>NW_021620775.1:3448245-3465992 GCF_004785775.1 Grammomys surdaster
CCGGGAGGCCGGGGCGGGGTGGGGGGCGGGGGTGGGTGCCGCGGCCGCCGCGGAGCCGCCGCTCGGCGCGTTTTGCATGAAGATGGCGGCTCCCACCGCCAGCAAGGCAGCCTCCCTGGGCTGCAACAACAAGCCTGCCTTCCCGGAGCTGGATTTCAGGTCTGGAGCTCGGGTGGAGGAACTGAACAAACTCATCCAGGAATTCACCAGGCACGACCAGCGGGAATACGACGACCAGAGAGCGCTGGAGATCCACACTGCCAAGGATTTCATCTTTTCCATGCTGGGTAAGGAGAACGGGGAGGATGTGTGAGTATGCGTGTGTGCGCGGGTGTGATGGAGCGGGTGGGAGCTCTGGTCCCCGCTCTGGCGTTTGCCCGGGGTGTCACCCCTCGTTCCGTGAGGTCCTCTTTCCTCTCCACCGCCAGCGCAGCCACCCCCTCCGCTCCTGCCGGCTGCGCTCGGCGCTCGGTGCCCCTCTCCTTCCCGATCGCCCGCTCTTTTGTTGGTTCCTCGGCCGCGGGGCTGGCGGGCAGGTGAGGCGGCGGCGGGAGACGCCTCCCGGCTCCGGGAGTCCCCGAAGCGGCTCAGGCCGGTTGACACCGGCTCCCCTGCAATCCGGGGCGGCCCTAGTGGAGGCCGACCCGTACGGGAGCGACAAGTTGCTTCTGTCGTGGTTGCGGCGCGGCGCTGTCACGCCGAGCCCCGGGTGGCCAAACTTGTTGGGTGTTCCAGAGTAACCCGCGGAAGTAGTCCGGGTGCCCAGAGTTGCCTGCAACTTTGATTTGCAAATCGACTTCCCTTTGAAGGGGTCAGAAGCATTTCCGGTGCTTCTCCCGGTTGTGGCTGAGCTGGAATTCCTAATTCCTTGCTCGTACGCGACCTAGCTCAGAGCTCTGGCCGCGGAGGAGTGCTGTCCCACTCGTCTTTGTGTATTGTCCTAGTGCTAGCTAAGAGGTGCTCAAGTTTCCCACTCCGAGCAGCCCTGGGTTAGAAAAATTTTCCCCACGTAGCCTCCAGTTCTTCACCTACAGGGTCTGGAAAGATAAAGAAAAACAATGGGTTCCGGGGATCCAACCCCATCCCTGGCGTCCTGTGGTGGCATTATTGCTTCTGAGTTGTAGAATGAGCATCCACTGCTGGGAGCCACGAGTGTGTAGCGCTGTCATGCAGCAGTGGTGGCCCCGTGGTTTACATTCAGCAGGGCTAGACTGAAGGAGCCGTGCTCTCCAAAGGTTTCCACAGTCAATTTTTCAGATAGTGGTAAATGTGATGGAAAAAGGCCTTTTAACTACAGGACAGAGTCTTTGCATTCTCTTGGGATCTAACGAGATTGAACTGTTGCTGTTTCTCCGTCGGGGTACCTTATTCTCTCCAGATTTTCTTGCCCCTCTTAGCTCAAGTCGAAGTGATACAGATTGAATGTGGTCCACTGGCCCTATGAAGAATTAGGCAAGTTGAATGGGCTGTGTTTTCCTTCTGCTGCTCACCCCACACGTGTATTCTAGGTATTCTAGGTGGTGAATGTGGATGAAAGATCCATATTTGGATGTTTGACTGTTTTAATTGAATTATTATTTTAATTCACGATGTAGTGGGAGTCAGCTTTCAGAAAGGAGAGCCTTAGAACCAAACCAGCGATTGTCAGAAAGACGGATGTTGGGAGTGGGGATAGGCACGCACACAGAAAGCTCAAGGCAGTTATTTAAGTTGCTTAACCATGGCCTTTCTCTTTGGCATAGCTAACCATTGCCTGCCATTATGGCATAATAGCCCCCCTTGTCTGTGTCTAGAGGTAGTGGTGAAGATAGTCCTGGATCAGACAGTGGGTGGTGATTCAGAGAGTAAGTTCAAATGCCTGGCTCAGTGGGAACTTCTGCACTGTCCCTTCATCTTATACAGTGAATTAGTCAGGTCTTAAGTCATGTATAAAGGGTAAGTTATTCCAGGGCACTTAATTTATGCGTGTGTTTAATGTCACAAGCGGCACTGTGGGGACAGGTAAACAATATTTGCTTCTCTTCCTTCTCAGTCCTTTGACCTTGGAAGGGTTGCTTTCTCTCCCCTGGGACTTTGGCATTTGCACCTGCCAGAGAGAGACTTCAGGAGTATCATCTAAGCCCTTTGCCCCTCTGGATACTACCAGGCAGATGGCGAAATGAGCCTGTCTGTGTGTGGTACTGCATTCATTTTCGAATCCCTTGGTTTTCTTTAATGAGGTGCTGGCTTTTCTAGACCCGTGAGGGTTTGGCGACAGCCAGGGTCCCCATGTGGATTTATTTTTTCTAAAGCAGATTTTCGCTTGGCTTAAGAAACAAAATCTCTTTTTGTACACTTTCTTTCACTTGCTATGGTCTAGAGTTTTTCATGAATATGCAGATGAGGTGTCTTGATGACCCCCATGCTTGTTAAGGTGTTGCTTGGGTGGCATCAGGCTGTTGGTTTAGGGAGTTGTTTTGTGTGTGTGTGTGTGTGTGTGTGTGTGTGTAGTTCTTCAGGCTTTGTTCTGTGTCTGTCTGCATTGCACCTGAGGATTGTCAGCAGCTTAAAAAAAAAAAACCTGTTATCCTCTCAGTCAGGATGAAATGACAAAGTCCAATCCTCTTTAATGGAAATGTGGATAATGCTTTCTCTGTGCACAGGCAGTTGGGGGCTAGGGTTGATGGCCAGGCAAGTCCCTAGCTGTGCTTCAAGGTTGTTAGCTTGGACTGAGGCCCTTGAACCTTCCCTCCTTTTCAATTTATCTAGTTTTTTTTTTTGAGGGGGAGGGGGGTGTTTCTGCAGATTCGTGCAGGAAGCAGACAGTGTACTCAGTAACCCTCAGCACTAGGACACCCGCCGTCCTGTGTAGGCAGAGTCTGCACAGGCTGAGCCCACTGAGGGTCATGGAAGACTCTGGGTTCTATTCTTTGAGCTGAGATTCCAGTTCCTTTGGAGGTCAAGCATCAGCTGGAATCAAGCATCATTTCTGTTTCTCTACTCCTTGTTCTTTTAGGAGAACGATTGCTGTTATTATCTAGTTAATATCTGAGAGACCAGAGTGTGTCGAGAGGCTGGAAGTACATAATGAACGCCATTTATCAAAATTCATAGAAATCGCTAGAGTTCATTAATGTTTTAATAATATTTGATATCTGCATACTCTCTCTGCTGCATCGTTTGTTACCTTCATTCCCTAGTGAAGTCGGATGGAAGAGTCGTGGTCTTTCCGTGGAACATCTGTGGAAGAGAGGGTGTGCAGTAGATGGAGAAGCAGGGAAGAGGTGTGTAGCCACCAACAGACCAGGGTTTGGTGCCATGGCCTGGTCATGTCAGTTGCTCGCCACCTTCTCAGGGCATGTGCTCCGTGGGGTCTTGTTGGCGTCATTCCCAACTCACAGGTGAAGATGCTGAGGGTTAGTGGGATAAAGAGACCAAAACAAGTGGTTAATAAATCATAGTGACTCAGACACGTTCCTCTCCTACTTGAGTGCATTAAACGTAAATGCGTGAGATTCAGGGAAGAGAGAGCCTTGTTTTGAGAAAGCACTTGTTTCAGGATTTTTTTGCTTCTGTTTCGAGCTGAGAGTCTTCACAATAGAGCAGGCAGCTTCTGCAGTGATTGCTGAAGCACTCTGAGCTCAAGTGTTTTATTCCATGACAAGATCACCTATTTGAATTCTTGATTGGGAAAATCACAGTGACTGCCATACACACTGTAGTTCCAGCCCCACTCTGCCCCTTACTGGCTGTGTGGTATTAGTTTTTTAAATCTTTTATACATAGATAGGACTAATGCATCCTTTCAGCATGACATCTGAATGCTAACTGGAAAAGAAGAATAATATGATTATTATTTATTTGAAGAAAGGTGCTGTATTAGAGAACACTGCAGATTTCATCTGAAATGACTCCCGCAGCTTCACTTCAGAGAGAAGTGTGGAGTGCAGTTTGCAGTAGCCTCGAGGATATTGGTTGTGGCCGAAGGGAGCAGGATTAATTCCAACACTCAACTTGTGTATGTTAAGCTTATAGCATGTGCCTGCTATAAAGTTAGCTCCTTTGCCTGAATCTGTCATCTCCTGTAATCTGACCGTCTTAGGGATGTATCCCATCCACCTATTCTGAAGATAAAGGAGATGCCATCCTGAAGATGGACCACGGAGAGGCATGGAGAGGACAGGTTCTTCTGCCAGGATCACATAGAGCTCGAGTTTTGACCAGCTGCTTGTTTGCTGCTCTGTTAGACTCGGGTGTTTTCAGTGCAAACGCCTGCATCCCTTTTGCCTTCTTCACTCTTTGCTCAGACAACTGGAAGGACCTACATCCTGGGGAGTACTTACTGGCCTGCTTTGCCTGTAGGAGCAGGGGTGATTTCTCTTTGCTCACTGGCTGCTGTCTGTTCCTTTCTGTACCTTTTTTTCCCCTCCCACCCAGCAAGTGCTGTTTGCCTCTGCAGGAATCCGAGAATAAATCAGGGAGCAAAAACTTTTGAGAAATTCACATAGGTCTGTTTTGGAACTCAGCCCTTCCCCAACCCCTACACTGGACACTCACTCTAAGAACAGGTTGCTGGCTGTCCCCAACCAGCCCAATAAATGTCATGTGGCCCCTTCAGAGTACTTCTGAGTGAGTGTTCCTCACTCATCAAAGTGCTCCTGAGTGCTCTGCATTTCTGGGCAGTCGTCACACCTCCTGAGGAGGACATTTGGAAGCGGTGACTTTCTGATCTATGAATGCCAGTTCACCCAGCAGCATTTACTACAGATGTTACCATATCAGCCTCTCCTCTGCTTGGTTTAGAGTTGTATTCACTAATGTGCTTTTTATTCCCTTATAAATGGTTTCTGGTTTGCTCTGTTTCTGGAAACATCAGACATTTAGGACAGTAGGGCCCCTCTAAACATTTTTTATTTTTTGTGCTAAGTTCAGTTGGTTCTCAGCAGTGGGCCCTTTATCCTCCCTAGGAGAGCGTTGGGAGCTGCTATGAATCCTGGGTCTTATGGCTCTAGTGCCATCATTGGACACTGCACGGCTCCCGATTAGGCTAAACCTCTTTTGTATTCTCACAGCCTATTAGAGTCCCTCTTGTCAAACCGAGAACTTGTCACTGAATGCTAAGCCTTTTCAGTTCTCCTGGGGAGAATTGAAAAAACTCAGACTTTCTGGTCCCATTTCAGATGTATTGATTCAGAATCCCCAGAGATCTCCAAACTGGGTGTTCAGCACTTCTGTCCATCTGCCTTAAAGCCCGAGGCTGTTCATTATCTGTCTACTAGACCTGTTCCCAAGCCTGCCTATCTTTGGAGACTAAATCCGTGCTGCTGAGCCCAGTGAGTGGAAAACCTCAGAAATTTGCTCAAGTTTACTATGAGCAAGTAGGCAACATATCTGAAATCTAAGGCCTGGCCAGTGCACAGCCTTTGAAGTAAGCAAGGGCCATATTCTCCTCCACTCACCAGGGCTAGGGATCCAGCTTCTCCATCAGGGCTTCTAGAATCTTGCTGTGTGATTTTGTACCCAAAAAGGCATTTTTGGAAGTTGAGTCTCAGTTTCTGACTATCTAAAAACACACCAGATGGAGTCAATAACTGTACCTACTTCCCGGGTTTGATTGCTTTGGGATCTGAAGTCTTTTGAGCAACCCAAGAGAAGGGCATTGTGGAGTTCTGTTTTGTAGTCTGGGGTGTCTGGGTGACCCTTCGCCTCCTGGCCTCCACTGGTCTTCTTTCTGCCCATTTCCTGTAACTGGAGCACAAAAGAAGCAAAACCATTCTGCATGCTAATCACTAATGATATTTCCACGAACATTTTACTAGACATCTGTGTTTACACTGTGCTTACACCTGTAGGTACTTACGTGTATACCGTTTTGTATAAGAGACCCAACAGGGTTTATGCTGTTTTTACAAGTTCATCAATACGGTGTTGTATACCACACAGTGAAAGAGAGACTCTGCTCAGGAGCTGTGGAATGATGGCCTCATCCCGTCTTTTACTCAGTCTGTCTTATTCTAGGAAAAGATGCCATTCTTCAACTTGGGGCTCACTCTGTGGTTTACTAATTGAGGGTGACAGACTCCTGGCATACGTGACCTTGAGGGCGTTGTCATCTTTCAGTCTATCTTCTGTCCTATTTTGCAGGTTCTATACAGAAGATTCATGTTTCTTTTTTTCTTCCTTTTTCTTGGGTTGCTTTCTTGATTGGCTTCCTAACCTGGCTCCATAGAAACAATGAATGGGGAGTCTGTGAACTTGAATGAGAAGAAAGAATGTCTTTATTTTTATTAACCTCTATTTGAGACAAGGCATTTCCTCTCACTATAAATAAAGTTGATAAACTATAATAGTATTAGTAAGTAGTACCTACGTTTTTGTTGCTAATAGAAATCATGGGTAATTTTTTAATTTATTTTTTATGTGCATTGCTATTTTGCCCGAATGTATATCTTTCTGAGGGTGCCAGATAGATTCCTTGGAACTGGAGTTATAGATAGTTGTGAATTGCCATGTGTGTGCTAGGAATTGAACCCAGAGCCTCTGAAAGAGCAGCCAGTGCTTTTTTTTTTTTTTTTTCGAGACAGGGTTTCTCTGTGTAGCCCTGGTTGTCCTGGAACTCACTCTGTAGACCAGGCTGGCCTCAAACTCTCGAACTCAGAAATAAGGCTGTCTCTGCCTCCCACGTGCTGGGATTAAAGGCGTGTGCCACCACCGCCCGGCTCAGCCAGTGCTTTTAACCACTAAACCATCTCTCTAGCCCAGGCATTTTAGTTCACAATATGATGTCACGTGTATTGCAGAAGAAATTGGGCCAGTTAGAGAACTGCTAAGGGTACTTGCCCATGAACCTGATGACCCTATTCAATGTCTGGCACTCACATGGCTAAAGGCAAGAACCTGCTACACAGAGTTGTCCTCTGACTTCCACATGAGTGCTGGGACACATACATGTATGCACATACACAAAATAAATACATACAATAAAAATGTAAAAGAAATCACTTACTGTTGTTTCACAATAAAGGCAGACACCAGCCTATTACTTATTTTATTTATTGGGTTAACAAAGAATCACATGTTCTATCTCAGATTTATTTTAAAAAATGTGTATTTTAATGCTGATTTTCTTTGAAAATCTGTGTCACATTGCTGTCTCCATTTAAATGCACTGTTCTTGCCAGGCCTGAAGGAGTATACCAGTGATCCCAGAACTTGGGAGGTAGGAGAATTATGAGTTCAAGACCAGCCTGGGTGATATATAGTGACTGTAAACTAGCCTGGCCTAAGAAGTAAGATCCTGTCTCACAAAACTTACTAAATAAATGATACATATGATTCCTCACAGGAGCTCCTAGACTGGACTGGACTGTAAAAAGGATCAATGCCACAAAAATAGCTAAAGATCCCAGTTGGACATGTTGCCTGTGCTTACATAAAATCTTCAAAAAAGGAAATGAACTCCTTTCTGAAATTGCTGCAGGATTTTCTGTTAAAAAATGATGATCTGTTAAAGCTACACTGAACTATCTTCTCTGGAGCTGTGAGATTTTGGTCTTACTTTCTTATGTGGTAGAAGAATGTAGGTGACTTTTTCTACATAAGACATTTCTGCTTTTCTTAAGACATTCCCAAGGTCAGCGTAAGAAATGCCCAGTGTGTCTGCTGGGACTGCTTGCCAAGAGCAGCAAGGCAGTGCCTGTACACTCGTGGGCGTGTGTCCTTTGTTATGGGCCTTGGTTTTTCTTATCTGGGCATCTCTTGATGCTCCTGGACCGACCCACTGTCGTTGCTGGCGGTTTGCACTAGTTATCTTTCCCAGTGTTTTATCATTTATGCTCCAAATGGTTGTATGCTTCCTCTGGGACTCCAATTACAGCAATTCTTTGTTATAAATGGAGTATTTACAGTCAATAATAATTTATCTTTGCACAGTAAACAAAGTGTTTTATAGACTTCAGTCCACATTCTTGTATTGTATAATGAGGTTAGGCTAGGTCTTTGTGAGAGATTGTATAGGCAGCTTTAACTGCCATTTGTGCATGAGGGCACCAAAACCAGGAGGTCATGGGACTTGATTCAGGGTTGCAGGTTCAGTTGTGGAGCAAGACTCAGTCCAGCTACCACTGTCTCTTGGGGCAGGATACAGCAAAGAACTTTCAGGGCTTTTGACCCTCAGACTTCTTCCATGGTTTTTTGGGACATTTCTATCTTCTCAGACAAGACCAGGGCCACAGGTGTCATCCACCTGAGGGTTTTTTGTTTTCTTCCAGAGCTGAGGATTTGTTGTAGACAGGTTAGCTGAATGGTGTCACTTTAAACTGTGGCCATACATTTTCCTGATTGCTTGGCCCTGCCCAGCTTTTTCTTAAGGTCTGTGGCATTGTTGCAATGCGCTTGGGTAAGTACTGTCAGCTCAGTGATCAGGTAAGGACATCTCATAATTATGCCATTGCATGAGGTCCTGTCTCCCGGGAAGAGGTATCTGTTTTTCATCTCCTCTGTGCCCAGGTGTGTGTGAATTCCCTCTGCACAAGATAGAGAACCAGAGACAGAACCACTGTAAATAAACAGGTGTAAGGAACTGTTACTCAATTTGATTTTTAAAAATATTTTTTTTCCTCAGTACAGAAGACTTCATTACTGTTTGTGAGCTAAAGGAAGCCCAAAGCGGGAGATGGTTCTAGACTGTATTTGTTTTTGTTTCTTCTAACTAGGGTTTGAATGTCTGCCACGTACACACAGCGGATGGTGGTAAGTGTTAATTCATTAATTCATGGTTGATGTGGCAACCATGTGTTTGTGTAGCTACTACCATCATGCAATTACCGTGTAATTCCTGTGGTGAATTCGAACATCAAGGCTATCTCCAAGGCTTCTGTTCTCTGGAGGATGGATACTGTGATTAAACTTGCAGATGAATAGAGGTGTGATCATAGAGATAACAAGTAGTGCAGCCAGTCACAGTGAGGGGTATCTGGCTGGACAGAGTGCAGGTGGTAGGGAAGGCCCCTTGAAGCAGAAGGAGCTGGCTGCTTGAAGCCTGGGCTTGGGTGTGCATTCCAGATAGAAGAGCAAGTGGGAAGGGGGTACAGCTGCAAGCACTTTCCGGGCTACTTAAATCGTAGTAAATCTCACTTCATTTTCCGTAGGTGGAGGCTTTTCAGGTGGGACCACCCTTGGTCAAAGCTCTTGTTTTTGATATGAAAATTAGTGGAGATGAGGGGAACTTAAAAAGTTAGATTGCAGGGCTTTTATGATTGCTTATCAGTACCATTCTGGAAAGTGGAGTTTTCTTTGTAGCTCTGGAGAGACCTGAACTCCTGTGGGTGGAACCGCCGCCGTGTAGCCCAGGCTGTCTGCGAATTTGTGGCATCAGCCTCCTTAGTGGTGAGCCTCCGATTGTCAGGATTCCAGACTTGTATTACCATGCTCAGAAGGACAACAGATGCCAGAGAGGTCCTTTGCAGTCCTGCTGTTCTCTGATTTCACTTCCGATAACCCTAGGGCTAGAAAGAAAGAAATCCTGGGTTGATTTGTGAACACTGCACCGTTCAGGGGATGACAGTGAGCCTTTTGTTTTTCTCTAGTCCTCCCAAGTTTACAAAATAACCTTCACATGCAGGTTATCCTCCGCCTGACTTACTTTAACCCTGTGAAGCAGGAGGAAAGGATGACCAAGAAAATTCTACCTTGCCGAAGGTCACAGACAGCGGCTGGGGGAAGGGGAGCATCAGACTCCAGTCCTCTGAAGAACACCCCATTGCCTGGCCTTATATGCCAGCTCTGTCCCAGGCTGTCTTGGAGCGGGGAAGGGAGCAGGCTTCTGGATCCCAGTGAGGTCAGAGGTCAGAGGCAGCATAGAGCCCAAAACCTATGGGTCCTCATGTGCCCATGCCTGGATCCTTATTCAACTTTTAAGCACTTCTCTAGGCTGCTTCAGGAACGCCCTTCTAGCAGCTGCAGCTGTTCCTAATAGCAGCTGCGTGTGCGGCTTGTGTTGTGATTAATAAAGGAAACTCAACAGTTTGTTCTCGAAACTGTGCCCTTGCTGTGCACAGCCTGCTTGCATGCAGGCTGCTTCTGATTTCGAGCAACACAGTCTTACTGGTGTACGGTGCACAAGGGGCTCACATCCTTGTTGTGAGAGGCAGGGTCCATCTGGAGCAGCAGTTCTCAACCTTCCTAAGGCTGCATTCGACCCTTTAATACAGTTCCTCATGTTGTATTGACTCCCATCCATTAATTATTTCATTGCTACCTCATATCTGTAATTTTGCTACTGGTATGTAAAATGTTTGATATGGAGGATATTTGACCACAGTAGGGGTTGGGACCCACAGGTTGAAAATGGCTTATCTAGAGCAAAGCTGGTACCCTGAAAGGCTCTGGAGAGTTCGGATGGTGAGGGAACAATCCTGTGGGTGGAACAAAGCTCACAAATGGTACCCAACCCTTGTGGGCAGCAATTAAAGAAGCCCACCTTTTCCCAGTTTGGCTGCTGGGTGGTTTCAGAGTATGACTGACTACTGTATTGGTCTCTGGCTTTTAGCAGGGTTCCCTGGCTTCACTCCCAGTGCCTGATGTTTAGGTATGTGTAGATATGGGATGGAGTCTTGAGTTTGCAGTTCTATACATCTGGTTAGGAAGCTTCAGCGACCACACTTCCAGAGCCACTGCTTCAAGACCCAGGATTGATAGCGTTGGAATGTTTGGGGTTTTCAACGAGAAATACACAGCTTTTTAGATACTGAGACCAAAGTAAAACTTGAAAGAAATATAGTGAGGGTTGAAGCTACAGGTCAGACAGTATGTGAGCTTTTAGCTGATCCCCTTTGGACTGAATATATTAGGGAACATTTGGGCTGTTCGCTTTTGGAGACCAAGAGCATCTGGTCACATTGGAGCAGAATCATGACCTCGTGTGTGTGTGTGTGTGTTCATCTACCCTAACTTGCTGTTCTGCTTTTATTTTTAAATTGAAAATCTAGTTGTGTAGCATTGGAAATTATAATAACCGCACTAAATAATGTTTAATGTGTCTCGGGCACAATTCTAAGTATCTTGTATTTGGCTTTTATTGACTAAATCAATATCAGTCATGCTGTGAGGAAGGTAATAGTAACCCTTATTTGCTCATAAGAACTCAGAAGCAAAAAGCAGTAATGCCAGATATCATTGCGCTATTGATGGAGTGGGGATTTGAACCTAAGAAGTCTGTTTCAGGCAGAAAACAAATACATTGTTGTGATTTGAATAGGTTTGGTCCCCATAGACTCATGTGGTTTGAATGCTTGGCCCACAGGGAGTGGCACTATGTTTGCCTTTATAAGAGTTGCCTTGGTCATGGTGTCTCTTTACAATGATAAAACCCTAAGACAACTGTGCTAGTTAGATTTTGTCAACTCAAGCCAGGGTCATCTGGGAAGAAGGAACCTCAACTGAGAAAATATCTCCTTAAGATTGGCCTGCAGACTTCTTAATCCTTGAGACTTATTTAAGGAGAGCCCAGCCCACTGTGGGTGGTGTCACCTTGGCAGGTGCTTCTGGGCTGGCTGGGTGAGACCTGAGGAAGCACCAGTAAGCATCGTTCTTCCATGCTCCCTGCTTCCTTCCTTCCTTGAGTTCCTGCCTTAGCTTCCCTCAGTGATGCACTGTGACTTCTGAGCCAAAATAAATCGCTCCCTGTTCACGTTACATTTGGCCATGGCATTTATCAAACCAAGACATAAGCTTTATACCTTCTTTCTTTCTTTTTATTTATTTATTTTTCTTTGTGTGTATGGGTGTTTGGCCTCCATGTGTGTCTGTGGATCATGCTGGCGGAGAGCAGAAGAAGGCACCAGATCCCTTGGGATCGAAGTTAAAGACAGTTGTGAGCTGTTGACTGGGTGCTAGGAATTGAACCCTGAGTCCTCCAGAAGAGCAGCCATCTCTTCAACCCCAGTATACCATTTTTCTTAACCTTTCTTACAAAAATACAATTAAAGAAACCTTTCTCATGCAAAGTGGAATCCTCTGAAAAGACCCATACTATTTAATATTACATTAGGTGGCTGGAAATGGAGGACCACAAAGCAGGGACTCCGCTTTCTTGAGCCTCAGCCTCACTTTTGGGTAGAGTGGAGATTCGAAGAGTATTGGGCCACAGATGATACTGAACAAGATGTCAGCACACAAGCCAGCTCTCTGTAGTGTTTGCCCCTGAGGGAAGACTGCCTGGCTTTTGAAGTCTTTTCAGGAGGGCTCTGCTTCAAGGTAGGGGACATTTCTCTGCTACAAAGCCTCCTTGTACTTTGAAGCCCTCTTAATAGCTGTTAGAGGAAGGATGCTCAAAAGAGAACCTCATGGGTAGAGTGTATTTTGGTCTGTCCTGTTTGCTCTGGTCTTTTGGATTGTTCCCCATCTCTTCTTCTTCGGCCTCTTTCCTCTTAATCCTGTCCTTTTATACCTGAACTGTTTTCATAACTCAGATGGATATTTTGATCTCCGAACAATCCAAATCTGGGATAAGGAACTGTTTTCATAACTCAAATGGATATTTTGATCTCTGAACAATCCAAATCTGGTGTAAGGAAGGCTGGCAGATCTTCCCTATGGTTCTCCATAGGCTGGTCTACATCTTGGAGTGGAGAGGATACACTACCCTCTCTTTGGGTTGGTGGTCCGGGAGCTGAGTCCTGAGTATTTAGCACCATAACAGAGTTCTGAAGCAGTGAGTCGGTGGTGGTGCTGAGATCAGTGTATTTATGCCATCACCGTACTGATGGAGATGCTTAACTCCAGTGGTGGACAGTGACTTTTTCAAGGCTAGACGACAGTGGCGATATGGATGCTCTCAGGGAATACTTGCCCCATTGTTTCAGGTGTTTGGAATCAGTAATCCATTTGATTCTGGTGGTTTACCATCCCCACTTTGCAGCTGAGGAATGCAGTGTCTTACAGTCATATGATCAGGCCTCCACTCAGCCAGGTAGTGTGGCTTCTTTATTCCTTCCCTTCACCTTCAGGAAGTTATTCCAGGCTCTGTGTGGTAGAAGATGGACACCCCTGGCTAGTGACAAATGTTCTGGGGCAGGTGGAAGTGAGGTGTAGCAGGCTGAGCGGAGAGCAGCCCAGTTTGGCTGGTCAGAAGCTGAGACTGTCATGCTCCTGTCTCTTGATGGCAGCCCTCAGGACCAGCATTTCTTCGAAGCTGTGGTTTAGTATGTTGAGTAGCCTTTTGTGTGAGACCTCATCCTGTCCTCAGGTTCCCTCTTTTTGAAGGTAAGAAGGCGGGCTCTGGCTAATTGATTTAAGCCCTCCGGAAGTCAACTGGTACCCTGGCACTGAGTAAATCAGGGCAGTTTTGTAAGGGTCCTTTCCCCACGCCAGTAGGTTTCATTCCAGATTTAGAAGATTTAATGAGGGTGTAGTTAAAAATAAAGTAGTCAGTCGGTCGTGGGGTGATTGGAAGCAGATGATTTTCCCAGTGAAAGGTTGATGGCAGAGTACTGTTTAAAAGTACACTGTACACTGTAATTTCACAATTAAAATTTATTAGAGGAATTGGATTTTATGTGATTGAAAGGATCAGCTTCCTTACTCCCCCTGGCCCCTACCCCAAGACAAGGTTTCTCTGTGTAGCTTTGGCTGTCCTAGAACTCCGCTCTGTAGACTAGGCTGGCTTCAAACTCAGAGATCCGCCAGCCAGCCTCTGTCTCCAAGTGCTGGGATTAAAGGCGTGCACCACTAACACCCAGCTGTTGTGACCACTTTGAAAGAGTGACTAGTGCTTTGTTAAAGTCCATAGCCTGCCTGTGTCCCCACGTATGGGCCTGCCTTTATACATGGTCTTGTCGCAAAGCACTTAACATATTGGAATATACCACTGAGTCAGTCTGTGATGACTTGTGTTGATTGTCAGCTTGACAGAATTGCTCTGGGCATGACTGTGCTACATTAACTCAGATGTGGGAAAAGCCACCCATTTCCTGGTCCTGTTCCAGACACTATTAAATGTGGAAAGGGAACCAAGCATTGGCATGTGCTTGTTGTTCTACCTTTTGACTGAGGATGTAATATGACCCCAAGCTCTGGCCTCTGTGATTTCTCCATCATGATGGCTAACTGAACTGTCAGCTGGAACAAACTTTTTCTCCCATAGGTCCTTGAAGAATATTTTATGACAGCCACATGAAAAGAATCCAAGGCACAGTCCTTGAGATGAGGTTGCTTTTTGCGGTCTTGGCATTGATGATATCAGAGGGTTGGCCTTAGAATCTGCAGAGAAACTTGATTCTGATCTACCCTACCGCACCAGGTCAAAACAAAAAATTTAAGTGGCCTTGAATCGCAGATCTTTCGGAACAAAGTAGATGCTCATGGGAAAGCTTCATTAAACTTCCTTAGTCATTTGTTTTTTTGTGTGATTCTGTTTGGGATGGGTCTGGGTAGCCCAGGCTGGGTCAAATTTCTGAACCTTCTCTTCTTTTTCCTCATCCTTACTAGTTCTGGGATTACAGATGTGTGCCACACATGTGGCTGGCACAGGTGAGACCCACACTGTATGTGGTACTGAGTTTCATTGTTGTACGACATTAAGGTGGGAACACAGTATTGATCTTGATGGTACAACTCGTGTTGCCTCCTCCTGCTCACATGTCCCGCCCTCTGGCCGGCCTCACACGCCCCTCCCCTTGCCCTCTGGCCTCACATGCCCCTCCCCCTGCCCTCTGGCCTCACATACTCCTCCCCCAACTCTAGTTTCTCAAGCCCAGCACAGCACTCCAGCCTCATGTGCCCCTACACTCAGGCTTCAGGAAATGAGTTTTTCTTGAGAGGCAGCAGCTGATACTCCGGTCCTAACTAGCTTGGTCAGTTATGAATTTCTAATTATTTGTGATCAACATCTGATGTTTCTCACCACCTTAACGTCTCAAAGATGTTATCTGTATATGCTTCTGTTTCTCTTTTGTATGACTGGAACACAGTTCAGGAACGATTCGAGAGAGCCTCGATAAATCTTGCTAGTGTTATTGACAATTTTGTTTTTGTTCTGAACTCGGCTGTTGGATGACCACCTATGGCCCTATACCGGTTCCCACAGTAGCTCAAGGGACCCTAAAGTGAGAAATTTCCCCAAATATGAAAGACTTGTGCTCAGATAATTGTGTGTTGGCATAGAATCTTGGTGACTAAGGAATTGTGCTGTTGCTAAGTTTTCCTAATGGGAACTAGGCTGGCTTGGCCGATTTGGTTTTTAGTGTGGTTTAGGCAAACTCTGTAGTTCCTGTGTTAAGTTCTGTTGTCTGAGGTAAACAGGAACATGGTAGCCATCCTTCTGTGTCTAGACAGAGGGACAGAATTGTCACGGAAGAGGTGGGAATGTGGTGAGAAAGGAGAACGGGGCCTTGGGTGTGGGCAGACTGAAGTCCCAAGTGACACTGGGCAGACTGTCCTGAGTGTTAGCTTCATCATTCCATAGCCTGTTGTAGGTCCTAAAGATTTTGAAGGGCAAAGCTAGGTTTATGAAGGGCAAGGCTAAGTGGACAAGCTTGTGTTAAAGACCAGCAGTGGTTATGTGAGGATTACCTGAGGTACACACGATCTGAGCTGCTCTCCATGTGAAACCTTTCCCTCAGACCCCACATTCCCTTCTCCCAAGCTGAGATCATGTTGTTGCCTGAGTACAAAGGAGTGAGAGCTGTGTGCTTGACGTCCCCTCAGTTTTCTGTGAAAGCATTGTCAACACACCATGGACGACACAGGATAGAAGCTCCTCCTGTCTTTTCCAAGTTTTGTGAATTAAGAGAAAGCTAGGTTATTTTCCAGGATTGACCCACCCTTCCTCCCTTCCTCCCTTCCTCCCTTCCTCCCTTCCTCCCTTCCTTCCTTCCTTCCTTCCTTCCTTCCTTCTTTCCTTCTTTCCTTCTTTCCTTCTTTCTTTCCTCTCTCTCTCCCTCGCTTCCTCCCTCCCTTCTCCTCCTCCTCTTCCTCCTCCTTCTCCTTCTTTAATACTTCCTCAGACATTTCACAGTGTAGAATTGGCCAAATGAGGGCCCTTATTCTGGCTGTTCTATCAACCTACCTTCCCTGTGGGGCCTACAGGATGGAGAAGTGCCTCTATCTCTCACTCAACTAGATTAAACCCCCCTTGCCAAGGCTCAGGCAGCTCAGTCAGCACAAAAATGAATACCTGAATTTGAATTTCCAGTACTTATATAAGAAGTTAGCTCAGTGGCACAGGCTTGTCATCCCAGCACTGAGGCAGGCATCCTCTAATCCTTGGAGCTTCCTGGCCCATCAGTTTAGCCAAATCTGTGAGTTTTAGGGTCAGTGAGAATCCTATCTCAAGAACCAAGGTGGAGAAAGATTGGGGAAGCCACCTAAGGTTGACTTCTAGCCTCCACAGCCACAGATATGTGCACTAATATCCATGCATAAACACGTATGTTTAAAACACACACACATACACACACACACACACATCTTACCTCACTGGGTTGGGGGAATTCACATTAGCTGATATTTTAAATCTGATGCTTATGCTAATACTTTTGCTAGCACAGAAGACAGAGGGACATCTCCAGAGTGCTGCATCTTACGTGTGATTGGATGGGGAGATGAAGCGCCCACCCAGGCTTCCTGTGACACTTGGGATTGCCCTAATTTTCTCGAGTACATCACAAAACTGCTCCACAGAGTTGGTGTCTCCTTCCACCTTTTTATGAGTTACAGGGATTAAAGCGAGGATGGCACACGCCTTTCACAGCTGGGCCAATTTGCCAGCCTCTCAAAGAGGGTCTTTCATATCTGTCTTTTTCTCTTTTGTCATTTCTCATCCTCGTGTCTGACTAGGTGAGAAAAACCCTAATGTTGGTCTTTCCCTGAAGGAATGGCTGTTGTATGCATGGGGTAACCTCCTACTTTGGTCTATGTCTTAGTTCCTTTTCTGAAGCTGTGATAAAATATCCTGGCAAAGGGATTGAAAGGTGAAGGGATTTTTTAGTCTTATAGTTACAGAGCGACAGAACCTCTGCAGGGAAGTCTTGCAGCAGACAGAGAAGGCATGGTAGCAGGAGGAGGAAGCTGGCATTTGTACGCAGGAAACAAGAGGGACCAGGCTGTAAAACTTCAAAGCGATGGACTGGCTCCTCTAAGACTCTACCTCTTCCTAAAGGTTCTACAACCTTCCCAAACGGTGCCACCCAGAGTGAGGGGACCAATCGTTCCAGCATGGGGACCCCGGGGGGAAGGGGTACATTTTATATTTAAACCACAGCAAAATGCGTGTTGCCATTGTTCAGGTGGGAGGTGGAAGATGACGTCTGGGGTGTCTGAAGACAAGAGCTTCTTAAGGGACAGATCAAGGGTCAGTGGGGGGCAGGAGGTTCACCTTCAGCTCTGTTTTAGAAATAGTAGTAGAAGTTCAAATTGCATCTCAGAAAGACTTAGACTGTACTTTCATCCATATTACCAGTAAAAGTTTATCAAATTCTAGAAGAGTATGCACAAGTAGCATGCTTGCCTGCTCTTGCCACCTCCTCTGTCCTAGTCAGGGTTTGTATTCCTGTACAAACATCATGACCAAGAAGCTACTTGGAGAGGAAAGGATTTATTCAGCTTACATTTCCACACTGCTGTTCATCACCAAAGGAAGTCAGGACTGGAACTCAAGCAGGTCAGGAAGCAGGAGCTGATGCAGAGGCCATGGAGGGGTGCTACTTACTGGCTTGTCTCTCTCTCTCTCTCTCTCTCTCTCTCTCTCTCTCTCTCTCTCTCTCTCTCTC
>NW_021620775.1:3466392-3489347 GCF_004785775.1 Grammomys surdaster
CCCTGCTTTTCTTTCAGGAGGTGTGTGAAGATTTCAAAGGGAAAATAGGTGTGTACTTATCTCCAGGAGAAGTCAGGTAGAGGGGCTGAGCGAAGAGTTGAGAAGCCATGCTCTGTTTGAATCCACTTAGGAGAGAAGAACCTGACAGGATAGAATGGGACAAGGGTATCTCAGAAGAAAGAAAACAAGCCCTGGGGTTGGTGGGGATAGCCTGGGCTAACCGCTGAGTAATGTCTGGGGCTGCTGTTTCTATAGTGCCAAGAGCTGCTGAGGATGTTTCCCAGCTGTTCCGGGAAAAGTGGCATTTTCTCAGAAATCCACTGGGTTAGATGCCAGCTAGCCACTTCCTCTCTGCAGCCCTTAGGTCCCCATCTGTATAAGGAGGAAGCTGCACCTCCCTTCCCAGTCAGTGATTTAGGATTCTATAGACAGTATGATCTCTCTGGTTAATATGATGGCTGTTAAATATCTAAAGATGTTGACTTCCCAGTCTTCCTGGGATCTTGCTGTGGTGTGACAGGCAGGGATTCACTTTTTTCGTTTGTGTTCTCATTTGAGGAAGTTATGACATCATATACGACACATTTCCTTGAAGGTCAGTGACTCAGCTGCAGGACAGCACAGGCCCTTGTTGGGTAGCTAGTACCGTGGTTGGCCCCTGCTGCTGTTGGTGACATGACAGCTCTGGGCCATGCTTAACAGACTGTAACTGCACCAGTAGTGCATCAGGAAGTCCTGGAGCAGGTTACACTGGAGATGACAGCTAAATATTGTCGTGCAAATTAAGTAGAACACCAAATGGGAGATCCCTCTTAATCTTCTTTAAATACTTACTACTCGTTTGCCAAGGTTCAAACCGTTTGCCACGGTTTCAAAGGTTCAGAGGTGTCTAATACAATTCTCCCCCTCTGTACATAATTCTCTGTCCATTGTGTAACTCTATTAGGAACATTAGGGTAATTACAGAGCTGTGTTCCGCTTTTGGATTACTGTTATATTTGCCCCCGGTCTGCCTGTGCTGGTTGTATTAACAACCAGTGACTAAGAATTAAAGAGAGTCTAGCAGATGCCTGAAAAAACCTTTGTCTTTTTTCCTTGGATTTGTGTGTAATGCAGATAGTAGGGTACAATGTGGGTTTGGAGGCCCAGTGTCTTAACTCCTCATCTCTGTGAAGTGGGGACACCATCTTGAGTCCTAGGCCCTGGTGGATGTGACAGCCTGCTGAGGGAGGATAGTGATGGAAGCCCAAGGTAGAGAGAGCACTCAGAGGTGACCTGCAGGGATGGAACTCAGAGCAGTTTCCCGTGTGGGGACCAAGGGGCTGCTACGAGAGCCTCCTGATGTCTGGGGAGTGTTTCTGTGGAAGGAGCTTCTTACATAATGTTTGGGCTAATGATTGTTAACTGTGGCATGAATAGTCTACATGGCGCTTTAATTCTCAGTCTTATAAAATAAATGGTATTGTGTTTTCTTACTCTGCACACTAAGCAACGAAGGTACAGACCACTTAAACGTTAAGCCTAAAATACAACCAGGGGATAATTCATTAAACCTTTCGGCTTGCGTTTACAGCTTGGGAAGATATTCTCATGTGCAGTGCCTTGGGCTGGGCAGGGCTTGCCTTCATCTCTGCAGCAACAGGAAGTCCTGACATATCTCAAAGCTTGGTGTGTTGCAGCGGATCGGAAAGATACTGATGCTGAAGTAGAGGTGTTAAGCACAGTGACCCTCGATATCCATGAGGATGGATTCCAGGACCCACAAAGACACCCAAATCTTCAGAGGTTCAAGTCCCTTCTGTAACACGGTGTAGGATTTGCATGTACTGTCTATCCCCATGTGCACGCATACACAGTACTTTATCCTTAGGTCATTTATAACAGCTGTGTCTGGAGCTGGAAAGGTAGTGTTTGATGAGCCATACAATGAGTGTGAGGAGTGGCATTCAGTTCCCCAGCAGTCATGTCCCCATTGGCGGACTTGATGAGACAGGAAGCCCTGGAGCGACACTAGCGGAATGGCTGAGTTCTGGGTGAAGGGAGTGACCCTGCCTCAGTCTGTAAGGTAGAGGACAAATGAAGAAGATGAAGGATGACCTCCAGACTCATGCACACCCCTGTGTATGTACACTGAAGTCCACACCTGTACCACCACACTTGAAAACATGCATATACCTGTGTCTACACAACACACACACACACACACACACACACACACACACACACACACACACAGGAAGAATAGATAATGCAGTGTGAATGCTGATGGGACAAGTTGAGAGCAGACGCAGTGTTTGTATTTTGCATATGTGTTGGTCCCCATTAGTTGAATCCATACATACAAACCCTAAGGATACAGAGGGCCAAGTGTAACCTGCCAGCAGTTTACACAGCTGGTAGGGCAGAGCCCTGGGCTTTTCTTGTCTTAAGAGCAATAGAAATAACAAGAGAGAACATTTCTTGATTGTAAACTAGGTGCTAGGGGCTACATTGATGTTGTCTTGCCCCTGTGCAGGGAAGTATTTGGAGATGTTTTGCAGCTGGGGAGTGCCTACCTTCACACTGTCTCCCAGGCATTGCCACATACATACCCTTGTGCTGCTCTCTCCTGGTTTGGGAAACAGCGAAAGTCAGTATTTCTTGTGATGTTTTTCTTGCTTGTCCTCTATTACATCTGGTATTCTAATTCACATGTCATGAGTCGGCCATCTGCACCCCCGAATGTAGCTTGCAAATCTATCTTGTTTTGCCCTCGTTATAATAAATACAAATACATGATTGAATGTGATGGTAACATCTAAAATTTTGCGTGCATCTATGAAAATGTACATTTATACTTTATCATGAAAAATTACGGCTGCATGGGCCTTTCTTGAGATTCTAACACCAAATGGCTCCCTGTAGATTGGAAATGTCTTTCCTCTTCTTCACCTAATTCCCAGTCCCTAGGACGGTGACTTTGGGAAGACAGAAGAATAAATAAACCTTGGCACAGAGAAGAGAATCAATAAATGTATACAAGATGGTAGCTTATGAGGCAGGCTTAGATTGGTAGTTGAGTGTTTGCTTTTTGTGAGGTAGCTTTCTTTCTGGGCATTTGCAGATGGACATGTTAGCCATAACTCTATTATGCAGGGGAAGAAGGGAGAAGTCCCTTTAACTTGATGGCATATGACTCATCAGAATTAAAAAAGTTGCCATGCTTTTATCTTCTCTTGACAGAATGACTTGTGTTAGCCAATGATTTCTGAAGCAAGCCTTCGATTCTAATGAGTTGAATGGAATAAAGCGTATTGAAGGCCCTTTTGTTGGTATTGAATTTATAAGTTACTGGAGGTATTTGGAGAATATTCATCACGCATTGTTCTGATTAGCTTTCTCTACTGTTCGAGTTGGCACTGGTGCTACTAGCCACTTACCCTCTCTGAGTCTTTGCTGTACTCACATATTCATGTGACTAATGCTGTCTCCCAGCGTCCTCTACAACATCTGGCTGAGAGCTGGCGCCAGGATTTACGTTGAATACATAGGGAAACGTGGAGCTTATTGAGGCTCCATTGAGTTGATGTGTGTGTGGGAGCCAGTGGGTGTCATCCTCACGTCTTACAGTTTGCTAGAGTTGCATTTGCTTTTTGTTTTGGTAGTGCCAGGGGTTAAACTCTGAGTCCCACCAAAGCTAAGTTCATCCACACTCCCTCCTTTGCTATTCAGTTTCGGGAACTAGCCTGCCATCCAAAACTCCCCTCTACATGTTGTTGTTGTGTGTGTATGTTCACGCACACACGTGCACTCGTTTTTAATAGAGGGAAGAGATGTCACAAGGCTATATGCATATGTGAAACACTAGAACAGTGGTTCTTATGCTTCCTAGTGCCGTGACCCTTTAATACAGTTCCTCATGCTGCGGTGACCCAACCATAAAATTATTTCATTGCTACTTCATAACGGCAGTTTTGCTACTGTGATGAATTGTAATGTAACTATCTGTGGTTTTCAATGGTCTTAGACAACCCCCCCCACTTAATTTGAGCAAGGAAGTTATATAAGGAATTGGAGGACCTTATAATGAATCAGAAGACGGTATATGTGGGTTTAACTGTAAAAAGTTCATTGATTCCATTTTCTCCTGAGCAGAATTCCTCTTTGTGGGTGGGCAAGCCATTAGGAAGTGTTGGAAATGTCCTCTGAAGATGCAGTTGTTTGATTTGGGTTGAAGGTGAGCATCATCATTTCCACACTCAAAACAGCCTTAGAGTTTTATACTAGTATTTAAGATGAACACTTTTCTCCCTCTCCCCATTGCTTTGCTTGGACCAGATACTCAAGGATTCCTAGCAGCTGTGGACCTCACTAGCTCATCTGCCACAAGACGGATGCTCATTGCCCCTCCATGCTGTATTTTTGAAACAGATACTGTTATTGTCGTTGAAATGCACTAGTTTTATAGGGCTGCTTTTATATATGTGCGTATATGTATATATATATATATATGTATATATATATATATACATATATATATATGTGTGTGTGTGTGTGTGTATATATATATATATATAAATGCACATTGGTTTGGCTTCATGGTTTCTAAGTTTGTACCAGTGTAGCAGGATAGAGGCATGGAATGCAAATTATAGCTATAGGATGCCAATGCAATAGGCGTGTGTGTGTGTGTGTGTGTGTGTGGTGTGTTTAAAATAGATTGCATCAGATTTGTTTTTCAATACCTAGAAAATTATCACATAGGAAGTAGGTTCAACTCAGGTTTCTCTTCTGTGATCATGTCCCATCGGGTATAAATGCTCGACTTATAAAAACTCAGCTTTTTTTTCAAGAGCACATATATTAACTGTGTGTCTGGTGTCCTGAATGTCTAAAATTTTCTTAATAATGACCTCCTGAAGCTTAAAGTACCAGAAAAAACTTGTCTTCCTAGTTCTTTTCTTTCTGTTGGGATTTTCTCTGGCATCTATGATCCATGGAAATAAACCATCTCTGTAACAATGGGAGTGCTGTTTCCACCTGGCTTCTCTGCACACCATTCTTTCTGATTGTTACATCTAACATCTAACTGCAAGGGGCACAGCAGTATGTTTCTGCAGTTTATTCCAAGAAGGGCATTTGTTCCAGATACAGTAGAATGATGTCTTGGAAATATATTGTTTCTGTGTACTCCGGGAATAAATACCAGTGATAGGCATTGTTTGTATGGTTAGTTCTGGTTTCAGAAATAGCACTAGTATTTGTTAAAACCTGTCCTTCACAAAGGAAAAGTTTCTTGATTCCTTCCTTGCATTTTACTGAACTACATTTTTATTGCTTTATTTTGGGAAACTCAGTGTGAACTCTGGATGTGAGTATTCAGGGTCTTAGTTCTTTCAATAGAAATTCTTGGGGTGGAGTTTAATCCCAGAAGTAAGACTTTTGTAATTACAGGTGTCAAGTCCTGTTGTAGTATTTTACAGTCATATTGTGTGCTTTCTAGAAAAGTCACAAAATGCTTTTCAAGTCTTTGTATTTAGTGCACACAGTTTTCACTTCCCCATTAAATAATTTGAAAGATATTTGGTTTGGGTTTGAGACATCTTGACAAACGGCCCTGGAAACTATTTATGGAACTATATATATATCGTCCTGTGATAAACTCCAAGGCCAGAACAGATTTCATTAAATTTACCTACAGACTGTAGCTATAAGAAAATGCTTTCAGGACTAGTCATGATGAAACTTATTTATTGTTCTTAAAGAACATTGCCTATTAAGTGAAGATTAAATGTACAATTAGCAATTCTGAGCCAGCTGACCTCTCAGAACAGCCACTGAAATCTTCTCTTAGAAGCCCAGCTGTGTAGGTGACTGCATTCCGACCATTCCAGACTCTCTCTGGAATGGGTTCTTCCATGCTTCTGTGCCTTAGCCCCTATCTCCCTGCATGCTTTATAAGTACTTGTCTTTTCATCACTTGCCAGGAGGGTTATGTTTGCTTGCACAAGTGTGTGTGTGTGTGTGTGTATGCGTACATGCGTGCGTGCATGCATACACACGCACATATAAATGAGATGGACAGATAATGGCATAGTTGATAGATTGAGTGAGATTGATCATGCATATCTATTTAGTCAATAATGAAATATTAAAAAGCTTTAAAATTTTCCTTCTTGGTAATATTTCCAGTGGGAATTGTGTGTTGATGGTGGGACATTGTATACATTTCTCCCACACTACCTCTGGTCCCAGTTGCCTGCTCTCCACATCTGTATGAATGCAGAGGTTTTGTGTATTCCCCAGGCCTGTGGGTGGCTTTAACCTGCAGTTCTCAGCAGAGACTGGCACCTGTATTTTATCCTTAGCTTAAAGAGACACTACACAACTCTGAGCAGGAACTGGACCTGGTGAATAGGTTTGGGGTATGGTAAGCGAGGTGGCTTCTGTAGCGTTTAGACTGCTGGCCTTGCCCCTGCGTGAGCTCACTAAATGTGGCTGAGGGGAATAGTGTTGCCTGCTGATGGTCTAAGAAACTCAGGTTTGGCCCAGTGCTCTGAGCATGCTCAGTATAAAATAGATATCTCTGCTCAGAAGACTAGTTAAGTCAACCTGGGAACCATAATTCTTTAGGAGAAATTATTGTATTTTGCAGGCAAATTTTTTTTAATGAATAAAATACCTCATTTCTTTTTAAGATCGGTTCAATAAGACTGTTCATGTTGAAATGAATTTTATTTCTTCATTCCATGCAATCTGTTTGATCTTATGTTACCTTTTTGTTACCTTGACAAAACCAGAGACAAACAACTTAGCAGAGGGTTTGCTTAGCCTCTCGCTTCCTGAGATCTCAGCCTGTGGGTAGCTTGCTCCATTGCTGGGGGCTTGAGCCAAATATGAGGGTAGGGCCGGGTGAGGATAACACTCAGTGACCGACCAGGGAGCAGAGCCACAGGTGTTAGAGACCAGATATGTCCTTTAAAAGCATGTCCCCACTGATGTCCCCACTGGCCTACATCTTCCCTCTTGACAGCACCTCTCACGTCTCTACCATCTTCTAGTAATGAGATCAGTATGTGCCTCAACAAGTGGGTTACTCCATGGATGGAGTCAGATTCCTCATTTCCAAAAAGCTCCATTGGCTACCAATGAAGCCTTTGCTTGGCTTAGGGAAGGTGGTGTTTAGACTGGAACCACAAAACTTCTCTGAGAGAGTTTGCTCTTTCAAACTTCTTTTTCTATCTTTTAATCTTCTCACAGTCTGTTAATGATTCCCAAGCCTTGTCCTGGGCTCTGAACTTTGACTTTTGGACTCACATACCAGATTAGATCATCTCGTACCAGATTAGAAGCACAATCTGTTTGGTCAGAAGGTTTTATATGTATTTAGTGAGTTTAAATATAGGAGGCCGTCCTAACAGGAATGAACCTGATGCTAGGATTGGTCTTGTTCTTTTGAGTCCTCTGTTTGGACAGCTACCATTAAGTGACTGATGATACCTGGTCATTTTATGCAAAAGGGGTGGGAGATTCCTCCAGGCCTGAGTGGGAGTGTCTGTCATTTTCACTGACTCTAGAGAAAACTAATGAAAGCCACTGGCTTTTCTCCTTTCAAAAGTCTCTTTGCCTTCTGGTCCCCCATGCCTTCCTTAGGTGTAATCCTGTGCCTCCAGCTTTTCCCAGGAGCTAGTTAGAACACAGTGTTTTAGGGTTAACATGTCTACAGTTGATTCCTTTACCTGATACAGTTTGGGAAGCACCTGTCTGTCAGGATTCTAGTCTGAGATGCACTTGCCCATTTTAGAACCACAGAAGGTAGAACTGGTCTGAAGACTGAGCATCTAAAAAAGAAAATTCTAGATTTTATTTTTTTACTCTTAAATACCCCAAACAACTCACTGATGAAATAGTTTTTATTGTTGTCATGGTGAACTGACACTTAAAACCTTTTATTTTAGAGAACTTGAAGCATCCCAAACTAGGGAGACTGAGTCAGAGGTAAGCTGTGTTTCTGTGTTTATCCCTACATCTAAGGTTTCCCTTGTAGGACTGTGCACGTGGTTGGTGGGAGAGGAGTTTAGTCTGACTCCAACATTTGCTGTGCAGTGGATTTCCAGGACAGTTTTTGTCTTGCACAGATAACTCTGTAGCTCTTAAGTAATACCTCCCCTTTCTTAAGGTAATGATAGCACCAGGATCAAGAAATGTAGCCTTGACAAGGCGTGATGGCACACACTTAATCCCAGCACTGGGGAGGCAAAGACAAGCAGATCTCTGTGAATTTGAAGTTAGCCTGGTCTATGTAGTGAGTTTCAAGCCAGCCTGGGAGATCTCTCTCTCCCTCCCTCTCTCTCTCTCTCTCTCTCTCTCTCTCTCTCTCTCTCTCTCTCCCCCTCCCTCCCTCCCTCCCTCCCTCCCTCCCTCCCTCCCTCTCTTTCTCTCTCTCTCTCTCTCTCTCTCTCTCTCTCTCTCTCTCTCTCTCTCTCTCCTTTTTCTCTTTCTGTTTCCATTTCTATATGGTGAGACCTTGTCTCAAAATAAAATAGCATTGTTTATTTGAGCGAATGCCATGGTTCCCACACCAGTGTTTACCTTAAGGTAATCAAGGCGCTGAGTTCAGCACTTCACCCTGCTGGTCCTTTGGACAGTAAGGCATCTGGAGCTAGTGGGGAGAGGGGGGGTTTTGTTTTCTCCGCGGTGTGCAGAGTTGTGGGATTTCACGTGAGGAGTTTGTAGTCTGCTGTCTCCTCACTTCAGAAATCCATCGAGAGTTACAGCAGGAGAATCACAGTCTACCAGATACGATGCCTGAGCCACTTGGGTCTAAAAATTCGTGGTTATGGACTTAATCAGCTGCTACGGAATGTTGAGTGAGATGGAGAGAATAGACATCGTATACTCTCAGAAAGTTCAGAGAAGCATATTGCAGGATGCTTGGCCCTACGAGACATCACCCACCTAATTAAATCGCAGTGTCTGTGAATACACACATAGCAAATGTGGACTGGTATACTGCGTCCTGTGCTTTCAGGATCGCAGCCACCTCTGTGAAGACAGGAGAGGGAAACAGAATAATTATATCTATAGATGTTTATGTTTTTGGTATGTGGAGGAAATATAAAGTGTCAGGGTGAGAGCAAGCCAGTGAATGTATAGCATAGTATTTATGACATCATTTCTGGTATGTATGTGTGCTCTGAAATACAAGGAAAATGCTTTAAAGAAACTGGTCACTTTATTTTTATTTGTGGTCTGGTGCCAGGGTTTGCACTAAGGGTCTTGCATTGGCTAAACATATGTACTATCACTAGGTGGTTAAACTACTAACCCCTTGTTTCCTTTTCCTGTTTTGGAAACCTGATAGAAACTGGTTTGTGTGGAAACAGTTTATGAACTCAAATTCTCAAAAATGTTATTAAAATGCCTATTGATTGATTGGTTGAGAGTGGGTCTCACTGTGTAGCCCTGGTTGTTCTATAACTCATTATGTAGACCATTATGTATAACTCATTATGGGCCCCAAACCCATAGAGCCCCACCCCCCTGCTTCTATTTCTCCAGTACTGTAGTCGAATGGGTATGCTATCACACGTGGCCAGAATGTGATTTTTTTTTTAAATTCTCACCTCATTTCACAAAGATCAAGACGACATATAAAGAACCTGAAAACAATCTAGTTGATGGGACTCCTGGTTAAGTAGAAGCGTGGACTGTGCCAGGATTTGAGCCTGTCTTCTCTTACTGTTCACGTGACCTGGTGTCCTTACCACTGTAGATGGAGACAGGGTTTCAAAGGCTTTTGGTGGCGGGCAGGGACAGATTTCATTTGTATTGGTAGTCAGAACTCTGCTACTTCCAAGAAAGGTTTGATGTGACACTGTCCCAGCTTGCTGTGGCCTTGTGACCTTTAAAACCTATCAAGAGTCATAGCTACACACTGAATTGCCATTTGTTCCTATCCCATCTCTAGACAGTACCTCTTCTGAGCCATTTGAGGGGACCAGGAACTGTGAAAAATCTCCATCCAAAGGAGTCCGGGGACCCTGGAGGATCTGTTGTCTCCTTAATTACCTTTCCCTTTAGGAAGTCAGTTCTTGCTTCAGTGTCTGCCTGCCGTGCACACCCAGGGAACTGATCAGTGTTCCCATTATAATAATCCATGCCTAGAGGGCATGGTAAAGGCTACACATTTGATATTTATTCATGAGAGTAGAATGGAAACCAGTCACTGTGGATGCTGTTTCTGGCAATGGGGAAGACTTGGGCTTCCAAACCAATGTGCTTCTGCTGGGGTGGGGAATAGAAATTGTTAATAAGCCATAGTGACAAAAATGGTTAAAAGTGTATTCCAGAACCTTCGACACTATGCTGTTTGTCCAGCATCAAGGCCTCTTGGTTGTGCATGCTTTATTGGGAACATTGGAGTGGAGCCTATGACTGCAGTCACTCCCTGAATGTGCAGACAGTCCCAAGGGCGCCTTTAGTCTAATCTAACCCTTGCTAGGATAATTTTATTTCTCACTCAGAACTGGTTTTTGTCCCCCTTAATCATATTTATAGCTGTTATCTCAACTCACAAATATTTCTAATTTTCTAGAAACATATATAATTATCTTTTAAGGGTCTGGATTGTGCCAGGTATAGCAGAAGAATTGTTTCCTGGCTGTTATGCAGCACTAAATCTTTTTGAATCAGGTTTCACTTCTCAGGAATGGGAACAGTATTCAGTTCTTCCCTATCTGAGTGATTCATGGATTTGTCCTCTCATTCAAATACCCACCAGATATGTACTGGTTTCCTCCTATGTGGAGGGGTTCCATGGTAGACGTGTGAGGAAGGCAGAGTCAGGCTAAGAAAAGTGTGTACACATACACAGTACACACACAGAGACACATAGACACACATACACAGAGACAGACACACAGATACATGTGTGGTGAGACAAAGTCTTCATTCAGTCTCTGAATTACTTGATGTTTTAGAGGACAGAATATCCAACTCATGTATTTATCTGGTTACATCTCAGTCTGCAAGACTGCTGTAGTTAACGGGCACTGTACAGCAGTGTACAGTGATGGAGGAACGAGGATTAGTACAAAGGTGGGAGAACTACCAAGCGCCTGACCCAGAATTGACTGCTTTAGAAAATAATCAGGGGGGCTGGAGAGATGGCTCAGTGGTTAAGAGCATTGACTGCACTTCCAGAGGTCCTGAGTTCAAATCCCAGCAACCACATGGTGGCTCACAACCATCTGTAATGAGATCTGATGCCCTCTTCTGGTGTGTCTGAAGACAGCTACAGTGTATTCATATATAATAAATAAATAAATCAAAAAAAAAAAAAAAAAAAAAAAAAAAAAAAAAGAAAATAATCAGTAACTGAGTCACAGTAAAATGGAGTAATGTGGTCTTTGGTTTATTTTCCATTTTATTTATTTCTTGCGTAAGACCTGTTTAAGATCTCCTGGGACCAGACCATTCTTCTCCTCCCAGCCCTCTGAATACCTGGAACCATGGGCATGGGCCACCGTTCCCAGTCTTAAAACATAGTTTTAATGGTATACATCGGCAGTGCACTCTGACTTTGAAAACCAAGGGAATATCCTAAATATAAATATATATATATATATATTTCAAAGCCCCAAGGACTTTGCACCTGACTTTCATGTGTGTGAAGCTTTGTCTTTGTGACCCTTAAGTGGCACTGAGCCCTATCAAGGTCCTTTGCTACCATAGTGTGTCTCAGATGTCCAGAAACAGACCAAGCCGGTTATAGTTAGAGGAATTCATCTCCGTTCACTGTTGCCTTAAATACAGCTAGTTCTTTAAAAACCACACAGGAGGCTCCTGTTCTTACAGCAAGATGCTTCAGAAGGGATGGAGGAAGCCAGGTGGGACTGACCTTTCTCAAGGAACTACTTAGGAATCCTGTAACTTTGGAGCTACAAGCTAGCATCCAGACGAAGGGACCCTTGTAGTTTTTTTTCCAGAAGCTTTCTGGGACTGGAAGTTTAGTCACTGAACCCACTCTAGCAGAGATTGAATCTTCTATGTACCTCCTAAAGAACCACTTCTAGGCTCCTTTTTTTTTTTGAGTTGTACAGGGGGATTTACATCTTTGACAGTGAGTACTAAACCCAGCTCTGAACTGACCTGAGGCCATCTTTTGATTTCCCTGTATTTCGGTAGTTCATTATAGCTGTATTTGCCTTTCTTATCTAAAAACATCATGTTTTTTTGTCCATGTCTTAATCACACTATGCTACAAGCTAGATTTTTTTTGTATTTTGCTTGTTAGTATAATTTTTTGAAAGTTATAGATTAAAAGTAATGTAAAAGTAAGCCCATGTCAGAGATTTAAACTGGTAGAGAAGAAAGTATTTGAGTAGCCCAGGTAGCAGTAGACGCTGGAATGGGGCAGACACAGGGCTATGTGCTGTCCTTACAGGGCAATAAAACAACACTGAGGGTTCGCATTTCCACCAGCCAGCAAAATCATATATACCCACAATGACCACAGATCTCCAAGTTGACATGAAAGTGCACAAGGGTCACAGTATGAGCACCATCTCTGGAGATTCACATGATGCTTGGGTGTGTCTTCTCTACTGTAGGGCTGCAGTTTGGTCTTGAAAGGGCACACTGCCTTCATTTTGTCTCTTTTTCAAGTGTCGCCTGGTGCATTCTGATATCCACAGTGCCCGCGGACTTAGCCTAGCAGGATATGTAGTCATTCATTTGGCCCTTTGGTTTCTGTTGTGGCAGGTAGCAAGGTAGGCACTAGAGGTACATAGTGGTGCGGCACCGAGGGACTTTGGTGTCACAGTTCTGGGCGGCTCCCTAATCTCTTCCAAGGAGTAAGCAGTCTCTCCAGGAGGCAAGGAAACCCCTCCTTTTGACTCCCAGTCCCATTTCGTCCCATGGCTTATAAAGTCAGAACATGTAAATATCACACAGAACGACAGACAACCGGAGGCCAGTCCTTTGAGGACAGTCACGGATGCTGATTCTCTATGTTTGAAGTTCCTCAATGGTAAAGTTTCACAGAAGCATTTGCAGACTGGGCTAGCTGATCCTGGTAGGCCTGTGCTGCCATGAGTACTCCTGTCGTGCATACGGGACTGATGTCTTCATTTCTGCTTTGATCAGTTAGCGTCATCACCTTCTCCAGCTTCTGTGCAAAGACCTGCCAGAGCACCTGCCTGTGTTTCACCTGAAGCTTTGGGAACTGGCAGAGAGCTCTGACTCCATCACTGCCAGTACAGTTTTCTTACTGCTGCAAGTCTGTCCATCAGTTGTGGGAATTTTGTGTATTATTAGTTAAGTTTAATTTCCTTATTTCTATAGTGATGGTGGTGGCAGCGGCCATTTTTGTTAGAACTATAAACCATTGAACTGGACAGAGCCTTAGGCACTCCCTCCCCCGGTCCCCACTGCAGCTAAGTGGGGAAAGTTAGCTCCAGAGCACCCAGTAATCATCCTGTGGTGTATGGTGAATCAGTGGGGCTAAGGCTGGTCTGGTCTGGGTGTCTCTCGTCTCCAGTTCACCTCCCTCTCTGGGACATGCACGAGTGTGCCTTTCTAACTGTCAGTAATCGAGAAGAGCCGGCACCCCCTCACGATTGTTTCTCTTTCGTTTGAGAAATGATTTTCAAGTTAAGTGCAAATGGAAAATCTTCCTACTTGTATTTTACATATATTAGATGATGCCTAACAATACAATCTAAACTTTTAACCTCGTAAGACTGAATTACAAATATAATGACTGGTTGGAATAAGTGCTGGGTGAGTGCACACACATGTCTATGCCACTCAAGGTTCCCTTGATAGGAGGGCTGGGTGACAGTTGGTGCACCAACAGACAGACAGCTCTGGTAGCTGTCAGCTCCCTGAGGGGGTCTGCAACTGAGAGCTGCTTGCCCTGGGCCATCCCTTTTCTGAGAGACCAGCAGGTAGAGATGTCTGGTGCCAGTCAAGGTTGAGGAGGAAGGCTTGTTGGCTGGGCTTTTGTCTGGCTCTCTTTCTCCTCTCTTTAAGGGAGAATCCTCTAACAAACATCTTCAGCCCCAGCTCAGCCTTAGTGGAAAACCACTGTGCAGCACTGTATTTCATGTTTATTCTTACCACAGTCCCTTGCTGGGGGTAGCCTGGGACACCAGTGGGGTGGAGGTGCTCAGGGTCTTCAGATTTCCTCTCCAGTCTCTTCTCCAGTGAAAGGTTTGGCATTTGAAGAATTTGGCCTACGGCCAGGTGTCAGCGCTGACTGCTTTGGGGATTTAAGAGGAAGTTTAAAAGTCTTCCTTGCTTCGGGTATTCTTTGCAATGAAAACTCGTTTTAATTGTTTATGACCTTAATCAATTAAAGATTTATTTGCTTTGGGAGCAGTGTCTCTGAGCAGCGGAAGCTCCTAAGGGTTGATGATGTAGGAATTCTGTTTTTCTGATTCTGACAGCACTGCTGTTTCTAACCCTCCACGTGATGACTGATGTCCTTTCTGAGCTGTGCTTGGCACAGCGCCTCCAGTCCGTGGCTTTCTAGCAGAAGTGATTACGCTGCTAATGGACGAGACAGAGGCAATAGATAGAGAGGGAAGCATGAAGGAGTAGGAAGGGAAGGCCCTCCCGAGGCCTAAGAGGGCTTTGCTTTCATCCCTGTTGGCTGAAATGCCTTCCACCGTAGCCAGTTCTGAGAGCAACAGTATACTTTACCCCTTTCTACCTATTGGTCCCCTTGGAGTCCTTGGTCCAGGCTGTGGGTGCTGGCCAGCTCAAGAATTGGTGGCTTCAGTATAGGGAGTGCCCCATGTACTCTGTGTTCAAGTGGGGTATGCCTAGGAAGACCTTTCAAGGTATAGACTAGGACACAGAAGTATTTCTGCTAAGTGTGCTGCCCTCCTCAGGACACAGCTTGCTTCAGGACATTCAGCCTTCACCCTAACCAGTCAGCACCCTGGAATTCAGGCACATGGGAAGCCTGCAGATAGACAGCACGCTTCTTTTGCACCTCTGTCTTTTTGGGGAGAAGGAGTTTCTTTAGAATCCTGTAGTTGAGTGTGCTGTTCACCGTGGGATCAGCATGAAGCTTGCCGTTGGATTTTCACAGGGAAGTCTATAGTTCCTATAAACACAGACATTCAAAGCCCTCATTTATTGGGGGTTTAAAAAGCTACAATAAATATTTTTGTGTGTGAAAGGGCAGACTAAGCAGAAGGTGCAGCTGAATTAGTCTGGCAGCAGGCGAAGCCCTGATACCAAAGAAATTGTTAAGCTTTTTATTATTTCTTGTCCAATTTTCTTACTAAGAGAGATAGATCTATAAAGGCGTTCATCTGTGTCCATTTTTTAAATGACTTAGTCTTGCCGCTGAATTTGCCTAGGGGAAGACGAATTGGAAGTGGACAATATACCATAGAGGCAAAAAGCCTTTTGAAATAATTCAGTTCACGGTCTTCATTCTGGGTGTTGGGAAGAATAAGGAGAAACTACTTGAGGCCTTCATGTAGAGACAGATCCAACCGAACCCAGGACTGTGGCCACCACTGTGCTGTGTCAGAACTTCCTATAATATAGTTTTGTTTCCAGCTGTGATGTGAAGGATGTGTGTGTGTGTGTGTGTGTGTGTGTGTGTGTGTTAGCTAGCTTTCTGTTAGTGTGACAAAATGCCCAAATGAATTAACTTAAAGAGAAGAAAGGTTTCTTACAACCCATAGGTTTTAGAGCCATCAGAGGTTACAGTCCACAGCTGTTTGCTTCTGTTAACTTGAGCCCATGGGATGCAATACAGTTGAAGGGATCACATGTCTGGGAGCCTGGTCCTCTCCTGGCATACAAGAAGTAAAGTGTGATAGAAAGGGGTCTGGATTCTAATCTCCCCTTCAAAAGGCATGTCTCTACTAATCTTAATTCTTTCTGCTAGGCCCCCTATCTTAAAGATTCCAGAAGTTTCCCATAATGACACAGTTTCATATCCAGCTTAGAGTTGGCCCTTTTGCGGGATGGAGGAGAATGCACATTTCATATCCAGCTTATAGCAGGAAGTAATGATCTATTTTGGGGAACTCCAGATTTTCAAGAACTTGTATCTTTGCCCTTCAGTGTTTTGGCAGCAAGCGTAAACTCCAGACCTTAGATGTGGCAACTTCTGGAGACAAAGAAATGCACAACGCAAGTATCAGTCTGTTACGCTTGCTGGTTAGTTGGATAGTCCATGTCTGAGTAGCTGTGGTGTCACCCAATGAATGATTAATTGTGCTAGCTTTTTAATAAAGACACATCTATCAGGAGTTTGAGGTAAATTTCTTTCGATTGTGGATGCACACAGTATGTCACTACACACAGAGTTCACTGAGGAGCTGCATAGACCATGAGGAGATGCCTGCATGGAGTCTTGTGGGAGGACAGGGAGGTGGCTGGGATGTCTCACAGATGAGCCTGCCTTTGGGATGGGCAGAGCTTAGGGAACAGGGAGAGGTGTGAACTCCCCCAGATGATGCTAGATCAGGTGTTAAGAGAACACACATGCTTTGTGAAGGGCAGCTAGTTTGAAATGATTCTCATCTTAGAATGACTATCAGATAGCTTTCCTTTGAAAGTTTATTCCATTTTTTTTTTAAAAAAAGTTTATGACCTAGATAGTAGCAGATGTTCCTTTACTGAGGAGTTTATAACAGTCTGGAATGATTGGAAAGTAATCGTGCTTAATGCAAGAGAATAGATATGATTATCTGTGGAGATTTCTTCCATGTCCTAAGTTAGAAAGCTAAGAAAATGTGTCTAACAGAGGCCATGTGCAGTCCTCAGGCCCTGGCTAACAGTTCCTTTGTAGAATAGGGTCTTGAGAGTACCTAAGATCTTGTTCTTTACCACTCACCATGACCTCTCACTTCATGGTGTTATTCATAAACAACTTCTGATCATTTACCGTAGACATTGGTCTGGATGCTGGGACTTGGTGAGGAGGACTAACCCTTTACCCTCAGTTTACACCTAGAAAACATAGAATTTTGAGTATTAATGTCAGCTGCTTAGAGGATTCAGAAGAGTTATTTGTTAGTCACAAAATTCCTGACAGGAGCGACTTAATGGAGGAAGGACTGGAGAGCATATAGCTTATCATGGTGTGACGTCATGGCAACTGGAGTGTCATGGCAACGGAAGTGTCAAGAGCCTGCAGCCATCACATCTGACATCCTGGTGGGGCAGGAAGCAGAGTTGACAGTCTGTAAGTAACCCTTAATGCATGTCTTCATTGACTCTCCTCACCAGCCGTACATCTTCCCCTAAAGTTCCCACAACTTCCCAAAACACCACCACTGGCTAAGGATCAAGTATTTATTCACATGGGCATCCAGAAGACATTTTTACATTCCAGCCATAATAAACAGTTACTCCAGTTTTGGATCTGGAGGAAGAGAAATCTAGAGTGCCAAGGACCAGTGAATGGTAGAAAACAGCCAGAGCAAGCGCAAAGACTGAAAGAAATAACATTCTAATTAGAAGATATGTTTGGAAGCCATGGGGCCCATGGATGATTGCTTTTGGTGGGGGAGGTGAGGCAGATGAATGGAAGCAGGAGCCTTGTGCACCAATCTGGGATATGGGACAGGACCCTGACAGCAATGTCTACTAAAGGATTTAAGTAAAAGACACGTTCTAAAAAACAGAACAGATCCAGGCGATAAGTAGACCATGTGGTAGAACGGTCCTCAGAGGAGTGTTGTTAGCCAGGTACAGGTCTCAGGAGGAGAGAGAAGGTAGCAGTGGAGCCTGGGGAACAGCGGGGTGTCATACCACCCCCTACCATTCCAGTCTGCTACTAGGCATAGGGAGTGTCACACAGCAGCAATGTGGGGACTTGTGGTTTGGCGGGGACCTTTCATTTCACCTGTGAGGGAAGGGAGCAGAGCACTGAACCACTTGTTTAGGGAACATAGACTCTCACCAGCAGAGCCAGCCCCAGGTCCCATGTCACCAGCCTCTTGGGAGGGTTTCTTCTCCTATTGGCTTAGTAGCCTCTGGAAACGAATTAGAGACAGACCATGTAGCCTGCTGTCCTCTTCTGGGGAAGAACTGCTGACAGACCATAAATCCATGTGGGGACTGTGCCCCATTTGCATCTCATTTGGTCCCATCTGCCCCTTTTCCACGCGATTACGGCAACTTTGTTAGGCAAGTGGGTGCTTAACTCAGTGGAAAGTCTTAATTACTCTTTAATAGCTATGTGCAGAGGGAAAGTCAGCTTTAATGTTTAATCATTTGGTTGTCTCTTGGAGTTTATTTTAGTATTCTATTTATGCATCCATAAAGTATATGAATGTATATTTGTTACATTTCCATTTTCATTCCAGATTTCAGTGAAACAAAAATATTTTCTTTTTATGTATTATTGCTGTATAAACAGCAACTTTAATGAAAAATTAAAAATTTACCAACCACCCACAGTTTTTCTGTAACAACAACAGCAATTCGAGCCTTAGATACTTACGATCCTTTCTTGACACGTCCATATGGCAGTTCTAATTTGCCTTTTCTCTTCCTTTTAAAAAAGATTTATTTATTTTTATTTTATGTATATGGGTGCTGTGCCTCCATGTATGGCTGTGCACAGTTGTGCATGCAATCCCTACAGGGGACAAAAGAGGCCATCAGGTAACCCTGGATCTAGAGTTACAGCCCATTGTAAGCCACCATGTTGGTACTGGGACTTGACAGGTTCTCCCAAAGGGCAGCCAGTGTTCATATTGCTGAGCCTTCTCTCTAGCCCTTGCATTTTCTTTATTTTTGTTTTTCTTTCATTAAATCTTTCCATATTGTCTGTCCACCCATCCACCCACCCATCTGTCCACCCATCTATCCATCCACCCATCCATCCCATCCATCCATCCATCCATCCATCCATCCATCCATCCATCCAGGCATTGTCAGACAGCTGGGTACCTTCTAAATGCTAGGTGCTATGAAGCTGGGCTTCACAGGTTAAACCCTAACCAGTGGCTCTCAACCTGTGGGTCTCCGCCCCCTTGGTAAAACCTGTTTCCAAAAAATGTATTTAAATTATGATTCACAACAGTAGCAAAATCACAGTTATAAAGTAGCAATGAAAATAATGTTATGGTTGGGGGTCACCACAACATGAGGAGCTGTATTGAAGGGTCTCAGCATTGGGAAGGTTGAGAACCACTGGGTTAAGAGAAATAGGTGCTTGAGTAGGGAGTTGTTAAGGAGGTAACACATCTAGTAGGAAAAAAAAAGGCCTCTCAGGCTGTAAACATGGTGGGGCTTGGTCTTTCCGTGTTGCCGATGGCACACCTGGCTTTGTTGTGAAAGGTGAGCGAGGTCTCAGAGGGAAGTGGGTGGGCCAAGTAAAAGATGAATGGAGGGCTGGGCAGTGGTGGCGCACGCCTTTAATCCCAGCACTTGGGAGGCAGAGGCAGGTGGATTTCTGAGTTCGAGAGTTCGAGGCTAGCCTGGTCTACAGAGTGAGTTCCAGGACAGCCAGGGCTACACAGAGAAACCCTGTCTCGAAAAACCAAAAAAAAAAAAAAAAAAAAAAGATGAATGGAGGAAGGTTTGTGCAGGGGTGATTTACAATGGCCACAGTGCAGAGAAACTACCAGCACGTCACCTCTCCTACCCTAGAGGTTGTCAGGCACCCTTAACCCAACAAAGCCAGAGGAAGAAGATGTTTGGAATACTGTGGACATCATTAGGGGTGGATGGACACACAGAGAAGTTGGAGAGGGAAACACTAGTTTCAGTGACTTTGAGGGGTGGTAGGGGTGGAAGCAGGAGACTATGTTCTTTTCTTCTGCTTCTGTTGTATCCCTCACTCCCCAACTGCAGACCCAACCGGAAACCAGCAGTCAAGACAGTCTTCAGTGTAACCCATAGCTTCTGCGGTTCTGATTCTGTGATTGTTCAGTTGCCTTCCTAACAGATTGTTTTGTCTGTTGCCATGGTTCCCATGATCATTAACTTAAAATGACCCATAGCTGTGACGTCTGGGCAGAAGCTCAAGGCCGGAACAGGGAGGCAGAAACCCAAGCAGCTACCACAGAAGAATGCAGCTTACTGGCTTGTTCCTCATGCCTCGCTCAGCTTGCTTTCTTACCCAACCTGCCCAGGGGTCGCACAATCCACAGTGGGCTGGACCCTCTCCCATCAGTCATTTCTCAATAAAACTCTCCATGGACTTGCCTGCAGGCCAGTTCAGCAGAGGCATTTTTCTCAATTGAGGTTTCTTCCTCCCGTATGACCTTAGCTTGTGTCAAGTTGACAAAAAATTAGCCACCATTGTGTTCTAAATCACCTCCAGTGTGTTGGGAAGGCACCCTGCCCTCTCAGTGCTGAGGAGCTAGCTTCTAGCGGCTAGGGACAGATGCTCACAAAGGGTGAGAACTGGTCAGTAGCGGAGGAGGGCTGGGAGGAGGGACCCGGCAGACCCACAACTTTCTTGGTTTGAGAGGAGGAAGTGGTGATATGGAAAAGCTGAACAGAGTTATGGTCCAAACAGGGATTTTCTAGCTGTTAATTTTGCGATTCGAGTGGTTGTGCCTGTAGGTAAAAACTTGAAGGTTACTGACCGTTACTCAACTCAGAGTAATCAAGCCAGCTCTAATTGTGTGTTCTATAGCCTTTGCTTTGTAGTTATTGTCAGGGATGGGGAGAGAAGGAGGCAGATGGAGCCAGAAGTAAACATCCTTGGTGGGGGTGTCCAGGGGAGGGGTGCACACGTGCACTCCTGGTAGATAGACACGGTGGTATCGGGTTGTGCAGCTTTCTGAGTTGCTTTTGTGAAGATTCTAAAGATCTCAACAACAAAACAGCCTGTCTAGCCCTGCTAATGTCAGAACTTGGCTGTCCTAGGGAAGATGGACCCAGTGGTGGGGAGCCACGAAGATCACAGAATAGAGTTGTTGGGACTAGAACTTTCCATCCCTTAGACCAAGGAGGAAAGGCCTGCACAATTTCATAGGGGTCCCAGTCTGTGGTCACGTGGCCCCATATCTGTGGGCAGCACTGTGGCAGAAGCACTTAGTGGTAGAAACTTCATGGCAGCTCGGAGAGATACAGAAATAGGATGAAGGGAGGGTGAGAGGAGGGAGCTAGCATCTGAGTTCTGGTAGCTGTTTCAGGGTGGGACATGCTCCTAGGACCCACCTTCCTTCTACCTTCTGCTAGACCCTTCTGTTAAAGATTTCCCACATCTCCAATTGGAGTCAGCAGCTGGGGACCAGACACATAAGGCCGTTTAAGACTGAAACAATAACAAAGGCCTTATTTAAGTCTCTGTCAAGTTACAGCTTAAAAACCAGTTCAAGACCCAGTGATCATAGGATGGGTCAGTCATTTATCCAGATACAAGGGATGGGATGGCCTGTAATTATTCTCCTCAGGTGGATTGGCTAGGCATCTCTGCCCTCCAGTCTCCTTCCTACCCACCGTTGCCTTGGCCTCTCTTTACACCACAGCGGCCTAATTCAGAATCTGTATGTAGAACATCTGGACTCTCCAAGAAGTAACTAGAAATTGGCGGTTTAAGTCTGGAGCCTGAAAACCAGTCAGACGACAACCGCATGTTGCTTGGACCCTCGGGCAGTTAAGGAGCCTACTTTGGTCCCAGAGCATAGAGAATTTAGCTTCTCCCCTTAAAGGGAGTGCTCTCAGAGAGAGGGTAGCCACCTGCAATCTGCCACAGTTATCTGGCTGTCTAGGTTTCTGTTCACTGGTTATTTCCCCTAAGGCCTCCCAGCCAGAGCAGTGATTGGTCCAGTGTTTTGAAACCCCTTTGAGAAATAAAACGAAAACAACAGCATCCAGGGTTCCTGCCTTTGCACCTCTGGTGTCCTCTGCTTTGTTCTGGGTCCCTGAACCCCTTCTTCCCATCCTGACCCCCACCCTAGTGGATGAACCAGTGTGGAGCTGTTTGCTCATGTCAGTAAGATACAGGCAAAATGCTGTCCATCGGCTTGGAGGGGCTGTTTTGCATCAGCCTCAGGCTAGCAGTGCTGTCTCGGAGCTCACAGGGAGGAGAGAGAAAAAAACCCATTTCCCTTGTGCTTGGTGCTTCTGTACTTCCTCTGTTTGTTGCCTGAGCTGCTGGTCTCTCTCACCCTATGCTCCTTCCGCTGCTCACAAGGCCATGTTTGAAAAGTCAGTCGGTTTATAACCTGATCTGTAGTGTTTTCTGGTTTTATTACATTCCTTCAACCTGAGGCTTCAGGCCATCTGTGTGCATGCGTGCACAAAAGGCAAAGAGAAGGCGAGCAGCCCTCTCCACTTCTTCATTTCCTCTCTCTACTGGGAGGGAGAGACATGTGCAGCCTCTCTCCACATGGGACTTGATGGCTGTTTCTGAGTGTCTGAGGCAGGTGGCAGGAGGTATCAGAGAGCACAGCCATGCAGCAGGCCAATCAACTCTTCCAGAGATAAGGACTCTCTTCTCTCCCCAGTTCCCTAATGCTTGACATGAGAACAGATTGTTTTTGTATCCCATGTTTTCACGTGATCATGCCTCAAAAAACAAGCAGTCTTCATGGACAGGCAAAACAATTTTGTTAATTGACAATTCATTGATGGCCTAGCCACCTGGAAAAAAGAAATTACTCTATAATTTAGAGTTAAATGTGCAAGTGTGTGCATGTGCGTGCATGCATGCCAAGAAGCGCTGTGCTTTTAACATAGCAGAGCTGGCAGAAGGGATCAGTTAGGAGCCGGGTTCAGAGGAAGAGGTTTATAGTCAGTTATTCCTCGTATCAAGTCTCTTAAGTCAGAGAAAGAAGGATTACTCCTCTTGTTAATTCCAACAAATTGAAGAGACTGCCAGTAATGTTTTCAGTATTTTGCTAAGTATTTATTTTTTTACTTATTTGTTTATTTTCCTGTGTCTGTGTGTTTATGTGTACCACACTCGTGCAAGTGCCTTGTGAATGTCAGAAGAAGGTGCTAGAAGCCCTGGAACTGGAGTTAGAGATGTG
>NW_021620775.1:3489357-3532621 GCF_004785775.1 Grammomys surdaster
TTTAGCGTATATGTTCAGTTTGCAGTTGGTCTGGAGAGGAGATGGCTAGTGGCCAAGAGTACTTGTTGCTCTTTTTGAGGACCCAGGTTCAATTCCTGGCAACCACATGGTGTCTCAAAACAGTTCCTAATTTTAGTTCTAGGGGATCTGATAACTCTCTTCTGGCCTCTCTGGGCTCCAGGCATGCATGTGCTGCCTAGATATGCATGCAAGTAAAACACTTATGCATACAATATAAAAATAATAATTTAAAAATTTAAAAAGAGTTTGCAGTTGCCTTATTTGGACACAGGCTGTTACTGTGTATGCAGCCTAGGCTGGCCATGAACTCCTGCTCCTTGGACCTCGTTGTCCATTGCTGAAAGTAGAAGCATGGTGGGGGGGGGGGAGGGAAGACAGCTCTTGCTCTTGTTCTCCACTGGTGGTTCTTCATCCTTGTAATTGGGATGCCTTTCGTTTACTTCTGTTGGACGTATTCCTACATACCCTTTATGTGTTTCAAGGGAAACTGAACCTGTGCAGGGTGTGAGCTGCTGACTTGCCGTAACCTCTGAGCATCCTTTTAGCCCTCTTGACAGTGCTCAGCTGCCTCAGTTGCTATGGGAATGGAAGCCAGTGACACTAGAGAGTGCTTTGGAAGACCCAGGAACTCCATAGGGGAGAGGTTATATAATGACATTTTAAAACTGTTACAGCTACCGGGTGTCTTATGGAGGGTAGGGTTTGGGGCTAGACAACAGATACTTATTTCTCACAGTTCTGGGGGCTGGGAGATGGAAGGTTTGGGTGCCAAAGGATTTAATGTCAGGGGAAGGTCTATTTCCTGGCTTAGTGGTGGCCATTTTTGCTGTGTTCTTGCGTGGTGTCCTAAGGAACAAAGGTACTTTCTGGTTGGTTCTCTTATCTAGGCACTAATCACCCCATGAAGGCTCTATTCTTGTGGCCTAGTTGTCTTCCTGAGGCTCCTAATCCAATCACCATCATAGTGTGGACTTTGTATGATCTGAAAATTTGTTGCCCTTTCTCCCATGTTCCCGTGTTGAAAACCTCGTCCTCTCAATGCATCTCAGTGCTTTTAGACGGTGTCTGCATCATGAGAACTCCATTTATTTTCTTAATGGGAATGAGGATTTGTATAAAAGGTACCCCAGTAAACTTGTTTTAACATCCAGTGTGTGAAAACCCAGCAACAAGGCACTGACATACAGCAGTGAGCACCACTCCCTCCCCCCACCTCACACATCTGCTAAGGTCTTCATATGGGACTTCACAGTCTCCAGAGTCGTAAGCAATACATTTGTTTATAGAGTATTTTGTGGGTGTGTGTTTTGTGATAGCATTCCAAATGGTCCAAGCCAGTCATCTTCCTTCTGTACACTATTTCTTCTTCTTTTTATGTTGCCCAGCATTGGATTTGCAGCCTTCCTTAGTTTAATATGCCTACATCTTACCTGGAGCATGTCTGTGACGACTGTTTCCAAGGAATAGTGCAGTTACTGATGGGCACACTGGAGACGATTAGGGTTTGGGTACAACTTTGTTGCAAGCCCACCACTGAAATAGCTTGAAGCTGGACTCTTAACTCTTCAGTCTTTCCTCCCAAACAGCTACCTCATCTTTGAGAAGCATCTCTGGGTTGCTTTCCCAAAGACAACAGCTTTGGGAAAAATTTTTGAAAATTAAAAAAAAAATTATACTGTATTGTGCAGGACTTGGGTCTGGAAATTTTCCTAGGGTATCCATGGTCTGAAAAAAGATCACATAATGCATAGAAAAGCTGGGGTCGGATGGGTCATGCACACTCTGAGGGTATGGAATAACCACGTGTATTTATTAAATGCAGTTCAGGGAGGAGCTAGCCAGTCTCAGCAGGAGGTCTCTGTAGGTACCAGTCTCAATGGACTGTAAACATCTGGGAAGTTACAGTTGCTAGTTTTCCTCACACTGATCAATCAGTTGTAAACTCCTGTACTTTAGCACACTGTCAGTATTTGTATTGTACTTGGACCAGAGGGAAGGTTTTTGCCAACTCCAAGCCAGACCCACATGGGGAAGGCTTTTCCAATTTCCCATGGATTTGAGGCCTTGATCTTAGACATGGCTGGCTGGTGTCCACATGTTCACCAAGGACGTCACTTGCTCTCTTCAGTCTTAGGCTTAAGTTCCCCTGTGTTCCCATCATCCCCATTAGCATGAATATGAAATAGCAGTCTTATTCCTTTGGATTGTAGAGTAAGAGCGCTTCATGTTTCTGAAGAGGCCACTTCTGGTCTCCTCTCTGTATTTCCAGTTCCAGTATTTGGAGTATAATTTCTTCCAAGCTGATGCCCTTCTGGGTTCTTTATGACTTGGGATGAATTATTTTGCAAAATGAGATTAACAGACACGTGAATGTGAATGTAGAACATTGTTTTTGTAAAGCCCAATCAACCTCGTTCGTTGAAGAAACTCAGTTTTGTATGAGACCAGGGGCTAAATTCCAATTCCAGGAAGAAAATCTGAGTCCTCCTGTGCAAGCATCCTATGGCAACACCCCACCCCACCCCCTTAGCAACAGCCAGTCAGGCTACAGTAGCAGGGTCAGGGTTCATATAGATAGTTTAAGACATCCTGCAGAGAATAGATAACTTAGCCATCCTGTTTGTCAGGTGGTTTTGTCCCAGTGTTTGGTTCCTGTTGATTACGCCAGAAATGTAGTTTTTAAAATATTAACTTACTGACCCGAATGGAAATTCTCCAAGTCTGATGTAACCACAAAACAAAACGAAAAAAACCCAACCAACCAACCAGCCAAACAAACAAACAAACAAACAACCCTGAACCCCTAGACCCAGGGCTCTCACTCTGACCTGCTGCAAGAATCTGAGAGACCTTTCTCGAGAGCTCGAAATAAAGACCCCTTTGTATTTTACATCGGAATTTGCTCCTCAGTGGTCTTTGGGTTCCTGCAGCTTGGACATACCAGTTACAGTCAAAGCAGGATGTCCATGCAGTGTTTGCTAAGGTACATTTCCCAGGGGACAATGCTGTGGCTGAGGGAAGTCAAACACTTTTGCTCAGAAAGTCATTTGTGCACTCACTGTTCTCGGCCTCTGTGTGTCTGCCCCAGTACTCACATCTCCAAACCACTTAGCACTTTAGAAATCATTGGCTTTGGCCATTTATCCAGCAGCCTGCTTTTGTTAACAGAATAAAGGACGAGAAATAAACAGAATTGACGTGTTCAATCTTTCTCCCTAGAATATTGATTGAGTCCCTCCATCATGCCTGTGGATTTATTTCAGATGTGTCTGGGTCACCTGGGAGACTCTGCTGCCTTCTTACAGAGGGACGTGAGTGGAAAAGATTGACCTGTTCCTTGCTTTCTCCCCCAAACTTGGTCCGGTCCCATCTCTCCACTCCTCCCGGGTGGTGCTTTCTGATCTGGCTCCTAGGCAGGCTGGCACTGTGCGAGGCCTAGCTGTGCACAGTCAGCAACTGTCTGCTTGCCAAAACCATGTTACCTGCATTTAATATGCCTTGTGGATTATATTTTATCTCAGTTTCCGTGAACTGCAGAGGCATCCTGTGCCGTTGTCCTCAGTTGCTACAATCAATAACCTATGGCCTTTATTTGTTATGTATAGTGATGATTTTTCTCCCCTTGAAATGTATTTGTTTCCTAGATCAGTCTTCACAATATTAAAAAAGGTAAATAAAATGACTTAAGAGAAAGAAGACCTACAGAGCCAACTAACCTGGAGAGACTGAACCACCAACCAGAGAGCATTCATGGATTGGGCCTAGGCCCCCTACCCGTATGTAGCAGATGTGTAGTTTAGTCTTTATGTGGGTCCCCTGAGAATTGGAACAGAGGCTGTCTCTGATTTGGACTCTGTTGCCTGCTTCTGGATCCCTTTCACTTGTCTGGGCTTTCTTGTCTGGTCTCAGTAGAAGAGGATGCACTTAGTCCTGATACAACTTTATGTGCCAGGGTGGGTGGGTACCCAGGAGGGAAGTTGGGAGCAAGGAATGAGAGAGTGGGAGGGTGGGACTGGGAGGAGAGGAAGGAAGGGGTCTGTGATCAGAATGTAAAGTGAATAGATAAATAAATTAATAGAAAGGAAGGAAGAAAGAAAGAAAGAAAGAAAGAAAGGAAGAAAGGAAGAAAGGAAGGAGAAGAGGAGAGGAGAGAAAAATTCTTCTATATTAGGGTGAGTTTCTGTCCAGAGGTTTGTAGCATGTCTGAACCTGAGGTGGAAAATCCTGGTCTGGAGATGTCCTGCTGCCCTTTCCAGGCAAGTCAAGGCAGAGGAGTCAGGAGTAAAAAGAGAGGCATGGCCTTTTTATTAAATTTTTTCCTCTCCAGGTCCTAATGTGCCTGGGGTTCTGAGCTTGGGCCTGGATCACTGCCTGCAGTTCTCATGTTCTGCTGGGGGAAGACGGGAAGGAAATGTACATGCAGAATGTCAGGTAGTAGAGCAGGGGGCCTGTTGGAACTTTGAGCAGGCTGGCCCAGGAGGAGGCTGGCATGTGGTTTGTCTCAGTGCTTAATTTGTATTTGGGTAGTGAATTTCATTGCCCAGGCTTGTTTGATTGCTGTTCTCAGTGAGATGAAGCTAGATTGATACTGAGTTGTATAGTGTCACTCAGGGATCAATCCAGGATCCCTCTAGGACCGTGGTCTTACTGGTGATGATGCTGGGGTCTGCTGACATGCTTTGTCTATGGAGATTGTGATGCCTGTGGGAAGGAACAAGGCCAGAAGCCGGACAAAAGCCCACACTGGAAGGGTTAATTAAGGAGCACTTTCCCTTTGGGTCTTCAGCAGCTCTGGGCAGCCATGGGCTTCTTTTGGCATGAGTTGGAGGCACTTGTTCAGAAATCTATATCGACTTCTACTCTGGCACCTAATGAATTCTGACTGACTGCGTGTTCTCCGACTTGCTGGTGGCCCTTTAAAGCCGATCATGCCCATAGAATTGGCAGGTTCGTTTAATTGTCTAGAATCCAGATAAAAATGCTTTGTTCTCTGTTCCCACATGACATCATTTCAGAGTATCTCTCCTCCCACAGATTGCTAAGGCTGTTCAATTTGGACCTTAAATTGCTTCTCTTTGAGCAGGTCTTTCCATTTAAATTGCAAAGACCGCTCTTTTTGATTAGACATTTAGGGCATCCGTTAGGTTTCCTGATCCAGTCACTCCTGCTGCCGCTTGCTTTTCTCTTTTCTTCCCTTAAGTCTCTTCCACCAACGTGCTGTCCTGGAGGCTGTAAAGAAGTCAGTTCTTACACTTTATTTTCTTGTCCGTTTTCTTTAGCATGTGTGATCTGTTACCAGCATCGTGATTGACTTAGGCTCTACTGTGATAATAATAATACACTTCCACCCTCGGTTCTATGGAGCTACTGGCTTTGAACTTGTAACCTTCCCACCTCAGCCTGGAGTCCTGTGATGTTCTACTTGGCAGCGGAAACCTGGGAGGGTGGGGCCTGAAAATGAGGCAGACTAAAGTCTCCTGCAATAACCAACTTTATTCAGAGCATCAGACAGTTTATACTCTGAGGGTTAAGAAGACTCACATGACAAGCCACATGTGGAAAAACATGTTTTTCCATAGAGGCATATGAGTAACAACTGCTGAAGTAAACTCATTCCTATCCACTACACCTGGGAGCAGCACAAAAACACTTTCCAAGAACAACTCTGTGTTTTGAAGCAGCTGATGTCTGTAGACTCTTGTCTTGTTTTCTTGGATTTTTCTCACAAGCACTCAGAGTTCTCACACGACTACATTCTTAGGCTGTGTTCCAACACACTACCATACCCAGCTTGCTATTTCTCAATTTGAGCCAGTACCCATATGTACGTCTGAAGTAGAGCAAAGGTTATCAGAAAAGATAAACACCTAGGAGACCAGCCAGTAAGGCAGTGAAGATCACCGCCTCTCTTCTCATGGCTCTCCTCATCTGGTCCCCCACACCCTCCTAGTTTTCCTCTAAGCTGTCCTTTGAGAAGGGCTTGGTGTGATAAAAACAACCTGTTGAAAGTTGACTGGGTTTGCAGACTTGGGTATGCAGAGGTGTGGGTATGCCGAGGTGTGGGTTTCCGGCCTTGAGCCAGGCCTTGCTGATCTGTGTGCAGAGGTAGTGATGGATGCCCCACTCTGAGGATAAACTCCTCCTGACTAACTTGCTCAGAACTTTGGAAATATTATCGTGAGCCTCTGGGTCTTCGCCTTGCTTTACAACTTCTCTGCCATGTTATTTTCTGTCTTTTAAATGGGGGGGTGTGGAGCTGGAGAGTGGGAAGACTTTAATATTGAAGAAGGCATTTCAGGTTTTAATCCTGGCATTTGTCCGTCCACCTTTTTTTCCTCTGTGATCTCAGAAATTGGAAAGTCAGTATCCTTATTATAAAAATGAAGGTGTTCATTTGAAAGTTCATTTGAGGATTAAAAAATGACAATACCTCAAAAATGTGCATAAATAATTTAGCATACTTAAAATATATTTTCAGGTACAGTTTTCTCATAGACTCATTGAGTCATTGCAATACTTTGTGCATTTCTTGGCATTCAGGGAGGCATGGCAGACAAGGTGGTTGTCTGCTGTGAGCTCCTGAACCGTCAGATGATTAAAGTCACACTGTACTGAATGCTACCGTAGTGTAGAAGAGTGCTTGGCACACAGTTCTGATGGAGTACTGATGTCATCACAGAAAATAGAAGCCCCCTGGGATGTAGGAGGGCGTGGAGCATCTGGAAGGGGGGACCTGGGTGTGGTGATCTTGAAGGCCAAGCTAAAGAGGTCAGGCTTTGTTCATTATTTGTACATTCACAATGCTGGGCCTGTGTTGAAGAGAGATGAGAGTAAATATGTTGGAGATAAACCACGTCAAAGGCAATGGCAGTCGTCTCGGGAGAGATGGTTAAGGCTGTGTCAGGACAGTGATAATGGGAAAGAGGCATAGTCAAAAGGAATTAGAGATGATCTCGGGTTCCCTCCTCCCCCTGCAACCCTCAATACTAGAACAGTGCGGGGAGTACTTTTAACAGTCTGGATTTTCAGACAGTCATGAAATTAGAGCAGGCAAGCGCACAGCCATTCCCAAAGACATAGAGACCATTGAGGATCCCGGGCTGTGGGCACTGTGGGCAGATGGCTGGAAATGTTGTGCATGGACCTGTGGGGGCTCATGATGGAAATTCTAGGCACAGCTTCAGGATCTTTCTGTGAGCTTTCTTACCACCACCCCTCAATTATGTCCCCTTTCCTGACAAGTGGGCATTGGCTCTTACCTTGTTCTCGTTGGTTTAGATTTTCTGCGTTGATAGCTTATAGAGTCTGGGCAGTGTGGAAGGGAGCAACCCAGTGCTTCCTCTTTGCCATCAAAAGAGACTTATTTAGAAACTCTACCTCACTTCTTCCTCCTCTCTTTTCTCCCGCTTTCAGCGGAGAGAACGACCCAGAGAACATGTATATGGGACAAGTTTCAAGGATGGCTCAGCCAAGCACCGGGATGTCTTTAAGAATTCTTTGCTGGCTGCCAATTCAAGCAAGAAACTGTTGCTATTTGTTTCTGATGGCTCTCTCCTCAGAAGACAGCCCGCCTTCCCAGTTCATTCACATTCATACCTGCAGCACTGATTGCAGTGACCACATGAGTAGATCTGCCCATGGAACTGATGGAGTACAAGCCATCACTGTCCCTGACTGTGAACTTGGGGAGAGATGGGGGAGGTTTGTTCCCTCCCTGGACTAGTTTGACCTGGTTCTGCTTTGATCCTTCTCACTGTTGGCAGAATCTGCCTGGCCACAGTGAATCAATGCGTGCTGGCGCTACTCCAAATGCCTGGCCCCTGGTGGGGAGGGGAGGGGAGAGGGGGGATAAAACTGCCCATACCGGCCATACAGTCCTCTGAGCTGCTCATAGTTCAAGTCTGTTGATATTTCCTAGAAAACGTTGGCTCCACATCTGTCATTGGATACTTGATTTGTTTGACATTCAGTTTGTCTGTCTTTGTGTTGGACGCTTCAGGGCGTGCCGGGAAAAGATTTTCATACTGCCCTCATTCATGTAGCTCATGAGAATACTACCTTTAAAGGCATCGCATTATTTTAAAGCTTCAAACAATAGCTTTAGCATATCCACAAAAACGGACGGTCTATTGTGGCAAACCCTGCGTTTCTATTAGCATCCCTTCCCTCCTCCCCCAGCAATCCTTGGCAACAACAACTGGCAGATTCTAGTCGACTTTTTAAGACAGCATCCCTCTATTCTGAACATCTTGCCTACTAGACTCATGATTCATGCCATGCGCTGCCTCCCGTGTGTCTGCCTCCTTTTACTTGGCCTGGTGTTCCTGATTTATCTGGTAACAGACCACATTTTTGTTTGCAAGAGTGGTATTTTCAGTGTTTTTTTTTTGTGTGTTTCATTGGTCCCCGAGGTATGCTGAAGGTTCATTGATCATCAGTCATAATTGCCCTGCTTTGTAGGTGTGATTGTTGTCACCTGTTTGGCATAAGGGAGAAAGTGTGGCCGAGTTCTATAGCTAACAGTGGGTTGACAAGCTTGGTTCAGCTACAGACTATGCTCTTCACACCACGACCTCACAAGCTAGAGTGTACAAGATATGTTAACGTGACTTAAGGTGACAAAGTCATGGTGGTCCTGAGTAAAGCACTGTGGGGTTCCTTAGCTCAGACCTGTGATCTAGACACTCTGAGATCGTGCTCAGCTGTACGAGACTCATTCTTACCACCTTTGGGTTACTGTATAGAGCAGCAGATTTTGGACTACAGGAGTATGCAGAGCTGGGTGGGGCTCCTTCTGTCAGGCCACTTGCAGAGCTGACTCAACACTGGGAAGGGCTGTGCTGGAGGCCAAAGGTTTCCAGACATACGCACCCAGGTGGGATGAGGCAAGCAGAGACTTGAGAACATTTTTCTCTGGAATATAGATGCGTTCACACCATCATTAAAACATACCCAGGTCATCACACAGGAGACATGATTAGTAACTGAGCCGTGTGGTTGGTGGCTGCCATGTTTGAGAGCTTTGCACCTCAATGAGAAGAGTCCACAGGAGGGATCCCTTGCAGTCTGTGTTGTGATGCACCCTGCCTGTGTCTATTTACGTCTCTGTGATTCTGCTTAATCACATGGGGTCATCTCAGCACTTTCATATAATATCTGCCTCCAGGAGACGGTATCTCCACACCTATTCTGGTCCAGCGGAGTCCAGGAAGTTATTTTGTGATGTAATAGTCCTGTTGGTATCAGTTCAGTTATTCAGTCAGCAAATATTTAAAGGCCTCCTTCGTGCTAGGAACTTTTATTGCTTTGTGTGTGCATAGACACGTGTACACTTGTAGGAGGAGACCAGAGGACAGCCTTGATTACCATTCCCCATGGAGGCCTCAGGGCAGCTTGCTTGTTCGTCAGGAGACTTTGTTTCTTGATTGCTTTGATTCTCCAGACAGGTCTTTGTCTGGCTTGATCCTGGAGTAGGCTGAACTGGCTGGACAGCCATCCTCCTCTGAAGGGCTGGAATTGCAGGTGTGTGTCACCATGCCTGGCTTTCGTGTGGAGTCTAGGGATTGGACCCGGCTCGCTCTGTATGTGATACAAGCACTTTCCTCCTGATTGAGCTATCTCCAGCCCTGTGCCTGGAATTATTCTAAGTCCCTTAGAACAAAATAGAGATAGACCTTCTGTTGTCTTAGATCTTAGTCATTTTAGGATAGGGAAATAAGCAATAAGAATAGCACAGAAGTTACAGTTTTAAAATATAATACAATAAATATTATGAATAAAAAGAAAAACTGTAAAGGGAGTATAGTCTGGTTAAAATCTTAAAACAGTTTTTATTCTTTGAAAATTTCACACATGTATACAATGGATGATCACATCTGCCCTATCTATCCACCATTCCCTCCCACCAACTCCCCTAGTGCTTCCTACTCTGTGACCATCCTAAGTTCATGTCGTCTGTGACTTTTCTTATCTCTATTTCTTCCCTCCCTCCATCCCTAACCCCCTCTTCCCCCCCCCATTTTTCTTTTGCCCTTTAGTTTTTTTAAAGACAGGATTTCTCTGTGTAGCCCTGGTTGTCCCTGAACTTGCTCTGTAGACTAGACTGGCTTCAGAATCAGAGATCAGCCTACCTCTGCCTCCCAAGTGCTGGAATTAAAGGCATGAACCACTACTGCCTGGCTGTTTTTTTTTTTTTAAATTAATACTCCCTGGAGTCCTTCTAGTGCTCCTCATATGTGCACAGGTTCGGAACCATCCACTGAGGCATGGACAGCCTATTAACAACCATGTCTCCAAAGGAGAAAGGCTCTCCGTTTCTCACAACCATCAGTTGACAAGAGCTCTCCTGCCAAGGGTGGGACCTTGGGAGTCACTCCTCCATTGATACTGGAATTTTGACAGACTTCATCTTGTGCAGGTAACAGCTCTGTGAGTGGATATGTACAACAGCCAGGCCATGCCCAGAAACCAGCATTTTATATGTCTCTTCCCCGTGTGCCAACAGGTATTCTTTCTGTGTGTTCTTCCCCAGTGCTGCCCAGTTCTGCCCAGTACTAGTTGGGAGAGGTTAATGCAGATGGCCCACTTATGGTTACTTATTCTTGAGTCTTTGATCAGATGTGGGTCTGCATTAACTGCCGCACAATGTAGAAACAAAGCTTCTCTGACCAAAATTTAGAGCAACACAATACATAGATAATTTAGAAGGCATTTTGACAGCATGACCATTTAATATGACAACGGTGGCTTTTCCCCAACCCTAGGGCCTATGATCTCCTCAACCATGGACTTTTGTTCAGGTTTACAGTACCAGCCACAAACTCCCTCCTGTGGAACACGCCTGGCTGGGTTCCCCCATAACAGTTACGCTACAGTTAGACCAGTTTGTCCATCTTGCCAGGCATGTGGGGTGCAGTGGTGAATGAGACCATGGATGTCCCTCCTCCCAAACAATCTACATTGCACCTAATGACATCATGTAAACTAGCCATCAGGGAGAGTTCCTGGTGAGGGGAAGTTGATTTCTCTGCACCATGCCTTGGAAGTGAGCTGCTTCCTGCTTCCCGCTCCCCTCCCCACCAAGGACTTGTAAGATAGCGCTTTTGCAAAATGTCAGCACATGGGTTTGCAGAAGTGTATGAATGCATTAAGAAGTGGAATAGGCATTTAACTGTCAGGCTGGAAGGAAAAAAATGTCACTTTCACGGGTGAAACAGGGGCTCTGTAGCATATTTAACACTCAGCTTCTGCCAAAGTTGCCTACATGGAATAACCTCTCTGTTTTCACAAATGAAATATTTGAATAACCTTAAAATGTGTGTGTGATGCTGGCTATGTGACCAGATGGAGAAGTACTTCTTGGCTGATGAAAGTAAACGCTCTGCCACCGACGTTAATGCTGTAGCTGTAGACACAATTTTGGTTGATTATATTTTATTTTTGAGTGTGCAGTATCTCCAAGTTAAGCTTAAATTGAGTTTATGTTTAAATTTTTTTATGAGTATGAATTTTACTTGCCCCTATTGGCTGGAGTTTTAAACTCTCATATAAAATGACACATACAGTTGTTTACATTTTCCCGATAGTTTCCAAGAAGTCATTTCCACCTCTGGTTCCCCAGGGAAAAGTACAGTGCAAACAGCCTTCGGGTGTTATACACAGTTTAAAAGAAGTTAGCCGCCAGTTGAGTGGTTGCTAAGCTCCTGAAGAGTCTGGTCTGGACAGCTGTACTGGAGATTTAAAAAAAAAAAAGAATAGAATTGAGTTTATTTAGGGCATGGGGAGGGATTTTGTGGGGGTAGTAGAGACAGAGAAAGGGAGGGAGGGAGGGAGGGAGGGAGGGAGGGAGGGAGAGGGAAGAGGGAGGGGTGAGGGAGAGAGAGAGAGAGACAGAGACAGAGACAGACAGACAGACAGACAGACAGACAGACAGACATGAGCATGAGGAGAGAGGGGACTTATTGGGAAGAGGGGTAGAGAGCAAGAGAAGAGGGGCAAGAGCTATATTGGAGATTGTTGATCCTATAAGAAGGTTAACACCTGGATATTAACGAATGATGTTCTGTTACGCTAACTGCGTGTACATTGAAGACATTGCTACCACATGGCAGCTTATATAAAGCTCATTGTGTGTGTGTGTGTGTGAGAGAGAGGGGGGGGAGGGAGAGGGAAGGGGGAGGGATGAGATGAGGGAGAGTTGATTTTAATCCTTTTTTATAGTGGTGGAAAATTATCCTTTGAGTTACAGCATTTCCAAGACCCTGTCTGGTGCTATTGACCCAACCTCAGCCTCAAGCCCACATGCTTTCTGAGTCTAGTTGATTTTAAAGAAGAAACATGGCAATACTTGTTTGGCATCAATATTAGACTGTGGCAAATCTAGAATTCTGAATATCTGGGTCATTCTTTGGAGAACCTGTGGTTGTTGTTGTTGTTGTTGTTGTTTTGTTTAACTTGCCTATGAATTGATTTCAACAAATGCTCAGCAAAACGATGCCGATCTCTGAGAACAGATCTTAGTCTGATGAGTGATCATCACATGATGACTTGGAGCCTGAGAGGATCTAGGCCCTCGAGACCCCGTTGACTTGGAACAGGAGGCCTCAGGGTAGCTGCCTCTGGGGCGGACCCGCTGCTCCAAAGTGGTGGTAAATTTTGCTCATTTGGAGTCAGTCAGGGAATCCTCACAACCATTTAATGAAAGATCTTAAACAAATTGATGTTCACGGAGAGTTCACAGAAATCAGTGTGCCACCGGTACACACTTGGCACTAGTTAAAGGTGACAAGTTCCAGAAAGCCCACAGCTCAGAGTTTATGATGTGAGGAGCAGGAAGGGAAGATGGCCCCTGGTTTGGGGTGTTCTGGGGGTACACTTCTGTGTGGTGTGCCCATGGTCTCAGATCTGAACTCCATGCTCTTGAATGCTTAATGCTCTGACCATGACTTAGTCTCAAATGAAATCATATGTCTTACTTAGAACAATTTTGGTGTGTTTCTTAGTTGGGGTTACTGCTGTGAAGAGACACCATGACCAAGGCCATTTAATTGGGGCTGGCTTACAGGTTCAGAGATTCAGTCCATTATCAAGGCAGGAGCATGGCAGCATCCAGGAAGGCATGGTGGAGGTGGAGCTGAGAGTTCTACATCTTCATCTGAAAGCTGCTAGCAGAATATTGACTTCCAGGCAGCTAGGAATCGTCTTCAAGCGCACACCTACTCGAACAAGGCCACACCTACTTCAACAGAGCCACACCTTCTAATAGTGCCACACCCTGGGGCCTAACATACACAAACCATCACAGTTTCTAATGGAACAAACAAGCAAACAAACAAACAACACAAAACAGTTTCCCCCAATTCCCACTTTCAGGAGAGGTAATGCTGTACATTTGGCTTGGAAATTGCAATGGATAGTAGCCAATCATAGGAGATTGTAGTTTAGACAAAGGAGGAGAGAATCAGGTCAGGTACTTAGATATAAAAACAAACTAAACACAAGACAGTTTGCCTACATCATGCACCTTTTGTGAATATTTGTTGAAATAACGTATATGGAATACCTTAAGCCTCATAAGTACTCAATAAACATCGATTCTGTGTTATTATTACATCTTTGTTACTATTATATGAATATATTGTGCACATAGGAGGAATGCTTATATGAATTTGTTAGAGATGCTATGTGAGTTTTATGATATTGATAAATCAGAATTATACGGCAAATATGATAGCATGTACAGCAAGCAGGTTGGTGGGTTGATCGTCTAATCAGAATGTTAGGATGATTTGAATAAAAGCACTGTTCTAGAGAGAAAAATACATATGGGCTGTCATTCTGCTCTGTATTAGCTTCTGGTATGGGGCAAAGGAAGAGGGGCCAGGGCAGGACTTGGCTTTCCTACCTCTGTGCTTTCCTTCTTTGGGGACCTTCAGAATGCTTTGTGGGAAGGAAGGCAGAAGCTATCAGCCTGTAAGGACATGGGGTCATTAACAGGGGACAGAGGTTCATGGTGGAGCTCAAGCAGGGATACTGGTTGGCAAGAAGTCATGGCCTAATTGGTGATTGTGTTGCATGGTCAAAAACCATGTCCAGCTGGAAACTCTTAAAGATGAGTCAGAGAAGAGAATCTCAGATGCTCAAGCAGTGGTCCAGGTTTGGGATGCACATTGTTCTCAAGACTGTGACTGATGGAGTATCGTCGTTTACGTTCCTTTACCCTGACTCTTAAATACCCAGGGAAAGATGTCTTACTTGGGAGATAATTCCTGCAAAGATTAGGTGCCAGCAGTCCTTCCTTTAGTACTTACTAGGTTTCCTTCATTACTTAGCATGAAACTTCCGAGTTTCCCAAGGACATGGGACATTGAAGACATGTTTCTTTTGAATTTGAATCAAATGTACTTAGTGATGTCATGAATAGAGGGCCAGTCTTGTTTAAGAGGCTGTTAATCACCAGCTGTACAAGTTCCAAGGGGCAATAAGAGGGACTGAGCTTTATTCTCAGGCCCCTGTGGAAGAAAAGGAGGCACAGAGGCTGCCAACCCTGGAAGAGAGATGGGTGGTCTGGACAGGGACTATCGCCTTCACATCAAAGGGGCACTGTGTTGTTTCCAGTTTCTTTTCCTTGAATAAAACAAGGTGGTATAGGAAGGAAAAGTTTGGGGTGAGGTTGAATGCAAACGGAGAAGGGTCACATGCTGGCAGGGTGTACTGAAGTGTTCCACTGGCTTCCAAAGCCTATTGAATCTGGATACAGTGTTGCAGAAATGTCTCTCTAGGGAGCTCTCACTGGCTCTGTGCGCCAGCGGTGACCTCGGGGGCAGCTGTTGTTGTAGATAGAAGTACAGGTGATGTGCACCAAGGTGAGATGTTTCTGCTGGTAGATTCATCAAGTGCAAGTGGACTGCGGTAGGGGCGACACTGGTAGTCTGGTGTGGGACTCAGGGAAAGCCACTCAAGCATCAGAAACAGCTATGGTGGAGAGAGCCACCCTGCCAAAGCAGGGGAGTGGGTTAGGAACAGTAAATCATAGGAGCTCTGACTAACATTTAGGACAGCAAAAACCAGGAACATTCTCTTTAGATATCCAAAACCTCCGAAAGTAAGAAGAACACATGTGACTGTTGAAGGTGGTTCTTGGCACTTTCCCTTCAATGGAAGGTTGATCAGCCTTCTCTCAGGACAACAGTGAAGTGTTTTCTTTCCTCAGTATGTTTTGTAGAGCCTTTAATAATTGTAATAAATAGATTCCTTTAAAAGCTTCGGCTTTCTTGGCTGAGCCTCTGCTTGCCTGGAACTGAATCAAGTCTATTCTTTCCCTCAGCTGCACACTAATCTTGATTGAACCTCCTGGCTTTGAGAGAGCAGCTTCAATCTTTCCAGCCTCAGTTTCCCTAACTGTTAAAGGAGTAATGCCAGCTAGACCAAATGGGCATTGGCATATGCAGAAGTCTATGGGAAGGACTGGCTACATATGCTCTTCTACCTTGGCGGCTCCTTCCAGCACCAAGGGCTTCTGTCAGACAAAGACAGTGTGCCAGAGGTCAGGGCCTTTTTGTCAATTGTCCGGTCTAACTTCACGAAATGGCCTTAACTGAACTAAACAGGGGCAGCAGATCCCACAGCCGCTGAGTACCGGGACAGTAGTATTTGCCAACAATCCTGAGCAGTTCCAGGGCTCAAATGGCTTTTGACTTTGCATTGGCTTTCTGGTGGATGTCCTCCTGCCACATAGGACTACCGAATGAGATTGATACTGCTAATATTCCTCAGTGCTTTCCCTCCTGTCCCCTGCCTCTGTTGTACAGGACAGTGTTCAGAATTTTTTTCTATGTTCTGCAGCATGCTCTCTTTTATTAACATTATTTGATTTTGCTTTATTAAAGATAACAGTGTGGTTGGGAGGCAGTTCTTGTGGTTAGGGCCATTTAAGAAGAAACAAAGTTTACGTATTTGCTGCGATTTTCTGTCTATAAAGTCCACCATATTTATGGCATTAATTTCGTAGCGCTCTATACTAGGTACCAGAACAGCATGTTATATGCATGATAGCGGTGATTTGACTGAAAAATGTGTCCCATGGCAACAGTATCCTTAGGCATGTAACTAAATATGCACAGATTAAATGAGCTCCTGGGCTCCCAGGCCTCGGTTCTGCAGGCAGCTGCAGGCAGGGAGGTTGGTGCTAGGTTGGGAGAGCTGGGGCCGCATGCCTCTCATTCATGTTCTCTGCTTCTTCTTGGCCAAACTCCACTTCAGAGGCCGCCCCTGCTTCTAGAAGCTTCCTGTTGGACTCCGTTTCTGGTATGGTGTGGTCAGCACCTGTGTATTCCCCAGGGGCAACCTTAGTTGAGGTCACAGCCCAGTCCTCTCAGTGCTCAGGGACCTTTCTGTATTCTCCACGGCATGATTCTCCCCCCCCCCCAACCCCCAACCCTGTGTTGGTTGTTTTTCTCACTATACAGAAACAGCTTTAGGAGGAAGGATTTATTCTGGCCGTGGTTTCAGGGCCTGTCGGGTCATCATAGCAGGGAAGGGGTGGTGGCAGAACAGGTCAGTCTGTGGCAGCAGAGGTATGAGGCCCAGATCTTTATGACTTGACTCATCAGAGAGCAGAAACAAGGGAACAGAAATAGGGTCAGACTGTTCTTATTAGAGACCTAGCCCTGGTGGCTTTTGTCAGCTCAGTGCCATGCTCAGAAGAATGTTTCACAACCTTCCAGAACAGCGTAGCCTGCTTGGGACCAAGTGTTCAAATACATGAGCCTGTGAGGGACATTTTTTCCCTCAAACTATAAAAATGGCAGCCCCACCTCTAGATTGTTGCCCATATCTGCAGCGCAGATCACAAACTTCCCTTTCTTCAACAGCTCTCACCTTCTTTGATAGAGGCCCCACCCCCACCCACATGACTACACTGTCCATACGTCATTCCATCTTGTTAAAACAAAAAGAAAACCCCTCTACTCCTGAGATTTCAGAGAGCCAGGGTGAGACTCGGGAGTGGCTTGGCTCTGAGTCTGTGCAGGTTACTAATGTGGCTGCAGCCAAGCTGTTCCCTGGCCTAGTCTTCTGATGGCTTGGCTGGGAGGCCGACGAGTTTGCCCTGTACTCCTCGGTAGGCCCTAGATAACCTGAATCCCACCTCTTGTTCATGGTGACGGTATTGCATAGCAGCTGGCTTATGCAAATGGACAGACAGATGACCAAGGTGGAAGATACTGTGCGGTGCCTTTTGTGACATAATCTTGAAAGTGGAAACCATTTCTTCTAGCAGGTCACAGCGGCCAGCCTCCATGTTCGTGGGAGGTAGCTCTAGCTTGTGGGTACTAGAAAGTGGGGGCCCTGGGGCCATGCTGGAGCTTGGCTGCAGCAGCACCTGCCTTGGCATATGTTCTGCTTTCCTCCTAGCTGGGTCTGTCTTGGAGGTCATCTGTGTCTCTCACCTGCTAAGGCTCCCTCTTCAGTGCTTGTTTCTTTCCATAACAATCTGTCGATGTTCTAATTTTTTAAGCAGACGGAGCCGCTCAGGTCTAGAGCGGCCGTTAATCTAAGCCATGCAGCCACCATACGGCGCAGTCAGAAAGTCATTTCTAGGTCTTTCTGTTTCAGAAACCTGTGTTCTTTCAGGATAAAACCGATGTGCTGATCTTCATTTTCTAAAGTGCTTTCTACAGCGTGTCTCTTGTTCGTTGATTAAGAAGATCAACTTTGTGGCAGCCAGTCATTGCTGGATCCAGGTATGCAGCATTCACATTTAATAATTCTAAGACAGGCGATGCTCTGAGATGTTCTAGCCACACAAGGCTGTCTATTCAGGCCTCTCGAAGGCCTCCGATTGACTTGAGTGTTGTACTGGACATGGATGCTTAGGAGGCCCACGAGGAGAGCGCATCCATCAGCAGCCTTTCTCACCCTCTGTAGTGATTCATCTGCCTCCTCCCCTTAGGAGAAGCGTTTTCTACTAAAATGCTTACAGATAAGCACAGGCGGTAGGCTTCCAGCTTGGTGGTATTGTGCTGTGTGGTGATCTCCCTGCAGCCTGTACAACAGGCAGGGGGGGAAAAATCAGGGTGAGATGAAAACGAAACTCGGCTCATCCTGATTTTATTGTCACCAGAGCTGAACCAGGAGTTAGAGTCTGGCCCAGAGCATTTGACTTTAGCCACTGTTTAAGCACAGCACAATTTTGGGACAGCAAAGTATTCAGATAATAATTCCATCTCAAGTGCACAAAAATTTAAGGAATGTTTACATTGAGATTCTTTACAGAGTACACCTAGCTTCTTTCACAAGAGTGGGTGCTGTGGACTCAGAGATAGTGCCCCAGATTTAGGATCTAGGGAGCTGACTGAGGTAAACATAAGACCTGTGAGTTATCAGGGTTGGCCTGGCCCTAAGATAACAGTTATCTTAGGCTTTGATAAAGTACACATGACATGGCTCTTAAGAATGGCTTTTATGGACTAAAGGCTCAAGGTTTTAAGGGAAAGGGTCTGGGACAAGTAAAAACAGCAATTCTGGAAGATCTGGGGAGAGGCTGTGTCATCAGAGATCAAGGGATGGATCACCAGGCTGTAGTGCTCCATCACTCCTGGCCTTCCAGGAAGAGTCACTGCACACCTCATTCCATCGAAGAGGTAAGCCGTGGCTTTAACTTTCCTGCCTTCTCCGGTGCTTCTCTGTGTGCACAAGGCCCTTTTGTCCTCTACAATGCTCTAAAGTAAACTTCCCCAATAAATGGTTCCAGAGACAGAGCCTCAGAGTGAGGAAAAAAGCCCTGGCCTCCCAGCCTAGCCCAACATTCTGTGGGCTGACTTCAAGAAAGGTGCTTTGATTTTCTTTTTCATTTTGAACAAAGTTCTTCTGGCCCCGTATTTGCCTTTGAAAGTGTTGGATGAATCTGTGTTTCTAATTTCAGTCTTTCTCCCCTTTTCATTCTTTCAAAAGGGGAACACCGCAGGTGGCCCTCTCAAACTCTGCACTGTGACTCTTCACCCTCCCCGCCTCCACTTTTGTGTCTTCGGGGGACTTTTGTACTTATTCTTGCAATGCTTCTTGGAGTTTCACAAAGCTCATTGGCTCAAGATAACATTTAAACGATTCTTATCAAGAAAAAGAATGTTTTCTATCTCTAGTTCTCTGCATGATTAGAGGTTTATGGAGCATGGTGGGTTTTTTTTTTCCTAAGCTCTTATGGTGTGTGCGTGAGTGTGTGCTCGTGTGCGCACACACACACATACACACATGCACACACACACACACGCGCGCATACACGTACGAGTTCATGCATGTTCATGCATGTATTTGTATATATAAATATACGATACCTGGAGAAACACAGTAGAAAGGAAATGCTGGGAAGTGGGTGAGATAAAGAATCAAGAATGGGCTTTTTCAAATATTTTCCTGCTCTTGACAAATGGCGGAGGCTTCCTATGTCTACAGTTTTACTTTGAGGCAGATTAGTTTCTCCAGTGACCTGAGGGCACTCTTTCCTGTTGGTAGAATTCTATAACACTAGAATTTTACACACACACACACACACACACACACACACACACATATTTGTGCCTGTATCTATATGAATAATGCTCGAATATCTTTGTATAGATGTATCTGCATGCACAAAATATTTCTAAAAACTTCCATAGTTGTTTTCCAGGGCCTTCTCATTCACACCCTCAGGTTCAGTCCTCAGGAGGAGTTGTTGTTTGCCCTGCTTTTGGGTTGTTCAGGTCCATGTGAAAGTCCCATCTGGTTCTCATCGCCAGAAACACCAAAGCTCCCTGTCTGCCAGAAAGGAAACAGAGTACAGTAGCATGCTGTTTTGCATCCAGACAGAAGGCATTCGAATCCAGAAGCATGTACATGGTAAAGGGATGGAAGGTCCCTTGGAGTTTCCAGTCTTGTCAGCTTCTGAGAGATAGGTTACTAGAAGTGCATGCTCTAACAGTAGGCATGGGTAGTAATCAGAATGGCAGAGCAGTCGGCTTTGTCCAGCATTGCTGTGGGTCTTTCCTGCACTGGCACTCAGAATCCTTGTCCCACCCCCACCCTACCACGAGGTACAGGTCGTTTTCATCCTAAAAGGAGTAAAGTAGTTTAGGAGCTCGGAACATAAAAGAAATCAGGGATTCAACCTCTTGTTTGCTGTTAGCACATGGATATGTTTCTGTGTCAGACAAACTGGGTGTCTCAGCTTGACTTCATGAAAAGAGTATGATAATCGAATTTTCTGGTTCTTTTCTGCTCCCGCTGCTGCTTAGATTCCTTAAGACTGTTTGTGGGAGGGGTTGAGTGGATAGACATGAATGTATGTGTGTGTGTGTGTGTGTGTGTGTGGTATGTGAGCATCTGGGTGTATGCGGTGTATATGTGTGTTCATCTGGGTAGGATATGTGAGTATGCATATGTTTGTGTGGAGTGTGTGTGTGTGTGTGTGTGTGGTTTCTCTGTGTCTGTGTGTGTTGGTGGTGTCTCTCTGTGTGTGGTATGTGAGCATCTGTGTGTGTGCTATATGTATGTGTTTGTCTGGGGAGAAGTATGTAAGTATGCATGTGTGTAGAGTGTCTGTGTATGTGTGTTGTACATGTGTCTCTATGTATGGTCTTTGTGGGGTATGTGAATGCTGTGTGTGTATTACTGTTTTACATTCCCCATTGTATGTCACAGAAACACTAAACATTATAGTATTATTAAACCTGTTGTTAATTTAGATGGACCTAGTGGCATGTTTGTAATGGACAGAGAATTGAAGGTGACAGTGTACAACCTGAGAAAGTCAATCACATCAGACCCTGGCTTTCTCCTTGTTGCTCTTAGATGCTTACCCTCTGGGAAGGCAGCTGCCTTCCTGGGGACAGCGTACTCTTCCCTCATGTAAGCCCATGTAGTGAAGAACTAAGACTTCAGCCAGCAGCAACAGGGACTTAAGGACTTTGCTCAAAGATTCATAAATGGATGTTTCTTCCAATAAGGCCTTCAGATGACAGGAGTCTCACACAAAGACTCAACTGCAGTCTGGTGAGAAAGTATAAATAAGAAATGCCTCAAGCTGGCAGTGGTGGCACAGGCCTTTAATCACAGCACTCAGGAGGCAGAGGCAGGTGGATCTCTTAGGTTGAGGTTAGCCTGGTCTACAGACCAAGCTCCAGGACAGCCAAGGCTATACAGAGAATCCCTGACTCAGGAAAACCAAAAAAGAAAAAGAAAAAAAAGGAAAGAAAAGCAATATCTCTTCTTTTCACTTTCTTCCTCCCCCTCCCAGACTGATCACCTAAAATTACAACTTAGAGAAATTGAAGGATAAGAGATGTTTATAGTTCACAGGTCACTAAGGTGGGGACTTTACCATGTAGTAGTAGGTGGCTGACATAAGAATGGCTAAATAGTACCACAGATTGCCTCAGTTTCTGATTACTCTGGCAGTCCAAGGCTATGAATCAATGACAGCATCTGTAATTTATGGATAACTGCTATCAGATGCTTTCTCTCAGCTCTGACAAATGTGCAGTGGGCATCCCAAAGTAGATCATAACTTAGGGATCATTGGAAACACGGAGGACCCTTAGGGATCATTGGGAACACGGAGGACCAAGTCACCTGACCCAGGAACGGAAGATTCTCTCCCCTTTCCACAGTTCAGGTCTGATAATCGTGTTCACTTCGGGGTGTTGACTTTTCGTTCTCCCTTGGGAGCTCTCCTCATGCCCTTTGTTGTTGGGGTGCTATGGGGTAATGAGCTCTTTTGTTCTTGCCTTTGAGTCCAACTTCTAAGACCTCAGCCAAGGATTCAGCATTGACTATGACCAGGAGTCAAGAATAGAGACTCATTGCAGTGCCAACATTTGAGCTGTTGCCTGCTATTATTCTTAAAGAACAGGCATGTTTATGTATGAGAGTCTCTCGGTGTATACAGACTTCAGAGGCTCCCTGGGGAAAGAAAAGAACCCAGAAGGGAGTAAGTAGCTATGGAGAATGCTCTCAGGAGGAAACTTGCTGACTATCTAGAGTGAGGGAGTGGGAGCCTTGTGGCTTCTTTGCTTAACAGATGCAGGCAGAGCTTTTGGTACGAACAAGGTATATTTTAAATGTGCTTTTAATTCACCAATAAAGTGCCATCGTCCTAATTTAAAATAGCTTCTACAAGCTTTGTAATCATACTTAGTGTGTTCTTTGACATATCATATTAGGATGTCTGTTTCAACCATGTATGTCAATACGTTGTGTTGTAGGATCTGCGTTTGCTTAAAGAGAAATGATATAGGTCACTAAGGGCTTTTACATCCCTTATGGTGATATATCATATCTCTGTGTCACTGTTTTTTGGGGTACTAAGTGACACTGTCACCTGGTGTGCTGGCTAGTTTGTGTCAACTTGACACAAGCTAGATCATCGGACAGGGAGGAGCTTCAATTAAGAAAATACCTCCATAAGATGGGGCTATAGGCAGACTGACAGAGCATTTTCTTAATTAGTGATTGATGTGGGAAGGTCCAGCTCTTTGTGGGTGGTGCCATCTCTGGGCGGTGGTCCTGGGTTCTATAAGAAAGCAGGTTGAGCAAGCCATGATTTGCAAGGCAGTGAGCAATTCCCCTCCATGGCCTCAGCATCAGCTTCTGCCCCAAGGTTTCTACCGTACTTGAGTTCCTTTTCTGACTTCCTTCAATGATGGACTATGATCTGGAAGCAAAAGTTAAATAAACCCTTTCCTCCCCAAGTTGCTTAGGTCATGGTGTTTCATCACAGCAATAATAAACCTAAGACATCTTGGAAACCTTACATGACAGCTCTGGAGTGAGTGTCATTAGAGAGAGGAGAGACTTGGGCAAGGTGAGTATGTCACGTTTTCATCTAAGTAGGCGAGTCTTCTTCAAATTGTATTTATTTGCTAAGCTGTCATAATAAAACATGGGCACAATGGAGTAAGTGACACAAATTTATTTTCTCCTACTTCTCAAGGCTCAAAGTATTAGATCAAGGCATCAGTGATGCTGACCTCTTTGGAGGACTGTCCCCAGCTTACTGACAGCCTCTTTTACACAGTGTCTTCATCTGTTTTTCCTTTGTATGTACCCAGTGTTTCGTTGTGCCTGATTTTTCTGCTATAGGGACACTGGTCAGATTGGACTAGGGTCACCCAGTGGGTTCACATTTCCTTCAGTCATGTCCTCTCAAGTCCTTATCTTCAAATACAGCTACATTAAGGTACTGTGTGAGTTGGGGTTTCAGAAGGAGTTTTTTGGTGACACAAACTACCTCACCTTAAGCATCCCCTCAGGTATTAGAGGGTCTTAAGTCTCTATGATGGTAGTAAAACAAGGTGGCCTCTAAAGAGACTGGATCTGGTTTTTTTTGCCATTCTAGAAATAAATTCTGAGACGCTTTCTGTGGAATACATGGTGTTAAAGTTAGAAATGCCAACAGTGATAAAGACCCCTTTGAATGACACTCTCATTTACTGTTGGAGAAGCTGAGAGCCAAGGAGTGGCTTAACTGGGTTTATAATTAGGTCTTTTAGGTTACAACCCAGTTCTACCCACTCTAAGACAGATGAGAACAGTAACCAGCCTCTCTGACCTCACGTTGCCTTCGGCCACATCTCAGAGGTGCTCCAACACAAGGGTGGTGTGGCATTCTTCTCAAGCTTGAAGGAGGGAGCCTGGGACGAATACCTCAAGGGGAGTGTGCTGAGAACATTGTATAATCAAAGCTTCTTCTCCAAAGGAAGACGTTTTTTAAAAAATTCTTTCTTCTTTCTGATCTCCTAAAGAAGGAAGGATTTCTCACCGTGAGTTGAGGATCAAGGCTGGTGAGTCTGTAACAGAATAGGGTTCAGCGAGAACCGGTAGTTAAAGCGACTTATTTAGGGTTTTAATTTGGAATTAAGATAGGAAATGGTTCCCTGTCTTAACGCACAGCCACCATACTTTTCAGCATCACGTCAGATTGTCGACGTTTAATTTTGGAATCTGTGCAGTGACATGGAAAACTGAAGTATGAGCGGCTTCTCCCTAAGTGGAGTTAAAGTTTGCAGATGTGTGTTTTAAAGAAACCTTTTAAAAACCACATAGTCAAATACAAGTAATGGTCTAAAAACCAATACCTCGCTAGGAAGTGGCTGTGCACATGGCCCAGTGAGAATTTCTACCCAGCCCTGGGGAGAGGCCCTGTAACATCCCAGACTCCCTCTCCTGGCTGGACACCTCTCAGGAAGTCATTAAGAGAGAATGGAATTCCAGATGTTTCCTAGTCTGAAGCCTAGGTTGGACTCTCCTCTCTGGCTACAGGTTGTTTATAAAGTAACTTATCTGAACACATAAACAGAGAGGTTAGACTCTGCACTGGCTACAGGTTGTTTATAAAGTAAGTTATCCTAATGCATAAATAGAGATGTCTTTTAACATACAAGAACACTTTGCTGGGTGAATTGTGTCTGTTAATCAGGAGATGGAATATTTGTACTGTAGATCCACTTTTTTTCAACAGATGATTTATTCAACGAAAATTGAGATAGGCTTCCCGCATAGGCCAGGAAGAATGAACAGTCATGAAGGTGATGGTTTCTACTCTCAGGGAGTTTGTATCCTAGTAAGAGAAAAAGTAGACTTTAATATAATAATTTCAGTTTTGAATGCACACTGCTTTAAATAAGTTCTCTAAAGGAAGGAATATGATTCTCCAAGATAATGGAAACGGGAAAAAGAAAGCCTGCTCCAGGCAGGAAGGATCTGCTGGCAGAATGAAGGACGAGGACTTAGGGAAGTTTGCTGGGGAGGGCTGGAGAGAACGTGCCAGAAGACAAGGACTAAAATGGACCGAGGAGCCTGTGCAAAGAGCTGATGTAACGGATGGGAGACGAGAGACTGGGTTTTTATGTCCTGTTTTTTAGTATAACTGGGACAAATTACTCTTTGGGCTCAAGACCCTTATTTATGTTATGACTGAATTTGAGTCAGAATCTAAGTGTTCTCAGATCCCTTATTCATATAAATTGCCGGCATGCTTACCATGGACTAGCAATACAGCAACCATGAAGTGAATTACCTGGGGCCATTGATCTCCAGTAGTCAGGTCCAGCAGTAGAGAAAAAGAAACATGGTGGAACTCTGGCTTTATGTCCTGGGAATGCAGAGGAGGATGGGATTAAGCAACCTTCACAGGAGCAGAGAAGACTGGGGACTTTACCCAAGAAAGCTTTCTACCAGAAGGTGAAGAAGTACAGTTAGCCAAAGCGTCCCGTGAAAAAGTTGTGTAGTGTCTAAAACTATTCACCAAAACATCAATGGCATCCATCAGGCAACGCTCTAAAGAAGCAGTTCTCAACCCGTGTGTTGCGACCCCATTGGGTACATCGGGAAAACACATAGTTACGTTACAATTCATAACACTAGCAAAACTACAGTAATGAAGTAGCAGCAAAAATAATTCTATGGTCGGGCGCCATCTCAACATGAGGGACTGTAGCTGTATTAAATGGTTGCACAATTAGGAAGGTTGAAAACCACAACTCTAAAGAACCATGTTTTTTTTGGAAATCTACAGCTACCAGCAGTGTGTCTCGGTGTGAAGCATACATAAAGGAGTGTGGATGGGTCGCCTTGGTTCTTAATTTGGTTTACGGCCTGTCAGTAAATGTCCGTTCTACAGCAGGGGTCATTTAATAAGAGATTTGGAAGTTCAGGTCAAGGACGAATTTCAGTTGAGGGAAACGGAAGGCTCCTGAGTGAGGTGTTTAAAAGTAGAGGGCAATTTTAGTGTTGTTTATTTGAAAAACATACCTCAGAACTTTCTTGACAGAAAGGGGCCTTTGAGGAGCAGTGCTGATGTCATTTATTGTTTCTTTGCTTGCTTACTTTTTTCATGTATTAATTAATTTTGTGCAGAGCTTGATTCTAACTCAAGCTGGTCATGAACTTGAAGTGATCCCCCTGCCTTAGACTTCTAAGTACTGAAATTACAGGTGTGTGCCACCACATCTGGCTTAAAGATATTTTCTGTGTATCCTTGTGTGTCTTTTCCTGGGGAGATGTAGTCAACGCCCGCTTACCCCAGAAAGGACACAGTTCACCTTGGTGGGCAGTGTAGTCTTTAAAACCATCCCTGCGTGGTATATATAGTCAGTGTGGAATGATACAATCTGCCATCACACTACTGAGACTTTGACTTGACGGCAAACTGTCCTTGGAGAGACCCATTTTCTTGTGTTAAGGACATCGAAGCCATTCACTTAGTTGAAGGTGCTTGGAGAGGCGAACATTAACCAAGGAGTTCAGGATGTGGGTTTCCATGACAATCTGACAAAAAGAACAAATGTCACTAAGCGTGATCATTATGTTGCTCAAATCAGTGTTCCAAAATTTATATGCTCGGCAGACATCTGTGGGGCTCTGGTTGATACAGATCACCACGCCTTCCCCAGAATTAATACGTCAAAGTCTCTGTGGTCCCTGTGGGTACTTAACAATTGCACCAAGTGGTTTCTTGTGCCGAGAAACAAGTTGAAGGAACACAAAGACTATAGATGCCTTTTTCCTCGCTTGTGTTTCCTCTCAGCTGGGCTTTGTTGCAGCCTTTTCAAGTATAAATGGCGATAGGAGCCTGAGGCAGTATAGCGTTCCAAGTGAGAGTGGGAGCCCAACAGAGCCAGTTTAATTAGCTGGCCTGGATAGCCAGGACACCATTTCGCTTCCTCACACTATGCTGCTTGCCTCGGGATGCTGCCTGTCTCTCCTGCCAGGTCCTTCTCACCTGTAATTGTGTTTCTCTTCACAGCATCCCAGTGTAGCGGGGACAGCATCCCAGTGTAGGGAGGAAATGTTTAATAACCATAATCTATTGATTTCAGTATGGCTCTCCCCTCAATTTTTTACATCTCTCACATTAGTGTGATCATAGAATTTATGACGTATTTTTAAATTATTTTTTTTACAACTCTTGAGAAATGGTGAATCTTATATTCAGTTAGAGACCAAGGTTTGGTTAGCTGAGATTGCTCTATTTATAGTCTGAAATGCTGAGGTGGTGTCATAACTGGGGGACATCTCTATACGTCAGGGAACTGGTTTTAGATGAGCTCCCTGCCTTTCTTTATACTAGTTATTGATAGCTAAGTAAATAGTTACCCCCAAGCACAGTGGGTTATCAGTGAATATTACCTCACATAGAGCCTTGGGACCAAGTGTTATGAGCAGGCTTAGCTGCATGGTTCTGATTTGGCATTGCCTGGAAGGCTGCGGTTTACGTTTAGCTGGTGTTGCTGTCACACAAATACCTGACTGGTGCTGAAGGACCCATAGTGCCAACATAAACATCTTCATAGCGTATCGACTGCCTTTCTCCAAAAATTCCAGGGACCAAGGCAAGGAAAACAGTCACAATGCTGTTAATGCGTTAGCTTCAGAAGTCTCCCACCAGCTCTTCTGTACACGAATTTGACACACACTTGCCTTGGCTCATGGGGAGGCATTGCACATTGTGTGCATGTCTGGTGGTGAAGGGCCTCTGGGTGTGGCTCTGCTTCCCTTCTGCTGTAGGGTCTTTCCAGCATAGATTTGTCTTCATCATCATGGCCATTTCATCCCCTTACGCCATTTCTTAAAATGAAAATTCTATGTGATGGCTGCCCCATTCTGGCGTTTCTGAAATTTTAATGAGTCCACAGATAGCCAGTGTCTGTGGTTAAAGCACAGGCCCTGATTCTGTAGGTCTTGGCTCAGTCAGTCGTGAATGTGCCCGAGACTTGGCATTCTCACTGACTCCTGGTTTTATATGTGATGTCCTGAGTGTCAAAGCAAGTAGGGCCAGCAAGCCTCCAGCAGCATGGTCTCCAGTGCCCCCGCCTCCTCTATTTCTTTGGAAGACAAACAGGTCTTCGAGAAGGAAGTCGAGAAACAGCCACTTCCTCCTTGAGGTTAGTTGAGAAGGAGGTATGCAGAGGAGCAGAGTCCATCCTGTGAGGGAGACAGCCTGCTGCAGCTGTGAGATTCTTCACAATGAAGGTCAAGTTTCAGGTTGCAGCAGACGGGTGCTCCAAATGGAAAGGTAATTAATTAGCTGGGAGGGGCAGGGGGGACTTGGGAAGGGATGAGATGGAACTCAGAACAGCGTTTAAAACGAGATATGCTAATGCTTTATCCAGACCACAAATACCTGGTGGTGGATCTTCAGTCCTCTCTCCTCACTTTGCTGCCCTCTTCCTCATAGACAGACAGACAGACAGAGACACAGAGACACATAGCCACACAAACATGCACTCATACATGCATGCTGGCTCACTCACTCACACACTTTTGAAACCTTGGCAATCAGAAAAGCTCTGGGCTCAGAAAGTGTTTCTCCAAATAAAGTTACAGCTGAAATGGTCCCACGAGAGCTGCATGCTTTAAATCTCCTTAGACAGAAGCTGAAATGCTGGCCTGGGAACCTGCTCTTCTTCTCGCCTCTGGTAAACCTTCTCTCCTGTGTTCTTAACACATCTCTTAAGAGGAACATATTGAGTGCCACAAGAATGGAGCAGTGTCTGTTTCGCATCTGTACCACAATGTTCATCTGTAAGCACAAACTTCCAGCCCTATGTAATAGAACATGGAAGACAAAAGTATGCAGTATGTGTGCTGAGAGTGAACTCTGGACCTGTGAAGCAAACCGAAAACATGGCGGGCTCTTCATGCAGTGCAGGGGAAGTCCTGTTTTAACATCTAGTTATTTGGAGGGATATATCAAAGCCAGAAGGCTCTCAGCATCGACTCCAGCATCTGCTTTACATGTGCCCTTGGTACCGTGGAGGTGGGTGTTGATCTGCACTGCCTAGGGTCTCCTCTGTAAAAAATTCATTCCATAGATGGGACAGTTACTTGCAGTGACACAACAGTCATTTGGTGAGGTACTCTGCTGAATATTAGCCAGTGAGTACATATGTGCCTGGCAGGAGCGCAAAATACTATAACTACCTTGAAAAATAATGTGACCCTCTGTTAAAAAAAAAAAAAAATGAATGCACCACACGCTGAATTACCACACCAATTACATTCCCAAGTATCTACCAGAGAAAGATGGAATTTATATCTACCCAAAAGCCTGCACATGAACATTTACAGCAGCTTTATTCAAAATTGCAAGGCACTAGAAAGTGGTGAACAGATAATTGTGTTACATGCATACAATGGGCCACTGCCCAGCCATAAAATGAAGTAGTGTTGATGAGTCAACCAGGTGGATGAAACTTAAAAGCGTTATGCTAAACAGAAGAAGGCAGCCACACAAGGTTACCCACTATTATATTTAGGTTTTATTCAGTAAATCCCAAAGTTATCCCCACAAATGAGACAGGAGATTGCCTGGATCTTAAGAAGGACATTGACTACAAAAGACAGTAAGAGAAGTTTGAGAGACAATAGAAACTCTCCATTTCCCTCCCTCCCTCCTAAGAGGAAAGGACTCAACTTAGCGTCCTTGTGATCAGGAACCCAGACTTGCCCGGCTCAATCCTGGAGTGACCTGGTGCCTTGGCCTCTCCATGGCACATTCTAGGTGTGAGTCCAGTGATCACCCTCTCTTCTCTGCCTGTGTTCGACTCCAGCACCCATCAGAGTGTTAACCTGCCAGTGACTGTGGGTATCCTCATTAGAAAATGAATTTGCTTGTCTACATGCTATTTTGCCTTTATGTATGTGTAGGAGGAGGGGGAAAGGGGGAGCAAAATGGATTCATTCATGTTTTCAGAAGAGTGCCTTGTAGGTGGCTGTCAGTCAGGAAGAAAAACTAAAGCTTCACACTGGAATCTTGTAATTCAGAGCACCCAAGATCAGCATGACATTTTAGTTCCTGATTCTTTCACTGCCAACTCTACATCTTTGATGAACATTGTAGGAGCTATGCTGATTCCTCCCCTCTGGCCTCTGAGGTTTTAAGGACAGTGAGGTTTTGAGGACAGTGATTGTTGGTGTCACTATACTGGGCTCTCTGTCACATATTTTATGTTTGGCTTTTTTTTTTTTAAGCAATCTGGAGGTCCTAAGCCCAGGGACATTAGTTGGGAGCAGTCATGGCCAGAGCCATTGCAGTACCTGTAGATATTATTAGTGAATGCTTACGGGTGTAAATCAAACCTCAGTAGGTTTATGGTTGACTCTTAAGAGAAGCAAGACCTTTCCTTTACAGCGGTAATAATATTCTAAGTAAATCTTCCTCCCTCCCTTGAGGAAATTCCCCCAGTGACACAGTTGTGTGTCAGATTTGCACAGCAACAGCTAGCTTTGATGTAAAGACACTTTGCAAAATGTCAACCCTCAAACATACCTAAGACAATAGAATCGGTTCCTCTTTTACATCGTGTGCTCACTCGCTCTCTGTGCCTTGACCAGGATTTGCTTTCTAACCTCCGCCTTCCATTAGTCAGTGGTCAGTTAGAGTTAGGGTTCCAACATGTCCTATCTGGCTTCTCGCACCATTGCAAGTCATATTTATCTGTATTTAAAGAGCGTAATCTGAGCTGGAAAGTAAGCATGCTATTTTCAAGTCTGCAGAGGAGATATGTGTTAAATCTCTATGTAGGCAAGAAAGCACGTGCTGTTTTAGGTGGTAAAGATTCCCCTACTGCCCAAAGCAGAGTTGCTACCTTCTTCAATAGCTTTAGAGCCTGCTAATTAAAGAAACTGGAACCACGGCTACTGGTCGTAGTGGGAGCCGATGAGGACAGGATCCCAACACCATTCCGGAGCTGCTTCCTCCAGCCCCCGGCACGCTCTCTTTGTGTGGGTTATTTAATAAATTCATTTCACAACCCATAGAGCACAGTAGGAAACAATGCAATTACTGAACCATAGGAACACAGCTGCCAACATCTTGTTGATTCAGAATTGTCCAAACACTTCCACGTGGGGGCGGGACGGATGCAATTTGCTGGTTCAACAGTTGACATTGATGAATTGGAGTTTCGTTTCCTCTGCCTTCTGTTGGAGGTACTAATGAACATTGAAAGGCTAGAGAAACAGAGAGGGAAGGGAGACTCTTGCCTCATCTGCATACTAAGTAATTGGGCCCAGGAAACTCGACACCAGTAGGTAATGAGTGGACATATTTGAAGCCACTAATAAAAGCTAAATAAAATTAGACTTGTGAAATATTAATTTTGCCTGCACGTCGAGTAGTCTGGAGTCTTTATCCTCAGGAGAAAGTATTGCTTTTTCCTAATATTCTTTCATGTGTTTCGTGAAATGTTCTTTTATGTTAGATGGGGCACTGTGCCAGGATTCCTTGGCTTCTGGAAAATGATCTTTAAGGTCTTTCCAAGCTGTGTTTTTTTCCCTCCCCCTTCCGTGGCATAAGAATTTGTCTGAGGCGATCTGTACGCCCTCACAGGCTTCTGTTTTGTACAACATTCAGCTCCTCATCCGTTCAACAAGTGCATGATGAGCCAGAAATAAAGGAGGCGACCGTCTGGACGAATCCTCCGGGTCCTTCTCGAAGCTGCCGTTCTAGCAGTGAGATGGTCAGGTAAAGGAGCTGGGGGATGTGCTAGAGGGACACCGGGCAGGATGGAACCCAGAGGAGAAAGCTGCTTACTGACCTGGGCACCGCCAGCCACTGCTGCTGGCAGCTTCCAGCATTTTCAGGTAGATTCCTGTAATAGACCTGTAGGTGCCGAGCATGGGGAAGGATCCTCGGGGACTGTGCTGTAAGCCTTGCAGGCTCTCCGTGTTCTTTTTGGTATGGGAAAGATTGTGAGTGCACCCAAAACCGTGGATGATTGCTGGGATGAGAAAGGAGGATATACAGAGGCTGGAGGGAACAGGATTGATGCAGATCTAAAATGCAAGGATTAAAATGTTTAAATGGAAAACCTCAATCACATACTTTCATATTTCCCTTCTTACGTCGAGGCCACAAATGAACTTCAGCACACCTTTATGGAGTCACCTAATTTAGTCAGATGTGACAGGTTTTCTGTTCTCCTCATCCACAGATGTGAGATCCTGTTTCTCTCTGAACTAATTTGGGCTGGGGTGGAGCTCAGTGGGAGAGAGCTGGGCTCTACCTCAGTGGATTCTCACTGGCCTCTGGGAAGCATCTTTGCACAAGGCACTGTTGCCTCTGTTACCAGCCTGCTCCTAATTTGTGCCTCAGGTCTGTGTGAGGTCTTCTTACCTACCAGCCTCCTTTAGTCATTTGACTTTTTTTTTTTTTAAGTGTGGCAAATCAGATATTCTCGAAGGCTCAAGTGTGAAGATTCACGTTGCTTTAAAGGATGAAGTCTTCTGGAGTAAAGTCCCTCTTTGATCTGAGTTTATTCTCACATCCAAAAACTCTTTCTGTAAATCCGGATATATCCTGACAAGAGATTTCTTCTCCTCTCTTTTTTTTTCTCACAAAGGTAAATCCCTGCTGAACACGAACAGAGAAGTGTTAGGGTGATCTTGTCTTCATAGGAAAGGTCATTCAGCTGCCAATGGGATATCTTCAGGGGAAAAGAAACAGGGCTTAGTTTTAGGACTTATAATTTTGCTTTATTTTTTTCACATGTCAGTTTAATTCACAAATAGATGCCAAGTGTGTTTTTAAAATATTTACTTGATATGTGTATGTATGTATGTATGTATGTATGTATGTATGTATGTATGTATATATGTATGTGTGCACAAATGCATACATGTGGAAGGGTGATGGTGTACATGTGTAGGCAGGAAGATAATGCAGGCATCTATCTATCCTGTCATTTGGATTCATGGGATCGAACTTGGGTCATTAGACTTGGCAGCAAGCACCTCTAACCCCTGACTCATCCCATTCAGCCTACCACGTCTCCTTTAATAAGGGAGTATGGGCAGTAGACTTTGATTTACTTATTTTATGTATGTGAGTACACTGTCACTGTCTTCAGACTCACCAAAGAGAGCATCAGATCTCATTACAGATGGTTGTGAGCCACCATGTGGTCACTGGGAATTGAACTCAGAACCTCTGGAAGAGCAGTCAGTTCTCTTAACCTCCGAGCCATCTCTCCAGCCCCTGGGCACTGGACTTTTTAAATTGACCATTTGCATCATGACTGGATCTCAGAGTCCAAGCCATCCTGAGTCCTCTTTCCTGTCTGTGCAGCCCTTGGGCAGCGTTGACTTGGAAGAGTGATTTTCAGCATGCTGCGAGAAGCAGCCTTTAGTGACTTGGTGCTGGCTGGCTCGGGAGATTATGTAGCATTCACTTACTCATTGTTTGTTTATCTTAGTTTATTTTACTTTGCTTGAGGCAGGGTCTTACTATGTAGAAGAGGCTGGTCTTGAAGTCTCAGATCCACCTCCCTCTGCCTTCTGAGTGCTGGGATTAAAAGTGTGTGACACCTGCTTGGCTCTGTGTGTGTTCTTTTTTTGTTTTTGTTTTGTTTGTTTTATGAGAAGGTGGTCATGTTGCCAAGGCTAGCCTTGAATTTGACTCAGTGATCTTCATGCTTCATCTTTGTAAATAGTTTGGCTTATAGGACTATGCTCCCATGCCTACCTTATGGTTTGAAAGTAAGCCATCTTCATCTCAGCTTAAACCTGTTCTAAAGACGGTGTCAAAGTAATCTTGACTTTATTTTAAATGTGTTTTGTCCAAGCCGTTTGGAAATTTTAGGATATTCAGTTTTGAAATTCAGATACAAAATTTGACTTTAGTCTTGAATGTGTACTTATAATGTATCCAGTAGGACTAGATATGACTTCTGCCCCACTCTTCCACCCTATCACACCTGCTGGGCAGAGGCTTGTGGAAAGCAGAAGTCAGCTGGGTATTGTTATCAGTATGATGGCCAGACTGCCATGGGAAGACTTAGAATTTTGACACGTACAGTCTGTCAGCTGAGCACTTTTATCAGCTGACTCAGCACAGGAGCCCTGACAGAAGAATTGGGAGGACTGTCATCTACTCCTGGCTCAGGCACTGTCTTGCTTAGGGTTTTACTGCTGTAAAGAGACACCATGACCAAAGCAACTTCGATAAAGGACAACATTTAATTTGGGCTGGCTTACAGGTTCAGAGGTTCAGTCTATTATCATCATGGCCGAAAGCATGGCAGCACCAGGCAGACATGGTGCTGGAGGAGCCAAGAGTTCTACATCTTGTTCGGAAGGCAACCAGGAGAGACTGCCTCCCATAGGAGCCTGCAGGAGGGTCTCTTTCACACTGGGCGGAGCTTAAGCATAGTATCTCAAAGCCCACCCCCACCGTGATGCATTTCCTCCGACAAGGCCACACCTAATAGTACCACTCTCTGGGCCAAGCATATTCAAACCACCACATTCCACTCACTGGCTCCCAGAAGCTTCTTCAAACATATGAGTTTATGGGGACCATATCTCTATATAACATTATACAAAATACTTAATCCAGCTTCAAAAGCCCCCATGGTCTGTCATAGTCTCAACAATGTTTAAAGTCCAAAGTTCAAAGTCTCTCCGGAGATTCATGCAATCTCTGAACTGCAGTCCCCTATAAAATAAAAGTCAAAAACCAGATCATATACTTCCAACACTTACGGGCTGTGTGACCTTCAGTCTGCTCCATGGTCTTTAGTGTTCTCATCTGTAGGACAGAGCCATCAGACAAGATGCTCTGGGCGAGAATGGTAGCATCGAACTCCTCCCTTTAGAGTTTGCCCTTAGAAAAGCATAAGCCATATGGGGCTCCCATAGCCACTAGAGAAGCACTGACTCTGGAGGGGTAGGCCATTCTTCATCGCGTTTTTGTACCTCTCCGTTTGTTAGCTTTTATTGTCTCCATCTCTGTGAGAGCGCCTTCTACACACTGGACTTCGCTGTCCACAGTTGCAATCCCTCGCCTTGGCTGGTTAGTCTGTTAGGATAGCATTTACAATCAGATCATACTCCCGTGTAAAATCATTGCCTCTGATGCCTAGACTCACAGCTGCCATTGTTTGGCAAATGACTGAATAATACCGTGTTACCCTTGTATGGGGGATTAGAAGCTACATGTGAAGGAGGGAAAGGAAGGGGAGAGAAACAAAACCATCCAGGCATCTCCATGGTGCTCAGCGCCTCCTGCCTGCCTCTCCTGTCCTCTCCACTCTTAGCTGATGTCATGCCCGGATACCAGTTAATCTGCAGATACTCAGTTCTTACTCCATACAACTCTCCCGCAAGGGTGGGTGCTCTCTGCTGGAAGTGTGACACGCCAGTTGACCGCATCTGGGGAGTTAAGTGGTAATTAGCATTTTCAATTCCAGGAGACAATTCCCGCTTTCTTAATTGGGAACTTGGTAGAATTTAAGACAAGACAAGGAGGACAAAACAAGAAAATTAAGCTTGAAAATATTTCTTTCTGTAGGTTTAACTCTCCTTGCTTGTCAGTGGGTTCCCTCTCCTTTCATCTTGGGACCCCTGACATGTAGAAGCTTGGGCAGCTCCGTTGGCTCCTAGGGCAGCCGTGGGCTTATGGGAATGGCAGTGAGGAATGGGGAGGTGGGGAGTTCACACCACCGGCCCATGCCAGATGCTTGTGAGCCAGTCTTTGCTTTGGATTTAGACGCTTGCGTTCTAACACAAAATCTCCAGAGTGCGTGGCTTGGGTGGTCATTTAGCCTCCTGTGCCCCATTTCTTCACGGGCCCTAAGTCAGCAAGAGTTCAGGAATAGATAGACAGTGACTGTAATCTCTGGAGGCAGTAGCAGCATGCAGAGAGATAGGTGTTCGTCATTATTTTTGGTATGCATGCTGTGAGACTCACTCTTCGTTAAGTGGGTTCTGGGGTGGACAGCAGGTGGCATGGAGACATGGCCCCCTCCTCTTCATATGTACAAATAAAGCTAAAGGAGCCTCTTAGACACGGGTCTGCTTTGCAGGGGCAGCCTGGGGCAGGATGCACACTTTTATCTGCAGCCATGCATCGTCTGTCTGAGGCGATAATCAATTCCTTCACTACCCTGAGATGGCTACACACCCATTGCCCATCATTTTCTTTCTGACTACTTTATAGTAACCTTAAACGTATCCTCTCCCTGCAACCTGGGGCATCGTCTCTGTCTCTGGATTTTGAACTTTGAACGCCTTTCAGAGAGAGCTGAACTTACTGTTCACATTGTCAGGAGTGACAACCCACGGAGCCATTAGACCAGCTCGGATTCATCGTGCATAAGTTAGAAAGCAGCATTCAGATGGCTTGGCTTTCTGGTTTACAATGTGTTCGCTGGCACTTACAAATTTTAGAGAAATAATCTGTCTGAAGAGTCGGCACTTGAGTCTGCAGCTTTTGACTCTACAAATACATTGTTAATAGTCATGTTATTCATTAATTGAAAATTCAACAAAAAAAAAATTGGTCTTGGAAAAGAAGTGAGCGTGTGTCCGGAAACTGAACTTGGCTCCCACTTGAACTTTGTAGGACTCTTATTTTTGTTTTTTTTTTCTTCTAACCGCTGTTCTTGTGTAATGGACTTTTAAATTATTGAAAGGTCACTGTCCACTCTGAGCTGGAGACATGCCTAGCATGTGTGGGACATAAGGTTCAGGCTCCAGCACAACAAAAATAATGAATGGATGTACTTATTTTAATTTAATATGCTGACACACTGGGTAGGTTGTAATATACTCTCATGTATATAATATGCTGTCGTGTATTTATCATGAGGTGGTGACTTTTTTTTTTTTTTTTTTTTTTTTTTAGTTCCGAGACTTTCTGAGGTGGTGACTTTTTAAGCCATTGAGTCTGTATCTGTCAGTTAAATCATATCTACTGAACATCACCCGCTACGTCCCAGACACAAAGAGCCAGCTTTTTCATATCATGTATCTGGTCGTTAGCCAGTCTCTCTCTAAATTGTCTCTATGACTCGGGCGTTGAATCCTGGGAGTGGCTTCTTGGGTACCCCAGCCCCATCTGTGCCACGCCCACACTTCTTCCTCACCCATTTCGTTTCTTACCTGTTTTTTGACCTTTTCCTGGAGTCTCCACCGCAGCCCGTTTTACCCATGAACAGTGTGCCGGCAACACTTGGCTTTTTGAAGCTCCACCTTCATTAGCAACTGCTGGCCTTGTTTGCCCACACTGTCCTTATCTGGTGTTTTATGTTTCCCCTGGGCGTGGAAGTGTGGACTTTGCATCGAGCAGGCCATGAGCTTTGTCTCTTTACTCTCTTTCACTTTTGTTTTGAGACAGACTCACACTAAAACGCCCAGGCAGGCCTTGAACTAGCAATCCTCTGGCCAGCCTCCTGACCAAATGATTATGTTTTTAAGATTTTATTTTCAATGATGTGTATATGTGTACATGTCTTTGCATAGATCTGAGCACCTGTGTGCAGGTGCCTGTGTGGCTCAGAAGAGGGTATCAGATCCTCTGGAGTTGGGTTTATAGGTGGTTATGAGCTGCCAGTGTGGATGCTGGGAACTGAACTTGTCTCCCCATGGAAGAACAGTACTTGCTTTGACAGATAAACCATCTCTCCAGCCCCAGAGTTTTGTGCGTATGTGATTTTTTAACCACAGCATCTCCCTCTGTTTCTCTTAACACATTTTTTATTCATAGACTGTGGAAAGTCAGAGAACATGACAGACCATTTAGTATAGTCAGTTAATGTGCTGTTAAAGAAGCAGAGACCTGTGTAGGGGAGGTGACACCAGTCCTGGCATGCCAGCGATAGGCCCCAGGTGTCCTGCTGTGGACCCAGGGCTTGTCTGTAGATCACTGGCTGAAAGAGGGTCCTCTTCCCCATTGCTGTGCTCCCAGGGGTGGATGTCAGGCCCTTTACCTGCCTTGGAATGTCTGAATGTGGGTAGTGGTTGTTTAGCAAAGGAGGAAAGCTGACCGAAATAAAGCCTGCTTAGAAAGCTCGGAAATGATCAGAGAGAGGTAGGGAATTGAAGCCCCTCCAGAGCTCTGCATAGGGTAGATCTTTTTGTAAGCACTGATTTAGTTTTCTGCTGAATGCCAGCCTCAGGCAAAATGGGAAGTAGGCATCTTGGTATGGTGCAGTGATTTGCAAACTGATTTCTCTGAAAACAAAACACCTACTCTTCTACCCCCCACCCTCCAAGAAAAGACAGATAGACAGAAAGGAAGGAAGGGAGGGAGGGAGGGAGGGAGGGAGGAAGGAAGGAAGGAAGGAAGGAAGGAAGGAAGGAAGGAAGGAAGGCAGGCAGACAGAAACCGTCTGATTTCCAGTGCAGACTTAAGAGGATGCCTGTGATACGAAGCAGGCAGGAGTGGGAGAGGTGCTCAGTCTCTCCTTGCACTTCATCTTCAGCATCCACCTGCACTCAGCTGGGCTCCAGAGAGGCCTGGTTCTGGGCACTGTTTGGAAACCATACTGCAGTGTCATAGATTCACAACTCTGTAAGTAAACTCCATAAGCACTAAGCCTTTCTTTTTTTAAATCCTTTCTGCCAATGTCTTTAAAGATTTATCTATTTTATATATGTGAGTACACTGTCACTGTCTTCAGACACACCAGAAAAGGTCATCAGATCTATGACAAATGGTTGTGAGCCACCATGTCGTTGCTGGGAATTGAACTCAGGACCTTTGAAAGAGCAGTTTGTGTTCTTAACTGATGAGCCATCTCTCCAGCCCCAAGCCTGACTGACTTTCTTAAAGCTGAAGTCAAACATGAGACTTTGGTATTCACTACATCAGATGGCATGTACAATGCCTGCCTGACCCATAGGAAGTACACAAAAGCCCCTCCACACCCCACTGTTTTCCTTTCTCCTTTTGTCTCCTCTCACACACCTTCTTCAGGAGTCCATGGTGGGGGAGGAGGTGGGAGTGAAGCTGTGGCACTCTTCTGACACACTGAGTTCTCCAGGACAACCTCCAGCCATTCTGTGGCCCTTCAACTTCTGTTTGTCTGTCCGGCTCTAGATCTATTTTCTGGAAGCTACAGCTTCTAGAAGAGAGGCTTAGTCCGCACCACCAACTACTCTACACAACCCACAGGCAAGGAAGTTTCATTGAAGAGCCCCATAATCACTCAGTGAAAAACTGTGGCCTATCTTCTGTCCCTGGCTGTGTAGAGTGTAGTCCGGGCTTTGTTATAAATAGCATTCTGTGAACTTGTATTCCTAAACGAGTTCAATTTGTTAGAAAGATGGGGTCACGGGCATCATCCCCAAATAGTTAAAACTTAGAACCAGAAAACTAGCACAAGCAATTAGTCATACCAAGAAATAAATATCACTCCAACGTAGGCCTTTACCTTTAAAATCTGGTTGAAGGTTCGGGAGGCAGACACAGTTAGATAACTTTAAGTTCAAAGCCAACCTGGTCTAAGCAGTGAGTTCCCAGCCCAGTTACAATTGCATACTGTGATCTTGTCTTTTGTACACAGACATACACATATAGACACACAGACACACACATACACACTATCCATACCCTAATGGTTGTAGGAAAAAGATTGAGAAGTTGATGTTGGAATTTGGTGGCAAGGATAAAATTCAGTAAAACCACAGAATGCAGTGGAGACTCAGTTCTATGAGTGTCCTGTGCAGTCTGGCTAGGGAGACCATAGCACTCTCTGGGGTGCCGTGTTCTACTGTGTTTGAGTGCATTTTGCTTACTGTTACTACTTAGTTTACAAAGTATTTGCATTTTGAGAAAGACCAGTATTTGAAGTGTGTTGTTGTAACTCCCCAGCTCACCAGCTCACAGTGGCCCCAACACTTAAGAACATAAGGGGACACAGATCAGAAGTCTCCATCCTGCTGAAATTTGTGGTTTTGTATAACTCACACTGTGAATCTCATAAGATACCACCTAAGCAGAATGCTGAGCAGAGAGGAAAGGAAGTAAGTGTGTTCTGCGGTGAACAGCTAGGAGGCAAACGCTTTTAAAGTGGGTGGAGCTTGCATCCTTTCTGTAGTTAAGGACAAATACAAACAGAGAGAGAAAAAAATGGGAGGTTGGATATCCAAGCCAATGTTTGATTGTGTGGCGGGTTTTAGGGAATCCTTTCTCGGACAGAAACTCACGGAGAGCATAAGGCGCAATCTAAGACCAGGAGTGAAACGGGATGGGCCTAAACGTGGGCAGTCTTGGCTGCAAGGATGGGGCTTGTCAGAGGACTTGGTGGAGGCTGCTGAGGTGACAGCGTCTGTCCACAGGAAGCCCCTTCAGTGGTGATGGGAGACGAGGCCCATTAGGAGGCGTTGCCATGATCCATGGTGTGATGTGATGTCTTAGCTGGTTGTGACAGGGACACACAACAATAGGCTCTGTAGGGAAGACTCCTCACCCGGCAGTTAAGAGACAGGATGTCAAACATCTGACAACTGAATTGATGGTGCCCGACTCTGGTGTACCTGCCTAATGATGACAGATGTGCCGTTTTCAGCAGTAACCATCACTGCTGCGAAGACAGCTGGATTTAAGTAAGAAGCTTGTGAAGGAGGCAGGAGCTGGGCTCACCCGACGCCTGTGACTGGTCTGGGCTGACTTGTGGGAGAGGAGGCTGGCGGTCCTCAGGCCACTGTTGGGCGCTCTCTTGCAGCAGGATGGAAGCGCATTGTTCTTGGCCCCGGGTGGGAAGATGCTCTGTTGTCTGCTCAAGTGCTGGTCCGAGGACCAGGGCATGGTTTAGGTAGGAAATAGACACAGTGTTTTAGCTAAGTAAAGTTAGTGGGCAGAACACAGCTAGGAGCTCTGATCTTAAGACCGTCTACTGAAGTAATGGGTATTTTTTCTTCCCTCCATCTATCCGCTCATTCCTTCCCTCCGCCCCCTCCCTCCACCCCTCCTCCTTCTCTTCCTCTTCTTCTGAATAGGGCTGACTTCCTAACTGAAAGGATGACCTTGAACTTCTGGTCCTCATGCCCCCCCCCCCCAATCCCCGTCCCCAGTGCTGAGAAGTACTATGTGGGCAACCATTCTCATTGTTTCTTCTTACAGGGAGCCATCTAATTATTTTTGAGCCTTAATTTATCCCTTTCCTTCTTCGACCCTCATTTGACCTCATGTCTAGATATTGTTCATCTGTACAGAAAGAGTAGAGATGGAAACGGATGGCCAGGCATGCCCTTGTCCTGCTGAATGGCCGGGAGGTTAGGATTGCGGCCTAAGGGCATTCATTGTTCTTGTGTCTGCCACACAGTTGATGCTAAACTCTGGCTGTGCTTATCCGGGGTGCTTCTGAGTGTGTGGTCCTTGACTGTCAGCCTCTGCCACCTGGGAAATTACTGGAAATGCAAATTATCCAGGCCTGCCAAAGCAGATAGCACAGAGACAGGCCCAGCAAGTCAGATCTTAACAAGTTCGCACCATCACTTGGCACAAGCCCGGTAGGCTCATGCAATCCCCTAAGGGAAAGGAATGGATTGAATAGCAAATAAATTAATATATTAAAAAACAAAACACCACATGTTCAACTAATGCTTAAAGTCAGTGTTGTTCATTGACCCAGAGCGTTGAGAACAGAATTATATCGGACAAAGAGAACTGTATTTTCCGAACACTTTCCAAGTTCCAGAAATGGTCCTAGGAGCTTTACATCACTCTCAGTCAAGGCACACAGGAGCCATGTGCCATGTTATCCCCCGCCACCTTTTTAAAGAAAAGACGAAACTCAAGGTTCATAAACCCCATGGGCTTGGGAAGAAGGCTCAGCCTGAATGTGCCTTGCATACTCTGGGCCAAGTTCAGTTCCCTTGCACCCATGGGGAAGCCAGGTGTGGCCGCACATCTGTAACTCCAGCGTTAGAGCTGGAGAAGGTGCATACATGGAGCCCACCAGTCAGCTGATCAGTTAAGTCCAAGGGCAACAGGAGACCCCGTCTCAACATATTTAATGTGGAGAGTGGCTGAAGGTAACACCTGATACGCCAGCCTCTGACCTCCATACGCATGCGCCTGCACCTACAGTAGCACCCACACATGCAGTCAGATTTCCAAATGTTGCAGAGCGAGCCCGTAAATTGTGAGGCTCATGGTATCCTGAATTCATAACGTTCGGCTCACACTGTCTCCGTTATCTGTTTGGTCATCCTCCCTCCGTCTCTTTTCATCAGAATACCATGGAGTTTTATCAGTGATTCGTGACATCCCATTCAGTGGGGTTACTGCAAACTGTATGTGTGTATCAGGGATTCGTCAGCGTGAAGCACAGTACCCTGACCCATTTTCAAAGCATATCAGTAAAATCAGGTATGAATTATACAAAAATTATATCAAGCCTTCAAGGTTTTTTAGCCTACTCATTCGGAGGAGCTAGTACAACTGTAAGGAAAAGTTAGGGAGGTGCTCCCTCCAGTGGACAGTAAGGAAAATACGCTCTCAGACCAAGAACTGTAGTGAGCTTTGCTGGAGGATTCTCCCTAAAGGGTTTTTTTCAAGACTGAAAATTTCAAGACCCAGTTTTTAATCTCAAAGTTGGAAACTTACTTTTATAACTATTTGGGTCTGTGTCATTTTATCACTATCTTAAGTATCGGATTTCTACATCACAATCAGACCACATTGAAGGTTATGTCCATCAATGGCTTTTTTCACCCTGTAATCATTTTCCTGCTTAACTGTAAATCTGATCTGAATAGGCTCTTGAAAGGTGTGCAGTGTGAATGTTCATTCCTGTGTTTAATCCCTTGGGTCAAAATTCACCTCCCTGACTGCCGATACCTTTTGAAATTGTGTACTTGTGTGGATCTAGACAATTCAGACCATAGCATCTTTGGTTTCAGGGCCATCACTGCAGGCTATGACTGTCCTGCCAGTCCACACACTTGATACTCCTTGACCCACTTACAGGATGGAGTGTTTGGTCAGTTCTCTCCCTGAGGACTCTCGGCGCAAACACGCTGTTCAGGCATAAGATGGATTTGCCCCTCTCTGGTGAGTGAAGGAGATACAGGCATGAACAAATAACCATCAGAGAATCTTAGTAAAACACATGTTTTGTTTTTTCTTTTAAAGTAAAATGGGTATCTGGGAGGTTAGACATAAGAATGTATTCCCAGTTGAGATGAATAAGTTCTTTTTTTTCCCTTGTGTGTCCAAGAGTTCCACCAAAGTTGTGCCTTCAGTAATTCAAAAAGTAGCTACTTTGCTTTTCAGACTTTAGAATTTCCTGGTAGTGAACCCAGTCTCGAGCCCATACAGTTAAACATGGATTTAAAATTGGGGGAGAAATCTCACGTTGACAGTTTGAAACACACATCTCCTTGAAGGTCGGCTCAGCCCTTTGAGGTGAGACAGAGATCCAAAAGTGTGTTCTCTCTCTCTCTCTCTCTCTCTCTCTCTCTCTCTCTCTCTCTCTCT
>NW_021620775.1:3532631-3566830 GCF_004785775.1 Grammomys surdaster
TCTCTCTCTCTCTCTCTCTCTCTCTCTCTCTCTCTCTCTCTCTCTCTCTCGCACGCACACACGCACGCACGCACGCAACTTAAGATCTCCACGTAGAGGAAAGAGCTCTGTGTTGAAAATCAGAGACTCTGGAATTCCATTCCCAGCACTTCTGGCTTTGGGCTCTGACATTCTAATCTGTACCATGGCAGTTGAATTAATAACACTGGGAGTCAGATTTGGCTCCAGGAATCTGACTCATCCATTTTTTTGCCTGGCGAGCACACTTATAGCTTTAGTGTCATTCCCCAGAGTCCAGGATCTACACCTTGCAGCTGATTCAGATGACAAGAGTGTCAAAGGGGACTGTGGGTATGGGCTTCTCTCTCAGGAGCCACCAGTTTGGTTGTTGACGTCTGTCTGGAACAGAGACCGCAACTCTTCGTCCACTGAAAAGCCCCAGGCAGAGGGGCTAGCCTCAAATACCACTTTCCCATGTAAGCAGCAGGAGGGTGACCTTCTTGTGACCTTCAAGGTGGCCTTTGCTGTCTTGAGGGTAGACTTGAGGCACTGCAGTTTGCTTCAGACTCCCCACCTGCACCCCCTAACCTGCACAAGTGCACCGCCTTTGCTGGTTGTAGTCTATCATCTAGTCTTCCTCAGTGCAAACATCTTCAAGCTCAGCAATAAAGTAAGTTTTGTTTCTGATACTAAGAGTTATTTTCCGGTAGCTGATTATGTCTTGAAAATAAGTCTGTTCTTTATTATCGGTAAGAATGCTGGCACCTTTTCCAGTGACCGCTTTCCTTGGGAGCTTTGTCTTATCACCCTCTCTCCCCACTTAGCTTAAAGATGTGGGTTTGCTGGTACTACACTAAATTTAAGTATGGAACAACATTCCGTTGGTCTCGGCTCCGCCCTAGGCTTTTCTTTCCTCTGGGGTTACAGAGGCAGAGTACGAATCAGGAGGTGTCTGGATGATATGAGGTAGATGGTTTTAATGTGTCTCACAGAGGCCCTCTACTAAGCATCTGATTGCTTACAGCTTTTAGGATTTGATGACTCTGGAGCCTTGCTTTACCCAGTGAGTGAGTGATGGAGCACGGATGCCATCTGCAGGCAGTTACTGGGAATTTGACTTTAGTTCCTGTGATAACCATCACTTTCCCTCCCTCCCTCCTCGCTAAGCCCGAGGGTTGCAAATGATGCTTTGGACTGTCCCAGAGTGAGAGAGTTTTATCACAGGACAAGACATGGTCCCCCCGCACCCCCCCCCCCGGCTTTAGACTATTTCATAGCTGCTCCATCATCAGGCTTCTGTCTGTCTGATGCCTTTCCTTGGGGATATGGGCTAGACACAATTTCTTAGAAAGTGTCAAAATGAGAGTGTGACAGTATCGGGTTGACACTGACATTCTAAGCATTTTACCCACCAACCTCATCCTCTGTGAAGACAGCATATTCCAGGATATGTGGTCAATTTGTTTCTTCAGTTTATACCTTTGAACTTACATTGTTAGGTGATACGCAGGTTATCAGACAGAGGGGAACCAACAGCTAATTGCATAATTAATAACTAGTGGATGGAGAGATGGGATATGCATTTGGAATTAGTTCCACACATTTCAGTGGGACAGGGAAGATCCGATCCAAAGCAGAAACTGCCTCCTCCGTAATATCTCTCTCTCTCTCTCTCTCTCTCTCTCTCTCTCTCTCTCTCTCACACACACACACACACACACACACACACACACACACACACACTGCAAGCCTTACCCTCCCATGTTCAGTCCATGCTTAAGAATTGCCTGTACCAAAGGCAGACACAAGACCCATACCTAAGGGACACAGACTCCTCTTGGCTCTGAGAAGAGGTTCAGAAAAGGCAGAAGTAGCTGTGGACAGGCCAGCAGAATCAGGTAGCCAATGAGGCAGTGGATAAACAGACAAGATACAGACTGTAAACACACTTGCTGATCTGAGAGCCTAGTGACCTTTGGGGGTCAGATTTGCATGGATCTTGTTATATAAGGCATGCAGCAGGGACACATTATACATATACATTATACATATGAGTGGATATAGCAAGTACGTCATTATTGCTGACCTGCATGACTCTTGTTATGGTCAATTGGACATCGGAGCTGGGTAATTTCATCGCTAAGAACACAGCAGGGAGCAGCTGAGCCCTTCAGTCAGAGGAGGGGACAAAGTGGGCAGAGGTCCATGTAAGCTGAGGAGGGCAGACTGGGGACACAGTAGACCATCAAGAGTGCCCCTCCCCCAAACTCTCACACACTTAATGCCATGTCTTGTCTTCATATTGGGAAGAAGTAAAATCAAGTCTATAATAAAGACCACTGAGTTTTGTTGTTGTTTAGAGCGAGAGCACTGGATATGGTATTGTAGGGTCATGCATTAGATGTCTTGAAGTGTCTGTGGGTGATATTACATGACGTTTGTGTTACGATTTAACATAGTGTAGCATAAAGATGAGATAGTAAGTGGTAATTGGCTTGAAACATTCATGAACGGGAGAATTGGGAATCAATTAGAGTTTAAAGCCCTCTTAAACTTCCTCTCTTAATGCCAGGCACAGTTTTTCCACTGGTGTCCACTTGATTTCCCCAGCTGTAAAGAGGGAATGACCACCTTCTGGAAAGGGTCAGTCGGGCTGACTTATTAATACAGGTGAAGCGTTCAGCCTGTGCTGTAGTGCACAGCTGGATCAATCAGTCTTTCCTAGACTGCAAACTTCGGGATCAATAGCTACATAGTCAACACCTCTACCCACTTTGCTATAGTGTAATGTGCTATGTCTTTAAAATGGAAAAGGTAGCTCTGCTGCAAAATAGAAATGATACCCCAAAGCTCACATGGGAGCAGCACAAGGGCCCCCAATCGCTTGACCCCAGTGGTCCCTGGGTATTTCACTGCCACAGTCACCAGGGCTGCGTCGGGCCATCAGAGGGATGTTGGAGTCAGCATTGGTGTCTGGGGTTAGCAGCAGGCTCTTGTGTTGGGCAGCTCCCTTGGGGGACATTTCCCCAGGCTCCATCACGTGCTTTGAATTCTAGTTCCTCTCTCAGCTGACGGTTATGACTGGGCATCCCTTGAAGAGCCCACTGCTTTCAGTCATCACTGTTAGAAAACTGAGCCTGGTGGAGATGCAGCCCACAATAGTGGGCTTGCTTTTTATCTCTGCACATACTCCGATGACAGGTAAAGCCCACCTCTTCTTTATTAGCACCATCTGTCCGTCATTAGAAGGACTCCCTTGGCCTTCTTGAAATGTCCATTCTCCAGGGCAAGCATCTTCCCCTCCTTTTCTGTCTTCTATGTTTTGACTAGGACCCTTATTCATTTCCCTTCATGTTTTTCATTTCAACTTACAATTGTATGTTCATCGCGTGTGATTTATTTGTTTGCGCTGCTTGTCAAATATTCCTGGATCCCTTCCATCCCAGCATACGAGTGCACTTTCTTCTCTGTGGTTGGCTGGGACAGTGTACTAGTTTGGGACCCTGAATTGATGAATGAAATTTGATGAATGAAATGATGTGTTATTTCTAGCCAGATCTCTCACGTCTGTGGTGAAATTCACCTCATCTAAGAGCTTCCTCTTTCTGCAGCAGAGGAGCTATGAAAGGTCTGGGCGGATTGTTTCCTCCGCTCTTTTCCTGGGTAAAGGGAAGGCAAACCCTCAGTTTACCTAGCCTTGGTGGACTGTAAAACTTTGGTCTTTGAGTCACTGAGATGTTAGGTTTGTTATTCAGCATGATGCCCCCTCCCCTGATTGATGCAGCTGACTTCTCACTTCCTCTCAAAATGACAGGCATTGTGCACAGGAAGTCATCTCTCTTCACCTGGGTATCCCCAGTGTCTGTGGGTGTAAATACTTACATCTGTGTGTGAGTAAATTGAACAAGTTTTGAGTCCTTTTCCTTCCCCGATAAACTTAACTTTCCTGTTCAGAGTGATTTAACTAATTTGCATTGACACCTCAAATCAGAAAGCAATAGAAACAACCTTCATCCACCCCCCCCCAGGGGGGGCATCTTAGGCAGAGGTGGCTGGACTCAGCTCTCTTAAGGTTAACAGTCTCCATGAAAATGGTTTTGGCTGTTTTTACATGTGGTCTTTAGCCGATCTGTTTATTTTAACATGCCCCCCACCCCAGCACCATGCTGTCAGGGGTTCTTTGAGGAATGAACATTTTTCATTCTTGGGCATGACTGTGAGAAGCCAGTAAGTTATGAGTTATAGAGACCATGCTTTGTGAGCATCCTCAGAACTGAGTACAGTATTCCTAAGTGGGAAATGTGTTGCTAACGTGTGTCTGTGTACAAATCTGTACTCCTAAGGTAAAGACAGACAGTTAAGCAACCGACCGCTCCCACGGTGTACTTTGCATGTTACCATGGCTACCGTAAGACTTACAGTTGTTATTCTGCAGTTTTTGTTTGAGGAAAGTGAGATGCAGAGAGCTTAATTATGTTCCTTGTAGGTGTCTCAGACCCTCGTGTTGTCTATGACAGCTTGGTAGACTTTGACAGGGCCACTGACTTTTAGAACTTGTTTGAAAGGAAAATAATGAAATTCTGAGGCTTTTTGTTTCTCCTTTTCCTATTTGACTTTTTGACAACCAGTACACCATTTTATCCCACATGCTGCCAGCCCTTCTGTGATGCACATATAATTAACGAGGTTTTAAACGTGATAGAAATGCATGATACACTGTACGAAGCAGTTACCTTCCAGTTCCCAAAGTCTGTTCTAAGTGTGGGAGAGTAAAGCCTTGACTACAGGAGCCAATAGGCTTCGCCTTCGAAGGTGTAGCTTTCCTGGGCTGAGCCTCTGATGATATCCATACCATGTTCGAGTTTGCTATTCCCTGATTTAGGATGGAGAGAACACCTCAGAACCGACAAGGCACTATCATTGGCGGTAAAAGGGCTCCCGTTAGTCCAGGTCAAGTCCTCTAAGGAGCTGCTGAAGCTGTCCGGTCCACAGAGCACAGTGAATGGCGGAATCCAGCTTGCCCCTGTTTGCCAAACTGTGTTTCCAGCAACATACTGCCACCCAAGGATGTGTCCCTGGGCCAGCGGAAGTCTTGTTACCTCCAAAGGAGAGGCTACTCTTCATCTTACAGAATGTTTTGTGTGCCTTGAATGTGCCAGAGGCCCTCGTTAGATCGCTTTAATTAGACCCCCAAACCACTCTATGGAGTGAGTCTAGTTTAGTGGAAAGGGGAACACAGATGAACAAAACGAATCGTCTGTTAGATGTTTAGCAACTTGATAACCACTCTGCAATTGTGGTTTATTTATTTACTTAAATGAGGAACTGGAAGCTCAGGAAATTTAACTATCTTATCAGGCTCATCTAAATTGTAAATGGAAAACCCAGAACGCTCTCCCAAGGCCTCTCGTTCTGGTCCCAGAACTCACATATATTGATCAAGGTCAAAATGGACAAAGACCAAGCAAGTTCTTTGAGGGGACATCTTTCAGTCCTTCCCGCTCTTTATGCTGAGACTGAATAGTCAAGACCATTGCCATGCCTTGATTTTTAATCAAATTTTCAAAGTGTTAAGTAAAACTGCACGAAGTTGTCTAAGCCATTGTGCAAAGTAAAACCGACTCATTGGTTTATAAAATGCTACCGTAACAGGAGCAGTAATGGTGACTACGAGATTGCTGGGCACAAGGGGGCACTGTGCAGTCTATTTATCTGGGTATATTAATGGCATTTTCCAAGGCTGATTGGGTCCATTATTTCTTTTTTCTTTTTTTTTTTTTTTTTGGTTTTTCGAGACAGGGTTTCTCTGTATAGCCCGAGCTGTCCTGGAACTCACTCTGTAGACCAGGCTGGCCTCGAACTCAGAAATTCGCCTGCCTCTGCCTCCCAAGTGCTGGGATTAAAGGCGTGCGCCACCACCGCCCGGCCAAGGGGTCCATTATTTCTTGATAAATGTAGGTAGATAGATATGATCTGTTCCTGGTCCAGGGTCACAGTAAAGCTTCCAGGAACAAAAGCACAAAGCCAGCCCACTGTCTGGAGAGCCTGACCATTTCCTTTCCCAGCCATTTTACATTCAGGTCAAGCCAGGTCCTCGTCACAGGGAGACTAGTATGCATGTGACATGCGGACCTCTGCAGCGTATATGAGAATAGGGCAGTGCTCTTCACTATGTCACCAGAGCTCTCATAGCCTTCGATGAGTTATTTCTCCTCAGAATCTTAGGTGCTTGTTGTCTTACACCCCCCCCACACACACACACATAGTGAGAGACTCCAGATAGATGTTTTTTTTTTAAGTATGAATGAGGGAATGACAAAACCTGCAAATTGAGGCCATTAAGAATTCTGTAGTCTGTGTTGTTCTTAGAAAAAAGAGAGCCCTGCCCACATCTAAGGATGCTTCTTGGAATCTTGAGTAAGCTTAACAAAGGCATTTCTTCCTGCAAAGTATAAATCATGATATTTTTACTAGAACATCTGTATTTTTCATCAGCAAGGACACCCTAGAGGGTGTATCAGAGTCACAGAGGACTTTGACACTGTCGTCCCTCACTGGGCCCATCATTAAGAATCTTTACCGGAAGAAGGCTTTGTTTGTTAATTGTTTAGGTCACAGGAACGGAAGCCAAAGAAGTGGTAGCTTCCCCCAAACCAGCAAGACGCTGAGATTATATTTATATACCTAACCAAAGATAATTTATCTAATGTTGCTAAAATTACAAGATATTAAAATTATACAATTCTTTCTCCACTGTGTGTGTGTGTGTGTGTGCATTTGTGTGTGTTCAAAGGAACTTATCCATACACACTGATACCACTTATCCACCAAGTTTTTATTAAATGATGTCTCTGACGATGCTAAGTTTGCATCTTATGTATATTAACAGTATAGTGCTATGTATGTAGTGACTATGTGTGTAGTGACTATGTATGTAGTGACTATGTATGTAGTGACTATGTATGTAGTGACTATGTATGTAGTGACTATGTATGTAGTGTGTATGTAGTTAATTGGTTCCACGGCTCAGTTTCAACAGGTGCTGTCTCTGAACGGATTTACTGCTTAAAACAGTGTGACCAGAGTTTATTCCCTAGGACTCAGGGAGATGGGCAACAGCCTGTTCTTTTACTTGATCTGAAGATCCACAAAATGGTAACGGATGGATGATGTAGTGTTCATTCTCTAACCTTGAGGCCCCAGTGTGTATATATTAAGGTCTTTGACAGTAGATACTAGGCAATAAAGCAAATTCAAAGCATAGAACAGCAGTTCTTAACCTGTAGGTTGTGACCCCTTTGGCAAACTTCTCTCTCTAAAAATATTTACATTATGATTCATAACAGTAGCAAAATTACAGTTATGAGGTAGCAACAAAAGTAATTTTATGGTTGGGGGGGTCACCAAAGCGTGGGGAGCTGTATTAAAGGATTGTAGCGTTAGGGAAATTGAGAACTAGCATGGAGGATTATGGGAAGATGGCTTTACTGGAATGTTTCTCAGGAGCAAGTAGGAGCCAGTGCTTCTGGAGACAGCAGACCCAGGAAAGGCATTCTCTGTCCTTCTGTTTCTATTGTAAGCTCATGGGCTGGTGTGATCTGGTGCTCTGTCCCTGACTTCAGATGTGGCTAGTGGCAAAAGTGAATCCATTCAGAGACTCACTTGTTGGAACCAACCCTGCAGCCACCTGAGCATTGAACTCCCTGCCCCTCTGTTCTCTTCCAGCCCCTGGCAATCGATCCACCATGACAGCTAATGTCAGCTCAGTTTGACTTAAATTAAGCCAGACAAGTTTGCACGGAAGATGTCTTGGGGTGGATAGAGCTGGGGGAAGGCTTTGTTTGTCATCAGTTTTGTAAAACTGCAAACGCAAGAAGGCCAGATGGAAGTGCAGGCATCACTGGAGGAACATGGCCTTAGTAACTAAGTTCCCAACTTCTGGGAATGTCACAAACGAACCTCCTCGAAGTTCTGCAGGTTTGAGAGAACCAGTATTTCATAATCAGCCTAGCTCCTGAATTGTAGGATTTGACCAAACACTTTATCATATTGGCCCCTTGAAAAGATAATTTTAACTATATGCGGAAGGGGCATTTAGAAGGCATACCGTGTAGCAGGCAGGAATTCTCCTTTCTGTGGGGTTGTAAAAGTGGCCACTTCTACAGTCCAGCAGAGGGAGTTTTAGATCCCCACCCCCATCTACCCCAGGAATGTTTATTACAGCAAGTGAAGGTGTCCACAGCTTCTCCAATCCAGCAGAGGGAGAAGGAAATTTTTAGCTCTTTTTCACCCAAGTCTGCCTAAAAGAAAGCTGTTAGAAAAATCCAAAGCAGGGGCTCAAATGGTACTTTACAGACTAACAGTTACTTTGTAACACTTTGTTACAGATTGTTACTATGTAAACTGTTGGTTATTAGGTAGGGCCTAGGTGGTGTGGTGTGCTTAAGGGCAGCTTACTCCTAAGTAGGATGAAAAACAAAAAGAAATTTGAGCTCTTTATACCCAAGAGGAGATAACAGTGGGTTTCCTACTTCATTTCCAACTCATTTCTTAACCCCAGCACGGTGCTTCCTTCACTCTGAATATCTACAGCAGTCCAAGGGACCAGCCACTAAGTCGTCCATAGTTGCGCACACTACAGTTTTTGTAGCTCTGGGCAAGTACCCAACAGAAAGGGCAGATGACGTGCTAGAGCTAGGGACATATTGTCCTTTGAAAACCTCTGTGGTCACATTGAGGACTTTGGGTTCAGAGAGCTGTTCATGCTGGGAGGAGAAGCTGGGCGAACGAGGAGACTGCCTTGGCAAAACCCTAGGCCTGACTTTTCACGTGACGGCATCAGATGGCTTCAGCGCGGGGAACCAGGGACAGTAGAGACACAGAGGGGATGAAATTCGGGTGAGATTTGGCAGGACAAGGTCAAGAAGAGTTGGAGCCTGTGGAAGTTCTCTGACTGAATGACTGAGGCTGTGGAGAGTCTGGTCCTCAAGGGGCTGACTTGGGGAGAGGAGGCCTGGTCTATGGTGAGAATAGTTTTCACGTTAATGATCTGTCAGAGCCATTCCACCTGGGAAAGGGCAGACCCTGGTGCTGGTAAGAAAGGGCAATGTTAGCTGGGTCTGTGCAGCGCCTGAGGTCTGGTTTTATGCTAGTGTGTTTTATTCTTGGACGTCAGAGCTTTCCTTAATAACGCACATGGCCGTGTGCTTCCCGTAACAGTGTTTTCTCTTTTTGTTCCTAGGAATGGTGCAAAAGCTAGATCAAAAACTCCCCGTGGCTAACGAGTATCTGTTGCTCTCTGGAGGAGTCCGAGAAGGTGTGGTGGACCTGGACCTAGATGAGTTAAATGTCTATGCCCGGGGCACTGACTACGACATGGACTTCACCCTTCTGGTGCCGGCCCTTAAGCTACATGACCGTAACCAACCTGTGACACTCGATATGCGCCACTCAGCCTTGTGCCACTCCTGGCTGAGCCTCCGGCTCTTTGACGAGGGGACAATCAGTAAATGGAAAGATTGCTGCACAATGGCTGATCACATCAACGGTGCCACCAACTACTTCTTCTCTCCCACCAGAGTGGCTGACTGGTTCTATGACTCCATCTGCATCGTCCTCTCAGAGATACAGAAGAAGCCCCAGAGAGGGATGCCGAAGGTGGAGAAGGTAGAGAAGAACGGGACCATCATCTCCATCATTCTGGGCGTGGGGAGCAGCCGCATGTTGTACGATATCGTCCCTGTGGTGTCTTTCAAAGGCTGGCCTGCGGTGGCTCAGAGCTGGCTCATGGAGAACCACTTTTGGGATGGGAAGATCACAGAGGAAGAGGTCATCAGTGGATTCTACTTGGTGCCAGCTTGCTCCTACAAGGGCAAGAAGGACAATGAGTGGCGACTGTCCTTTGCCAGGAGTGAGGTGCAACTGAAGAAATGCATCTCAGGCAGTCTCATGCAGGCCTACCAAGCCTGCAAAGCCATCATCATCAAACTCCTGTCAAGGCCCAAGGCTATCAGCCCCTACCACCTTCGAAGCATGATGCTCTGGGCCTGTGACCGACTCCCTGCCAGCTACTTGGCTCAAGAAGACTATGCAGCCCACTTTTTGCTGGGCCTCATTGATGACCTGCAGCACTGTCTGGTCAACAAGATGTGCCCTAATTACTTCATCCCTCAGTGCAACATGCTGGAGCACCTGTCAGAGGAGACAGTTATGCTTCACGCCAGGAAGCTCTCCTCAGTTCGCTCAGATCCCGCAGAGCACCTGCGCACGGCCATCGAGCACGTGAAGGCAGCCAATCGGCTGACGCTGAAGCTACAGCGTCGGGGCAGCACCACCAGCATCCCCTCCCCACAGTCGGATGGAGGTGACCCCAATCAGCCTGATGACCGTCTGGCAAAAAAACTGCAGCAGCTAGTAACTGAGAATCCAGGGAAGTCCATCTCAGTCTTTATTAACCCCGATGACGTCACAAGGCCCCATTTCAGAATCGATGATAAATTTTTCTGAGTGTTTTGATGACTTTCTTTCCCCTTCCTTTCTTGGTTGTAAACCTTATGTACCGTGTAGTGTGATTTGTGACTGTCCTTCTGTTTTTACATATCCAGCTTCCATTGGATTTGGTAAGAACACATCTTAAGTTTCCTGGTTATGCAGGATGGTGCAGGCTCTGAAACAGTATTATCACTATTTCACATTCTGCCCGAGTTTGCTGTTGTTTTCTAGTTATTGTGGATTTTTATTTTTCTTGGTGTTCATTTTTTAAGGAGAACTTGAGCCATAGATGACACTGCCCATGAATCCTTTTGCTTGCTTTCTGTCCCACACCCAGTTTAGCTGTGTTGGTGGGTTTGGGGGGGGGACACATCCCATCCCTGCATATTCGAACACTCTCTCTTCGGCTTTTGTTCTGACTTTGACCTTGTTCTTCTCCCGAGTTTGCACCGAGAGTCCTAAGAACCTGCAGGCCCTGCACATGCTGGCTGCATTCACTCCTTTGCACCAGCAGTCAGAATAGTTTCCCCTTTCTATGAGATGGAAACTACAAGAGAGAGAGAGAGAGAGTGAGAGAGCGATGTACATTGTGTTTCCGAGCAACCTCATTGAATGTAATTGTCCTTAAATCAGCAAACATTGGATGGTTTGGAGGGAGGGTTTGATAGCTTTCCAAACAGAATTAAGGTTTCCAAATGTTAGTTTTAGTGTTTGTAATTATTTGAAGCCTTATTTAAATCCTATTAAGGAGCACACCGTTCTAATTGTTATTTGCACTAATGAAGTCTTTGCCATCGTCATAGCTGCGATATGTGTTTGAGCATCCATTAGCATCCCTCTAGAAAATGCTGTCCTCGCTTCTCATTTAGTCCAGTTCTCCCGGTCATTAGGATGAGTCTCTACATTTGTCTAGTTCTCCTTTAATTGTGGGTCCCGTTTGGCCCTCTTTGATAGCTCTGGTTTCTGCCTTATTGAGGGGAATTCTTAAAGCTTTATACCTATTCACTGACCATCTGAAGCTGGGGGAGACAATACTTGATAAAGTGGGTATCTTTGTATTTATTTCTTTGCGGGGGGGGGGTTCTAGAGATCTTCTCTTCCCCCTTTCCTTTTATAAACTCTCTTTACTTCTCCTGAGATCTTGAGGGAAGCTGACAGGCAGAATTATCCCCAGATTGATGATAACCGTGCCTGTTCAAAGCAGGTGTCACTGTAGAGCAGGAACCAGGAAATACCTAAGTAGCTCTGTTGGAATTAGGGAGTCCTATTATCTGACAGAAACTATTTGCAAGATTTAGGTGCTTCAGGGCATGTTGGCCCCTGTTTTGGTGTGAACTCAAGGCAAACCGTGGTGCTTGAGTCCTGGGCGGGCCCACTGACCTAGATGACACCGACGATGTCTGCTAATGGAAGAGTCAAGCAAGCAACGGTGGCTGTTTTGGTCTTGAATGTCCAGACTCATAGGTTGGATTTTGGCCAGTTGGAATCAGGCTCTTGGAGTTTTGCATGGGAATTAATGTAATGCTTATAAATCACTCAACAATCTGAAGTCAAACACAAAAATAAAAAAGAAACATACTGGCCTTGGAATTGTGTTGTCGGTCTTACTTTGTAATATCAAAGCCCCTCCCCCTTCTGTCCTTCAGTTTTCACTATGGTCACTTGATTTTAGCCTGGAACTCTAGATTTTCTGCCTGGACTGAGTGCTGGGTATCACGTATGTATTGTGGTATGCATTTTGGGGACTAGCTTTGGTTCTGTGTCACCCGTTCCCTCCCTCAGGGTGTCCTGGCACTGCTGGCTGCTGCACACTGGGCTGGAAGAATGAAGCCAAGTCCAGAATGGGTGGGGTCTGCAGGATGCCAGTCTGTCTGAAAGTGAGTACCAAGGGTAGGGTGGTGGGAGCTTCCCCAGTGATTTTAGAGTCACAGCTCTTTTTTGACAATACTCAAATGAAACAGCTCTTAGACACTCTTTAGTGAAACAGCTGGTGAGCATACACACACACTTTATTTGGGGTGGACAAAGGCTATATATGAACCTCGGAGAATGGGAAGGAGTTTCCAGGGTGAATGTAAATCATTGGCTAGAGTTTAACTACCGGGAATGCCTCATCTGCATGGAGGCATTCCAGGAATCCCAGGTACTTGTTGGGTAGATTCTTAAGGGGCTGGGGTGGGGGAAGGGGTTGAATTTATAGGTTTGCCGAGGACTATGAGACATTCCTCTGATAGACGATTTTGGGGTCTGGCTCTCTAGATCAGGCAGAGAAGAGGAAGCCCTAATAAGAAAAGGAAGTTCTCCATTTTGTGCTGAGCTTGGAGGAGTCATGTGGACATGGTAGACTACAGCCTTAGTAGCATGTATCACCACACCCAGCCAGCTTTGAAATTGTTTTCGTGATAATACAGAGGTGGTCTGTAAGCACAGACGCTACCTCTAGTTTAGCGGTCTACAGAGTGAGCAGCCTGTGTTCATTCCTCCTGTCTTCCTGTTGGTATATACACATCTTCCACTAGAGTGTGACCTTATTAAACAGCTGCTTCCCAGATCCAGAGGTTCCTCCTGGTCGGAAAAGCCATGGATAAAAACGCACACTTCCTTGGTCACAGACACTGACAGGGGCCATACAATCTCAGTTCTTTCAACTGGGGACATACCCTGTGGAACACTGGGTTAGAAGCACATACTCATCCTGGATATGGATTTGGTTTATATTGGCACTGATACCCATTACACAGTCATGGCAGCTGACATCAGATGGCATGGTGAAAGATGGAAATGAAAGCTTGAGTCCTCAGAACCCAGTGCCTGAGGAGGCTCCTCTTACTGGACTCCGTCATCACCAGTATTTTAACTAATTTTGAATTCAGGTTAGTTGATCACCATATTTAATCAAGTAAGACATGTTGAGTTGTTTTGATTGGTGTGTCTCTTTTCTTTCTGTGATCTATGAAGGATTCCTACCTTTGTATCCTTGTAGTTAGAGCTGGTATAGGCTGATTTCACTGATTCTATCATAGTCTGTGTAGCTACTTTGACCATGTTGGTATATTGTATATGTTAAAACAAAGTCGGGTGTACTGTTGATGTGGGCATTTATATTCCAAAAGCCATTGCTCTGAGGTCAGGTCAACTGCCAGGATGCATATAGAACCAACATTTCACGTACAGTTAGCCACACTGTACTTTAAATACTTTCAGCCAAAATTTCATTAGGTGTAATAAGGTTTTAGCACATTAATTCTGATTCCCCTACCCCTGTTTGCCACACCTCGTCATATTGGAGAACACAGTATGTACATTTCACATAGAAATGTGCAAAGACCTCTAGGTATTAGTAATTTTAACACCCATTGTTTAATCCTCAGAATTCCTGTCCAGGCCACACACCTAAGATGCTCTGAGAGCAAGATGGTAAGTGTATGGAATGTAGCGTACTACCTTTCCCTCAAACACACCCCATTGAGTTCTTACCAGTCTGGTTTTCTACAGGCTGGAAAATCTCTTTACGTCATTTGTGCTTCAGATAAAAGATAAGTGCCTTAAGGCTGGAGCCATAATTTCAAAGTTACATGTGTCTGATTTTTTAAAGGCATTTACAAGATATTAAATTCAGCAGCTCTTAGCTCTTTCATGGCCTGGGTCTCACTATATCAAGGGGAGATTTTCTTCTGCCCTTCGCCTTTCTCTTCTGAATGGATGAGCTACAGATGCAGATGAAAGTTGGTTTCAGAGTTAATGGGGCCACATGATTCGAAACACTTTAAAAGTGAAAATATGTCTGAAGTCACTTTTGCAGCTCATTAAATAGACAGTAGTGACACTACATTTCTAATTGTGCTTTGAGCGGGGCATGAGGACCGAGGAGTCGTTGGGGCTAGTGCAAGCCTCCTTCTCACTTCCAAATCACCTGTGCACACCCACAGGTCCTTTCTTGTCACTGATTTGAGATTTCCCCAGATTGACATTTATAACACTTTCTGGTGTAGTTCAGGCTGCTGGCCACAACTCAGTGTTGGTTCCTTGATTCAGACATCCATCCTACTGAGGGAAATTAACTTTTTTTTTAAAGTAATCCAGCTTTGCAAAAATTTCTATTTTAAAATTGTATGTATATTCATGTGTTTGTGCATTTGAGTGCAGATATCTTCGGAGATCAGAGGCATTGGGTCCTCCTGGAGCTGGAGATAATTGGTAAATGTAAGTCACCTCATGTGGCTACTGGGGCCTGCCCTTTACTCTTTGGGAAGAGCAGCAAGTGCTCTTAAGCACTGAACTGTGAACTGTCTCTCTATTACTCCCAAAGCATAAGGGTTGTTTTTTTGTTTTTTGTTTTCGTTTTTTTTTTGGGGGGGGGAGGTGGGGAAAGTCATGGTATGTGTGTGAAAATGTGTGGTGTGTGTTGGTGTGTGTGTGTGGGGGGCTATTTGTGTATAGTTGCAAAGAGTTAGAGGTCATAGTGGAGTTCAGGGAATCTCATAAAGGTCTCACTGAGAGGCAGAAACCAGATGCCGATAGGGATGTAGGGCAGATTTCCTTGGGACTGGGGAGATCAGATAATTAACTCTGGTGAGCAGCTGCTGCAGATGCTCTAAGATTAATCCATAGGACCAGAGCTGAGCTGAACCTCAGACTTGAGCCAAGCTGTAGAGGAGAGTTCCCCATGGAGTCTGTAAAGGTGAAAGACTGGGTCTGATTGGATGAACTGGAGGGTGGACAAATGTCAGGCTGAGTAGGCTGTATCAGTAGTGGGGACTGAGCAGGTCTGAAGCCTGGGACAGGTGGGAGATCTGTCAGTCCCTTGAAGCATGCACCAAAGGGTCAGCTGACAGGTCAATTGGGACCTTCATCATCATGGTTTTGAGTGTCTTCCAGGGTCCAGATGAAAGAGTTGGAACCTTTTCCTTGGTCTGGTTTGTTTAATAGACTCTGAAGCCTGATTCTCCTGATAGTATGTTCATGTGCACGTACAGTTTAGTTTAGGTGATAAGTTTATATAGTTGCACTATTCTTTTTAAGAATCCGTTATCTATTAGCCTCAAGAGTGGCGCATGGATGGTGCTCACATATCCTGTGGGTATAAAGCTACCCTGCCTTTGATATGCAGTTAAAATAGGGCCAAAAGCTGCTTGTCAAATAGAGCTGCCTAGGGCAAGGCACAGCCTGAAGAACCACCGTTTTACACAATATGGCTGCACAGCCTGATAACAGGTCACCTAGAAGCATGATTGGCTGTCTGTTTGGCATCCTTGTCTCCCATCCGTGTGCCCATCATTAGGGAACTAAGAAAGAGAGATCACCCTATATAGTAAGTTGGTGGCTGGCTTTGTCTATATAGGACGCTTTCTTAACACAAAAATAAATCCCAACGACCCTTAAAAATCATAATTCATCTAAGGCTGGTGTGGCAGCTGAGACGGGAACCTGTTCTCTGGGTCGCTCGCCTAGGGGTGCCTGTCCCAGCCTTGAGCAGTCTGATCAGACCTTGCTTGTCACACAGGACCTTAACACTTCAGTGAAGCCAGCCACTTTGTTTATACTTGCACCTCCAAAAGAACTTAGAAGAACAGAGTGCCTGCTGAGCCTGCTTTGCAACATTATCCAGTTGAAACAGGAAGGGTTGGGGTGGGGCTTCCCCCATATAACCGCAGTGCTGAATATTAAACTTTGAGCCTTGATCAGAGAACTTTGTCTTGGCTCCGTGTTTCTCTTGCCCCTCTGTCTCCTTTTCATTTCCAGCCCTCCTTTCAGGTGAACCCGGTTCATCTGAGCAGCTACACCTAGGACTGAAAGATTGTTATTCAGGCTTTAGTAGGGATTCAGTGATCTAGTTTTCTTTGCTGTCAACTTCATCATCATTTAGTTAAGGAAAAGAGGGTTAAATGGGAGAACATAAAATAAACCTTAAGATTTTATTTTGCTTTCATGTCTGCAACTTAGGGGAAGAGCTGTTTTCTTCCTTACTGGCTTTTACTAGCTGGCTCAAATTGCCTCAGTCTCCAAAGAAATGTCAGTTTTAGATCTATAAACCCATCTCTGTACAAGCTTGAGGTCTTCATTCTCCCAACACTGTACTGTTAAGAATCTCATGAAGTTGCAGCAATATGTCTGGTGTATGTACAGGCACCTCAGGGACACACAACAGCAGTTCGTGGTTGATCCTTTGCCATTGCCATCAATTATCACAAAACTCGAAACACAGGAAGTCTCAGTGCTAAGTCGAATTAGGGAACATGTTCAAACTTCTAGATAGGTATGAAGAAGACTCAGGTCTTGAAGCCATTTGTCTGTCTCAGAAATTTCAAAGTTTCAGGGCTGGAGAGATGACTCAGCTTAAGAGCACGTGCTGCTTATGTAGACGACCAGAATTCAGTGCCCACCACTCACACTGGGCCATGATTGTAATGCCAGCTCCAGGGCATCCAATGCCTGCAACTGCCTCCTCAGGTGTCTTCACCATAACTACCCCTACACACACACACACACACACACACACACACACACACACACACACACATCATTAAAAGCAAATCCTAAAATATTTAAAGCTTCCTGTGCCATGATGCCTCTGGGGTTGGAGTCTAATCTTACTATTTAGGGTATATTTACATATGTAATTTGTAGGGACTTGCATTTAGATAACATAAGTCTTGGGCAAACTGTCAAGAGTGTTTTCATCAGCAGAACAGATGGATCTCTAGAGAACTTTAATTTATCACTGAAAGATCCAAGACGAGGAGAAATAACCACTTACAGGAAGTTTTTGGAGGATGGAAGGGATCCTATGGTCGCTGTAGTTCTTCAACTGAGAGAGGACGTGAAATTAAAAAGGTTACTGCCAGCAAAACATCACTCTTTTCAAAATCTAAGTGAAGAGGTGTTTTGCAGAAAAGGTGAAATTGAGGGCCTTAGTTACATTTAAGAATTGAGTGCAGTTGGAGGCGGCCAATAACTTGGCGGGTGACTTGATGTGACTAAACTGTCTTGTATTTTTAAAATTATGTATTTATAATTTATGTCTTAACAATTGGCAGACATTTATTAAAAACATTGAGAGACTATACCCACTCAAAAATATTTACCTTGGGCTGGAGCGATGGCTCAGTGGTTAAGAGCATCGTCTGCTCTTCCAAAGGTCCTGAGTTCAATTCCCAGCAACCACATGATGGTTCACGACCATCTGTAATGGGATCCCATGCCCTCTTCTGGTGTGTCTGAAAATAGCTACAATGTACTTATGAACATAAAATAAATAAATCTTAAAAAAAGTTTTTACCTTGACACTGTGTACATCTATGATTTTTACATTTATTACTTTAAAAATTGGAATAAGAGTTCCAATTCAAATTAAAGACCATGGGGTACATTTTTTCCACAATTGCTTTTTAGAAAAGATTTATTTTATGTATATGAGTACATGTAGCTGTCTTCAGGCACACCAGAAAAAGGCATTGAATCCCATTACAGATAGTTGTTTGTGGTTGCTAAGAGTTGAACTCAGAACCTCTGGAAGAGCAATCAGTGATCTTAACCACTGAACCATCTTTCCAGCCTGGGATATGGTTTTAATGACTGCATAAGTACTTGATCCACGTAAGGGTTGACCTACCTTAAGATGGCTATTGCCATCTTGAAAAACAGACATTTGCTTTTGACGTTTGTTTCTTTCATCTCGACACAGCCTCTTCTGAATGTCCTTGCATAAGGAACACTTCCCATTTCACTATGTAAAATAAAATCGAAGGCATCAGATCCTTTGTATGTGATGGGCAGATACTTCCAAAATATGTATTATATTTCTCAGATCAGTGTCCTGAGAATGGGAAGCTGGTGAGAGAGGAGAATTCTTCAGTAGCTGGGAAGGTCAGGGAAGATGGTCTGTGCACCCTAGAGTGCAGATGACTTGGTGCACCTGGTTCATGGCTCCTCCTTTCATCACCTATATGACTTTAAGGAAATTGTTTTCCTTCTCTGGGACATATTTGTTCTTTGTAAGCCAAGTGGTGAGATTTGTGGACCTTGAAAGCTCCCTCTCTGGTGGGTAACTGTTGGCCATAGAAGAACAATATTCACTTGGACAGAAGATGGACACAGGAGAAGATTAAACAATAATAGTCTATAGGTAGAATTTGCAGACTCAGGCATGGGCTCTAGGTGAATTGAGAAGGCAGTAAGTACCTCTCAGACATAGTAATGGGAAACCATTGCTTCAGTCTTTATTCTATGGTGGCATATGGTTTTGAGAACTCTCTAGAGTCAGACTCATTGTCACAGGTACAGGTCGATCGCTTTACTTTCCAAATAGCTGTTTGTGGCATTTTAAAAGTTATTGCTTACAAAAGGATTTTATTGGAATATTGAAGGTTTTGTGGCTCTTGAGTCACCAAAATACAGCTAAAAGCATTGACCTTGACTAACTCACAAATCAGTTTTGTTTAGTTTTCTATGGGAATTCTAAGAGAAAAAGAAAGTGCCATTCGGGATCCTGTGACAGTGACTAGATTGTATATAATTTACTTAAATTTGATCTTTACCTCAATTGTGTTCACCTTGTGGTGGAAACCTCTGGGGACAATGTCTCCCATCAAAACCCTGTGACTCTGACAGGATCACAGCGTGAGTCCAGCCCGGACAATCCTTCCTCTGGGTCATATTCACGTTCTGACCTTCTCCTCTATGCTAATGTCTTCAGGAAAAAAAAACTTACAAAGAACAACAGTGGAAATAAAAAGAGCCAGGCAAGTCTAGAATGGCTTTTGCATCTTGAAAAGAAAGTCTCAGCTTGAAAAATACTGAATGAACTCTGGTCCCAATTGCCTGTCATTTCCTTAACCCCATGAGGGATCAGTATTGCCTCAGGACCTCCAAGACTAAATTTTTAGCACATAGGAAATATATTACCCCTAGAGGGACAAAGGGCAGGGAATAAGAGACAAAGGCAAGAGACAGAGGACAAGGGAAGGGGGAGGGAGACACAAAGGACTGCCTCTGGATAGAGGAGACAGACATAGCCCATAGACAAATAGCAGTTTATAAAGGTAAAGAGGAAACCCCAGATTAGGATGAGATGTTTAATCTTAACTGGGAATATTAGTTAGGCAAGCCAAAGGGAGATTTTGATTGCTGGACTTCAATACTTTGATAGCTGGACCTTGGTAGTTAGCCTTAGGAGAATGAAGTGGCCAAATAAGGGAATTGATTTAGTCTAATGTTTAGTTGTTGTTTGTTTGTTTGACTGTTTTTTTTTAGCAAGGAAGAGGGAATAGGGGAGAAGGGCAAGGCCTACCAGGGTCATGTTTGCCATGCTCAGACTGGCTAAAGTCCTTTCACTGTCTATACCCAGTCACAATCTTTATAGTATTTTTTAGGTAACAGGCACACGGGACGTAGGATGAACTAAGAGGCCCCTCTCAGGTCTGTACATTAAATGACCCATTTCCTGTTTCTCACTCTAATAACCTGCAATCTTTTGATAAATCCCAAACTTTCATGTTTCAACTTTTGGATTCCTTCACACATTCCCAACCATCCCTACCTCACCCTGTTTCCCACAACTTCTTAGAAAAAATTGTCTTCTAAGCATTTCCATTTTCCCACCACAAGTATCTTGGCAAGCTCTCTGAGATTTGTGTAAGCAAACTGCAGGTGCTGGGATTTTGAATGGATGTTCAGACCGTTTTCACACTCTCTGTACTCCTAGTTCCAAATGCTGTTATGCAGAGCCTGCATCAACACTAGTCACCTGTCTGGCAGGGCAAATGGATGATGAAGAGAATTTCTTTTGCTTAATTAGTGATTTTTAACCTATTGGTTTCTATCCCTAATAGGGAGGGGGGTTGAGTGTTGAGTACCAGATATTTACTTTACAATTCATACTACTAGCGAAATTACAGTTATGAAGTAGCAACAAAGATAATTTTATGGTTGGGGGGGGGACACCACAACATGAGGAACTGTGTTCAAGGAGTACGGCTTTAGGAAGGTTGAGAACCACTGGCTTAAGTGATTCTCAGAACAGAATGCCTTGGAAGACAGTGATTCAAAAAGAACTAACTATCTAGTTCATCCATATAGCTTGTTCCAGCCTTGAATGAATTTCCCATAAAACTGGACAGGGATTGGAGCCTGGTGGAACAGTTATCTTGTTGGAGTGAGGGATAAATGTTAGGGAAGAAATCAGCCCTAGGGGATAGATGGCCACACAGACATTTTTAGCCACACGTACATGTACATAAAAAATAGTGTGGCACCAGCTTATTTCAACGGAACAAGAGCCTTTGTCCTGTGTTTGTGTTTCAGACTACTTGATGAATGACAGTAGCCATCTTTCTGTCTAGCCATGTGTCTGTCTCTTTGCTTTCTAGGCCAGTTTTGCCCATGGATGTTTCAGTGTGTTCCTTTTCAGTTCTGGGAGAAAGCGTCCCCAACAGTGTTCTGCTGGTGTTGTTTGACTCAGTGAAGCGCTGTACTGTTGTTGAAAATATTTAATCTCAATCCTGGGTTTCTACCCCACTTTTGACCATTTAGTTCCCAGATAAAAGACACTCACAACCTTTATATTTATAATAAGCTTTCACCACCACAAGGGCTATCGTCTATGCTATTATGCTTATTTCCTAGCCTCTAATCATAATTATATAATTTGCCATGTTTCATATGGGCTGCTCTTAATTCCAATTAGCTAACCCACGTGGCCATTATTTTAAGAGTCTTACCCCATGGTGGCTTCTCTTCTCTCTGCCTTCTCTTTCCCTCATGGTTTCTTCAGACCCCAAGGCCAGGAGCACCAAGCCCCACCTATCTCAATTCTGTGTACCTATAGGCCGTAAGCATCTTTATTCACCAATCAGAAATAACTTCGGAGCAAGATCAAATAGCCTCGCTTGGGTCTACATGCAGACTCTCATCTCTGGAGCAACAAGGTCTTGGGGTTCCACACTTAGCATTACAACACATATCAATAGACCAAACCTCAACACTGCATTTATTTGCCTTAGTTATGAGACATTCCTATAGGGACTTTTGGAAAAAAAAGTTACTTTCAATGATCATTAAAAGACATGCCATTAAGATCAAAAACTCAGGTGATAGTAGATGCTGTCGAGGATGTGGAGAAAGAGGAACACTCCTCCATTGTTGGTGGGATTGCAAGACGGTGCAATCACTCTGGAAAACAGTCTGGCAGTTCCTCAGAAAATTGGACATAGCATTACCTGAGGATCCAGCTATACCACTCCTAGGCATATACCCAGAAGATGCTCGAACATATAACAAGGACATATGCTCCACTATGTTCATAGCAGCTTTATTTATAATAGCCAGAAGCTGGAAAGAACCCAGATGTCCTTCAACAGAGGAATGGATACAAAAAAATATGGTACATTTACACAGTGAAATATTACTCAGCTATTAAAAACAATGAATTTGAGAAATTCTTAGGTAAATGGATGGAACTAGAAAATATCATCCTGAGAGAGGTAACCCAATCACAAAAGAACACACATGGTATTCACTCACTGATTATTGGATATTAGCCCAGAACCTTGAAATACCCAAGATTCAACTCACAGGCCACATGAAGCTCATGAAGAATGAAGACCAAGTGGGGGTGCTTCGGTTCTTCTTAGAAGGAGCAACAACATACTCAAGGGAGCAAATATGGAGACAAAGTGAGGGACAGAAACTGAAGGAGGGGCCGTCTGGAGACCATTCCACCTGGGTATCCATTCCATGTGCAGACACCAAAGGTAGATGCTGATGTGGAAGTCAGGAAGTGCATGCTTACAGGAGCCTGACATAGCTGTTTCCTTTGAGGTCTACAAGAGTCTGACATATTCAGAGGCGGATGCTCACAGCTAACTATTGAACTGATCATGGGGTTCCCAATGGAGGAGTTAGAGTGAAGACTGAAGGAGTTGAAAAGGTTTGCAGCCCCATGAGGAGAGCAACAATACCAACCAACCAGAGTCCCCAGTGTCTAAACCACCATCCTGGGAGCACTTAGGGAGGGACCCATGGCTCCAGCTATATATGCAAGGGAAGATGGTCCTGTCAGGTATAGGTGGGAGAGAAGATCTTTGGTCCCATGAGGGCTGGACGCCGTGTATAGAGGAATTTGAGGGTGAGGAGGTGGGAGTGGGGGGTAGGCACATTCTCATTGTAGCAGGAGGAGGGAGGATGGGATAGGGGGTTCCTGGGTGGGAGGGGGGTGGAAATGAGGTAAGGGGAGAACATCTGAAATGTAAATAAAATATCCAATAAAAAGTGTTTTTCAAAAAAAAAAAAGACATGCCATTAGATATAGTGGAAATTTCTCGTTTCTTTGGAGACTCAGTTATGTTATAATGGGGTTTTGCTGGGACAGGTGAAAGAATGTTTTTTCTATAGCAAACATGTGAGAGGACACATCATATTTAGAAAGAATATAAATATGACCTTTAGACAGTGGGAGCTTGAGCATTGGTTTTCTTTTCTCTGCCTCACTGGTCTTTACTGACGACAGAGGTGTATTGGTTCGCCTTCCTTGTGATGACTTCATAGAGTGAAACTCAGCAAGGAACAACTTCTCATGAGACAGCTGCAGCTTCTTGCTGCTTCCCCAAACTTAAGCCAATTGGCAAGCCTTTGGTTTCTTCTGTATTGAACTGCCCTTACTGGTTTATGTGTGGTGTCTACTGAGTGGACTGAACTTTAGCAGCTGATCAGTGTTTAGTGTTTGCTACTGGACTGGACTAAGAAAAAGGAAGATTGGAATCACCCCAAAGAACATTTCTAGAGAGGTCTACTTCACCTGTGTATCCTAATAACCTTACTTTTTCACTATCTCTGATGGGTGGTAGGCTAGAGGGGAGGTTAGACCATTAATAAATCACGTTGTGAAAAATATATACCTACAATGAGATGATATGCAAAGGTATTCATCCTAGCCAGGACTGGTGGTGCTCGCCTACAGTCCCAGTTGCTCTGGTGGCTGAGGCAGGAGGATCAAAATTTCACAGCCAGCCTAGGTTACTTAGCGTGAAAATTGTTTCCAAACAAAAAGTAAAAAGAGAACTTGAGATAAGGGTCAGTGGCAGAGCATTTGCCTGTCATGAAAGAGGTCCCTAGAATTCTAGAATGCAAATGTCAAGCCAATATATTGGAGAATGAGGGGGTGCTAATACTGCAATACTTAACTGTTTACTTGACAAATATTCATAGAGCATCTAGTTTAAAAAGCCTGGGAGTCTTTTTTAAAAATTGATTTCTTGTGAGTTTTTGCATCATTTACTCCATTCCTGCTCATTTCTCCATCCCTTCATATACGCCCTCAACCTTGCAACCTTTCCCCCAAATAAAGAGGACACAAACAAGCAAATGAAAAGCATAGAAAACACCTCACCGTAGAGACTGTAGTATGTCACAGTGTGCCCCACAGTCTGTCTCTCTGTCCACACACTTTCACTTGTAAATGTTCATTGCAGTGAGTCATTGCTCTGGTTTCAGATCTTTGGCTCCTGTGACACCATCAATATTGGACCCTCACTGGGACTCCTCAGGGCCATCCTATTGTTGTCCTGTGTTATGGAGATCCTGCAGCTTTGGTTCAGCAGGACTGGCCCTTCTATGAGTCCCAACCATTCACAGATGATATAGATTTGGGGGGTGGGTCATCTTGAGCTCTGGATCTGGGCCTGGGTGGCTGCTGAGTTTGTCAGCAAGATGACTCTCTTATCTGTACCACCAGGGTGACTATTCCAGCACTGTTCCAGCTAGGCCAACTGCCTTAGTTTGGGTTTTATTGCTGTGAAAAGACACCATGACCAAGGCAACTATTATAAAGGACAACATTTAACTGGGACTGGCTTACATGTTCTGAAGTTCAGTCTATTATCTTCATTCTAGGAGGCATGGCAGTATCCAGGTAGGCGTGGTGCTGTAGGAGCTGAGGGTTCTACATCTTGACCCAAAGGCAGTCAGGAGAAGACTACTATCTTCCAGGCAGCTAGGAGGAGGGTCTCAAAGCCCACTGCCACAGTGACACACTTCTCTCAACAGGCCACACCCACTCCAACAAGGCCACACCTCGTAGTTGTGCCACTTCTGGCATCAACAGGAGGCAACGTCAACTCTCCTGTTCTCATGCCCACTGGACAGCTCACCTACACTCATGCCTCTGGAGCCAGCTCCACTCTGTTGCCCAAAGTATAGGGTCCACTCTTCCAATTGCTACAGCCTGCAAGGGGCTTGGACAGCTCTCCTCTCTCATATCCTTGGGGCTGGCTCATCTATGTCTTCAACATCAGGACCAGCTCCATTGTGTTGCTCAGGCAAGGTGCAGGACCTGGCTCTCCCAAGTGCTACAACCAGTGGGGAGGCAGGGACAACTTTCCTGCTCTCATGTCCTGAGGCTAGCTCTCCTAACTAGGAAAAGTGACAAGGAGCAAGGGGGTGGGGAGGCTGGAGCTAGCTCACCTGAGCCCTCTCAACCAGAGCCAGCCCTATTGTGCTGCCCAGATGAGGTGCAGGGTTCACTCTTCTGAGTGTTACAGCTGGTGAGAGACAGGGACGGCTCTCCTGCTCTCATGACCCTGGGGGCCAGCTCTCTTGACTGCTACAGGTGGGTGGGGCGGGCATAACCCCCTGCACCCTCAACACCTCATGGTAGATGAGCAGCGGGGCCATCTCTCCCATGCTCTTCCTCTGAGGGCCAGCTCACTTACCCCCACCAATACCATCAGGGTCAGCTCCACTGTGCTGTCTGGATGTGAGGTGCAGGGCCTGCTGTTCTCAGTGCTCCAGCTGCTGAAGAACAGGGCTAGCTCTCCACAGTTCATGACCCTGTGGACAGCTATCCTGATTGCTGGAGGTGGTACACGCTGGGGCAGGGGAGACTCTCTGCACCCATGCCACCCAATGGCAGGCAAGTGGCAGGGTCAGCTCTCTCACACTCACATCTCCAGGGCCCACTCAACCACACCCCTCCCACCAAGGCCAGCTCTGCTGTGCTGCCTGGGAGAAGTGCAGGGCCAGCTCTCCTGTGCGCTGCCACAGGTGAAAGATAGGGGCAGCTCTCTAGAGTACCACAGTCAGTGAGGGCAGGAGCCAATTCTGCACAGCCCCTGAATATCCACATAATCCCCTGCTGCTGCGATTACCAGGGTTGTCCCCATGTTCTCTAGTGGTAATATGAGCCTCAGAGCCATGGACCCAGACATGGCCCTTAGCAGCTCAGGCTGGGACTTTACCATGGCCTCAAGGTGGCAGGGCTGGCCACTTATAACAGGCTATGCCTCTCTACCCTTGAGTCTCCAGTGCCATCTCACTGCATAATGTCCAAGCTGCTCCTCTACTCTTTCTCTCCCTTCTGAACACCACATACACACTGTGGTGGCTCCCACTGCAGGCTGGTCACATAGCTGCAGGGTCCCTGGGTGACTTCCTCTATCTATGCTGTATGGTGTGGAGGCAAGTGAGTGTCTATGGCCTGCCTGTGGCATGCACCAGAAGGCAGGTCTGTGGGTGGCTTGGCCATCTGGAGATCTCTGTCTGACTTTGTCCTCCCATGTTGCACTGTGTGGTGGTAGGCCCAGCTCTGTGTGTCTATGGCTCACACTTGCCGTGGGAGCAGAGCTGCCAAAATGATTGTCAGCAGGTAATCAACCAACATTTTCTCAATGGTGCAAATATTTTCAGCAGGGGCTATGACTCGTACTCACCAAGAAGTAACTTTTCAGGAAGTGGGTGGGGAATTTAATGTCTAAGGTCTTTATCACACAAACAGGAGGACTCAGGTTTGAATTCACAGACTCCACATCATGTTAGGTGTGGTAGCTCATGTCTGTAATCTGTGTTCTCCTATGACAAGATCAGAAAATCTCTAAATGCTCTCAGACTACCTAACCAGGCATATGCATCTGTGATCAAGCGACCATTTCAAACAAGGTAGAAGGTGAGGTGTTCTCTGCTCTGACCCCCATGTATATATATTGTGGCATGCATGCAACCTCACACACACAAGCACACTCATTGTGTGTGCACATATAAATTTTATATATATATACAAAATTATATATATATATAATTATATATATAAAAATTATATATATATATATAATTTATATGTGCACACATATACAGACACATACAAAGATGTAGTTTTTCCTTCAAGGAACTTAAAATATATAAAGCAAGATATTAATTACAAAGTTCAAAATATATTCAAAGGGGCTATTCTGAAATGTTCAAATGAAATATCAACCACAATGATCAAAGTTTAACTTGGAAGTATCGGCCCCAGATACATATGGAGGGCTTTGGAGACTAATGAGGTCAAACTGTCAAGATGGTTAGGAAAGGTTTGTACAGTGTAAGAGGAATTTAGAGGGGGCACAGAGGGGCTATGGGAATGAGGACAGCAAATAGAGATATGCACCCCCCCTTTTTTTTTTTAAAGTGGAGGTCTGCAGAATACACTGTCACAGCAGAAATACCAGAATTATAAACACAGCTGCAACAAACTTGTGTGGAAATGTGGTCTCACTTTCCTTAGCTTCTGATGCATGAAACATTTATATAAAGCAGCTTGGTTGTACTTGAGATTCAAATGTTAGTTGTCCATTGAAATGACAACTGCTGAATTGGGTTCACATATGAGTGCTCTTTTGCCTTATTATTTTTGGTTGGATTAATTAAGCAAAAACTATCAAATCTATAGAAAAGGTTAATTAGCAAAGCCATTCAAGATCTAGTTCTCATTCAAAAAAATTTCAGTCTTAGCCTATGTCAAAAACATTACACAAAGAGAAACATTTTTACAAGTACTATGTGTTTTAGTTAGGGTTTCTATTGTTGCAACAAAATTCCATGACCAAAAAGCAAGCTGGGGAGGAAAGAATTTTTTGGGGCTTATGCTTCCAGATCATAGTCTGTCACTAGAGGAAACCAGGACAGGAACTTAAGCAGGGCTGAAACTTGGAGGCAGGAGCTGATGCAGAAACTATGGTGGGTTGCTGCTTACTGTCTTGCTACCCATGGCTTGCTCAGCCTACTTTCTTATAGAACCCAGGACCACCAGCTCAGGGATGGTACCACCCACAATGGGCTGGGACCTCTCCCATTGATCACTAATTGAGAAAATGCCTTATAGCTGGATCTCATGAAGGCATTTCCTCAACTGAGGCTCCTTCCTCTTTGATGACTCTAGCTTGTATCAAGTTGACACACAAAACCAGCCAGTATACTAATGTTACCAGTTTTTTGTGTGGTTGTGAAGTTAATAACATCTACCAGAGTCTGTGGCAGGAGGATTATAAGTGTAAGGCCAGCCTAAGCAACTTAGTGAGACCCTTTCTCAAAATGATACAATCTAATACAATACAATACAATACAATACAATACAATACAATACAATACAATACAATACAATCAGTACAATACAATACAACACAACCAATACAATACAATCATATAGTGAAGTATGATCAATACAACACAATGCAATGCAACACAACACAACAAAACACAATACAATACAATACAATACAATACAATACAATACAATACAATACAATACAATACAATACAATACAACTGCCAGCCTGGGTGTGCTTTTCCCCTTGGGGTATCTAGGCACAGTTGCCCACTGGGCTGGACTGGAACAAATGAAGCTTAGCCAGACAGGGGAGTTATCAGAATCTCAGTGAGTTGGGAGTAATAGCCTTCTCTGGAGATGCTTTTTAGTGAAATCGCTCTCTTTATTGGGGGTGAACAAGGGCTTGGGGGAGTCGGTAGGCGTTTTCAGAGTGAATGTACATCAATGGTTGTGGCCAAGTTGCTAGGAAGGCTTCTTTTGCATAAGGAGGAATTCCAGGTGGTAGCTGGATATTTCCTTATAGGGAAAGAGGATGCTTAATCTGTAATATGGCTACATGACTACCTTGAGGGTGATGGAGGTGGGCATTCATGCAGTCCCAGAGCAGGGAGGAAGCAGTCCTACTCCTGCCAGTTTCAGGACCAGATTTTTGGGGCTTGGACAGCTTCAACCTCACTCTTGCTCAAAACCTGATTGTATGGCTTTTCAGCCCCACATACAATCAATATAATACCATAGAATCAATACAAGACAGTACAGTACAGTACAGTACAATACAGTACAGTACAATACAATGCTTCATTTGTACATTAAACTGCAATGATGGGCTGGGGATATGGATCGGTGGAGAAAGTGCTGATTGTGTAAGTATGGGGACCTGATTTCAGATCCACAGTACCCACACAAAAGCTATGCATGGTAGCATGTGCCTGTAACCCCAGAATTGGGGGACCAGGGGCAGAGACAGGAAGATTCCTGAGGTTTCTGGCCAACCAGTATAGCTGAAATGGCAAGTTCTTGGTTTAGTGAGAGACTGTTCCACAAAAGAAAGTGAAGGACAGTGTAAAAACACATGTGAAATGTACCCTGGCTCTACAATTGCATGCACAAGTAAGTGCACCTCCCTACATACACATGCATGCAACACACACACACACACATGCACATACACAAATACTATACACATGTGCACATACATACCACCACCACTACACAAACCATATCACACGCATACCATACACACACCACAACCCCACACACACCGCACATACATACGTATGTATGATATGCACATATCATACCACACACACCACAGATACCACACACTCACTCCCCTCACCAAACACAAAATGGGTTGAGGTGTATCTCTGTGGCAGTGCACTTGCCTGGCATATGCAAAGTCCAGTAGAAAGAAAGATAACGTTTAAACAAAATTCAACTTCTATTTATCAGCAAAGTATTAAAAATTGACAATAGTTACATTCATAAGAACATTTGAAATTCATTGTTGATGTGACAGGCTCATAACACATCGTCAATTTAATTATAATTCTGAAAGCATCTTTTAAGGAACAGTAAAATTAAAACAACAAAAGCCTATGTCATCAGCCCTGTTGGGTCTAGAAGATGCTGTTTCCATGGAGTCTACTCTTGCTCTTATGATCTTTCCACTCATTCTCCCACATGATACCCTGAGCCTTGAGGGAGGTAAAGACATCCTATTCAAGGTTGAGTGCTTCGAAGTCTCTCATTCTCTGAATGGTGTGTAGTTATGGGTCTCTGGGTTAACTAGTGTCTACTGCAAGAAGCAGCTTCTGTGATAAGGATTGACTTAGGCACTAATCTACAGGCATAGTGGTTTTATCAGAAGGTATATTATCAGTATGTACCTTTGGCAGAATAATAGTAGTAGGTTTTCCCTTAGAGCCCATGATCTATCAACTTCCAGTTTCTTGGTCATTTCAGCAGTATTGGGTATGGGTTTCATCTCATAGAGTGCACAAATTCAAACCAGACAAAATTCCAGCATGGATCTAACCCCTCCTGCATTTCCTCTCAGCATTCATTCTCAAACATGTCTCCCATGAAAATACTTCTTCTTCTTCTTCTTCTTCTTCTTCTTCTTCTTCTTCTTCTTCTTCTTCTTCTTCTTCTTCTCCTCCTCCTCCTCCTCCTCCTCCTCCTCCTCCTCCTCCTCTTCCTCCTCCTCTTCCTCCTCCTCCTTCTTCTTCTTAGAACAATTTGTACTGCTTATATGCTTATGGATGTGAGGCTATATCTTTGAGGTCATATTTTTAAAGAAAAGTGACTCTCCCTCAGCAGTCATTCCCTGACAATAGATTCTCTGCCAGGGTTCTTGTGCTCCATGTGCTACTGCGAGTTCATGTATCCAATAGCCCTATCTTGTCTAGAAGATGGAATTTTACCCTTTACCCATTTTATAGCTCTCACATTCTTCCATGACCTTTTGATAATGTTCTGTAAACCTTGGGTAGAGAGAGATTGAAAGAGATGGCCCATCTGTAGTTGAGCACTCAGAGTCACTTATTCTCAGTGCTTTGACTACAGATGAAATTCTGTGTTAAACACTACCGAGTACATAAAGAAGCCTCTCTGACTAAGGATAAAAGATACACACATGAATGTGATAAACATCATGACTTAGAAGGCAGTTAAAGATGCTCCAACATATAACAAGGGCACATGCTCTATTTTGTTCATAGCAGCCTTATTTATAATAGCCACAAGCTTGAAACAACCCAAATGTCCCTCAACAGAAGAATGGATACAGAAAATGTGGTACATCTACGTAATGGAGTACTACTCAGCTATTAAATACAATGACTTCATGAAATTCGGAGGCAAATGGATGGAACTAGAAAATATCATCTGGAGTGAGGTAACACAGACACAAAAGAATACACATGGTATGTACTCACTGATAAGTGACTATTAGCCCCCAGACTCACAATGCCCATGATACACCCCACAGACCATATGGAGCTTAGGAGGAAGGAAGACCAGGTTGTGGACGCTTCAGTCCTACATTGAAGGGGGAACAGGATGATCTCAGGAGGTGGAGAGGGAGGGGCATGGGAAGGAGAGAGGAGGGGGAGGAAATAAGGGGGCAGTATCAGGTACTGGTGGGGACAAGAGAGAGGTACAGAAGGTCAGGAAAATCAAATAAAAATATGTAGCAGTGGGTGATGAGGAACTGGGGATAGTCACTGGAGGGTCTCAGATGACAGGGAATCGAGAGGCTCCCAGGACTCAATGGGGATTATTTTAGCAGAGAAGGGGAGATAGAACCTGTGGAGACCACCTCCAGTAGATAGGCATGGCCCCCAGTCATGGGATGGGGCCACACACCCATCTCAAGGTTTTTAACCCAGAAATGTTCCTGTCCAAATGAAGAACAGGGACAAAAAAAAAAAATGGAGCAGAAACTAAAGGAAGGTCCATTTGAGGACTGCCCTACCTGGGGATCTATCCTGTCTAGAGACACCAAACTCAACACTGTTGCCTTTGCCAAGAATCACTTGCTGACAGGAACCTGGTATAGACTGCTCTTTGGGAGGTTGAACCAGCAACTGACCAATACAGATATGGATGCTTGAAACCAACCATCAGACTGAGCTCAGGGACCCTGGTGGGGGAGATGGCTGAAGGACTGGAGGAGCTGAGGGGGATTGCAACCAATAGGAAGAACAACATCAGCTAGGTACACCAACCGGTGCTCCTAAGGACTAGACCACCAACCAAGGAGTGTACAGGGAGAGATTCGTGGATCCAGATACATAGGCAGTAGAGGATGGCCTTGTCTGACAGTAATGGGAGACCCTTGGTCCTGTGTAGGTTTGATGCCCCAGTGTAAGAGGATGCTGGAGGGGTGGGGAGAGAGAGGGTGGGTGGGTGGGGGAGTACCCTCATAAAGGCAAAGGGGCGGGAGGAAAGGCAAGTTGTGGGATGGGGGACTTGTGGAGGGGTAACTGGGATTGAGATACCATTTGGGATGTAAATGAATGGAATGATTAAAAAAAGAAGAAGAAGGCAGTTTGACAATAGGACTGTTTAGCAAAAACAATAGTAGCTTCCACTAGGGCCCATAACCTTCTCATCCTTACATTTTTACTTCATTTAAAGTTCCAGGAATTGAAATACATCCTGTAGAGCAGGCTGCAAACACAATCCTAAGTGGCTGGTTACTTCATTATCTATCATGCCACTAATGTACTGATTGGTGTACCTTGTCTGGCAGGTCAGTATTGTAGCATGTAGGCTACAACACTGGGTGAGACCACAAATGTCTTTTCTTCCCCAGAAGCCTGGATAGAATATTTCTGTGTATCACTATAAGATACAATCGAGTATTTTTAACAGTTTTTCTTGTAATTTATATTTTATTGTGTTAACTTGTATTCCTTATAAAGTTAAGGAAAAGTACATGTTTCTTAAATTAAGCTGTATTTGTAAAATTTGAGAATTAGCAATATCTAAAAAAGGAACAGTTTCAAGTAATTATAAACCATGGGCTATATACTGGCTATGAGTATACAAATTGAAAGCTTGATTTTTTTCAGCACTTCAAACAGTGGCTACAGCATGTAATTCAATTATTTGTACTGAAGCAGGGGGAAACTTAAGAAAATGAACATGTGATCCAATTATATATACTGTCTTCCCATTAGGTGAGCTGTCTGCAAATATTTTCTGCCTTTGAATACTTTCTGGAGCAACAAGCACTCTCCAAAATTTTAAAGCCTGTTATATGAGCACGGAGGCTTGCATTAAAATTCCTTCAGACAGATCAACTAATAAAATACCATACAATGAATAATATACACTGAAGATCCAAACTCTTAACTTCTTGTAAGGCTATTAGCCATTCCTTGAGGCAAAACTTTCTAGTGATATCACTTCATGGGCTCTCAAAAGTTACAAGCATACTTACTGAATGCAAAACTCTCACCTTCACCATGATGTAAAGGAACAGTATAAAAACAATCTTCTAAATCTATAATAATTCTATATGCATTTCCTGGAATGGCAGCTGGAGTAGGCAAGTCAGGCTATAGGGTCCCACAAGTTTATAAATCTTAAATTTGAACTTTGTTTTGGATTAATTGAATGCCATGGAGGGAAGCAGGCATAATTTTAATTTCTCCAGCATAATTATTATATAACTCCTGGACCATAAGGTGTTTGTTTTGAATGTCTTTGGATCTGAGGCTGACCTTTCCTCCCCAAGGAAGAAGCAAGGCAATAAAACAAATTCTGGAAAACACCTTTCTAGGGGCTGGTCAGGGTGACCATGACAAAAGGAATGTCACATCAGCTTCTGCTGAGCCCACTCTGAGCTTTGTCTTAAATGTGAAAGTTCTTAATCTGGCCTATTTCCTGAGGCCTGGCCCAACGATTATCCTTCCTGTACTGAGGACAGATTCCAGGGGAATGATTCTGCTGTCTATGCATCTATTTTTTGGACAGTCTTTCCTAAAATGACCTATGTCCCCATACCTAGAACATTCCTTATCACCTCAGCACTGTGAAAGCATAGCTTGGACTGTAATTAGCATTCTCATAAGCCAATTGTGTAAAAGAGACTCCTGCCTGAGGGTCTCTAAAAATCCTACCTGTCCTTTCTACAAATTCTTATGTACAAATTCCTGAAATAGTTCATTAGGGTCTTATTTGATTCCCAGATAAAACTTACACTGAAATCTCCTTTTCAATCTTGGGGGGCTAAATTTGCCTCTACCACTGTATCTAATAAAGCTGTAAAAAGTGGCAGCAGGGCTGTACTGTGCTACAGCTGTTTATAACTCTTTTACTACTCTGGCAATCATCTCTACCTGCTCTATCTTCTTCTTAACCATAAACATAAGTGAGTCAAAAATTCTCGAGCTCACGATTGAACTGCCAACTGCAGCCAATGGAATACTGGCAGTTTAACATTTAGAACATGTAGAACATTTTTATACTTTTAAAACCAGTCAGAAACAAATGAAATGGCTACATACACTTACTTATTTAAACTGGACAAAATTCATACTTTTTCTAGCTGTAATTTCAAGAGAAGCACCTTTTCACCTGCTGAACCCAATAATCATAGTCATGGATTTTTCTAGGAGAAACAGCTGTCAGCTCCTTACCATAGAAGTCAAAAAAAACCTGCTGGCTCCTTTAAGAGCAGCTTTTACATCAACGAGACTGTAGCAGGACTTCTCCAGCTGTGTTAGACTCCTAACTACAGGTGCAGGGCTCCAAAGGACAATTGAAACTGCTTTTTATTTTTACTTTTTCTTTCTCTCTCTCTCTCTCTCTCTCTCTCTCTCTCTCTCTCTCTCTCTCT
>NW_021620775.1:3566840-3572569 GCF_004785775.1 Grammomys surdaster
TCTCTCTCTCTCTCTCTCTCTCTCTCTCTCTCTCTCTCTCTCTCTCTTTTTTGAAACTAGTTAAAAACTAAATCAAGGGCTGAACAACCAGCAGATAAAGTTTTAACCATTTTTTCTTTTAAACATGAAGCACGGAACAACATTCAAGCAACTAAACAAAAACACAGACATAAACTGACAAACATGGACAGATTGGCGTGTCAAGGACAGACAAAAGACTGAGAAAGCAGAACTGAGGATCTCTCTCATAGAAGCCAGAGAAAATGCAGGAAGTCTCCTGATTTCCTCCTGCTCCCAGGAGGGCTCTAAAATAGCCTTTTTCTTTTCTTTTGTTAACATGGCAGGATAGCAGACAACTGCTTTAGCCCTTTCTCTCCCTTATCTTCAAGGTTGAACTTTTTATCTCCTCCTTAGGAGGTGTAACGTTTTTCGTCAATAGTCTCTTCTTGGGGAAACACCACCAATGAAACAATTTTTAAAAATAATTCCTTTTTTCTTAACCCTTACTCCTCGTGTCTTGAGGGACTCCTTGAGACCCTTTAAGAGCAAATCATGTTTGATTAATGCTTGTCCCAGTGATTGCATTGCTTTTTCTTACCTTCACCGGATCAAGTGGTGATCACAATGCGGATCTTCTCTCTTCTCTCCGGAGAAGCAGAAGCGTCGATCCTATGTGTGTGGGACGTCCCTGTGGAAGCAACAGTTCGATTGGACCCCGACCCAAAGGGCACATGTCGAACGCCAACTACCCCAGCCCACAGGGATTTGATGAGACCTTAGGGAAGGAGGCAAAAGAATGAAGGGACAAGAGACACAAGAAATGAGAGCAAGTCTGGAGTTCTGATCGAGCTCTGAAACTTTAATTTCGGGGGCAGATTATAAAGACACAGCAAACTGGGAAGTTTGGGTGAGGGTCATTGCTTAGGGCTATCCCACTATTGAATGCTTATTGCTCCAGGTCATCCTACTGTCATATGCTTATTGCCCAAGACCATCCCATTGTCATAACCTGCTCCCAGGAAATGCCAGACGTTCTTTAAGTTCCTGGGGCCTGAGACCCGTGAATTTCCTTTCTTAACCTTGTACTGACTAGACTTTCCAGAACAGCAGGTAGTTTTCTGGGTTTGGCTCCCGGCAAATAAGACTGCTATGAACACAGTGGAGTGTGTCTCCTTGTGGTATAGTGGGGCATCTTTTAGTATATGCCTAGGAGTGGTATAGCTGGGTCTTCAGCATCCTGAGTGAGGTAACCCAGACCCAAAAGGACATTCATGATATGTACTCACTGATAACTGAATATTAGCCAAAAAGTAAAGAATACCCATGGTACAACTCACAGATCATATGAAGTTTAACAAGAAGGAAGGCCTAAGTGAGGATGCTTCAGTCCCACTTAGAAGGGAGAACAAAATAATCACAGGAAGCAGAGGGAGAGGCTCCCAGGACTCAGTGGAGATGATCTTAGCCAAAATGTCCAACAGTGGGGAGATGGACCCTCATGAGACCCCTTCCAGTAGATAGACAGGGACCCAGTGGATGGATGGTACCACTCACCCATCTTCAAAAATTTTGACCCAGAATTGTTCCTATCTAAAGAAAATGCAGGGACAAAATGGAGAAGAGACTGAAGTAAAGGGCATCCAGTGACTGGCCCAACTTGGGATCCATCCCATGTGCAGGCACCAAACCCTGACACTATACTGATGTCATGTTGTGCTTGCAGACAGGAGCCTAGCATGGCTGTCCTCTGAGAGGCTCTACTAACAGCTGACTGAGACAGATGCAGATACTTACAGTCAACCATTGGACTGAAGTTGGGGATTCTTATGGAAGAGTTAGGAGAAGGATTGAAGGTGTTGAAGGGGACGGCAACTACATAGAAAAAACATCAACTAACCCGTACCGCTCAGAGCTCCCAGAGACTAAACCACCCACCAAAGAGAATACATGGGCTGGTCTGTGGCTCCTGGCACATATGTAGCAAAAGACTGCCTTTTCTTGCCTCAGTGGGAGAGGATGCACCTAATCCTATAGAGACTTGATGCCCCAGGGAAGAGGGATACTGTGGGGGTTGAGGTGGGAGTGGATGGGTGCATGAGAGGAGCGGGTGGTGTAAATGAACCACATTTTCCTCTTAGAGGCAAAGGGGAGGGGGAGGGTGTGAAGAACACTGGGATGGGGGACTGAGAAGGGGACAATATTTGGAATGTAAATAAATAATATAATTTATTAAAAAAGAAATAAACTACCATCTTGCAGCTCTGTACCTCATCCCATCCACTGTGTCTCAGCCTTTGTCATAGACTCTGTTGTTTCTTAGTCTTTGCCATACACAGAATCTGTCTTGGTTAGTGTTTTATTGCTATGAAGAAACACCATGACCATAGCAACTCTTACAAAGGACAACATGTAATTGGGGCTGGTGTACAGGTTTACTCTATTATTATCATGTGGGTCATGGTAGCATGCAGGTGGATATGGTGCTGGAGAAAGAGCTGGGAGTTCTACATCTTGATTCACAGGCAGCAGGAGACTGTGACCCATATTGGGTGTAGCTTGGGCATATGACACTTTAAAGGCCACCCTCACAGAGACACATTTCCTCCAACAAGGCCACACCTACTACAACAAGGCCATACCTCCTAATGGTGCCAATCACCAATCAATGCAGGGGTGTCCGGAGACTATTCCTATTCAAACCATCATAGATTCATTGATATGCTTATTGAAACTTACCAGTCTTTTCATTGATGATTACCAATTCTGTAGTTTCTATAATCTGTTTTTTCTCCTAGTACTTCTTATTTATGTCTGCCTTTCCCCAAGTTTTCCCCAAGTGGTGTGTAATGCAGGATAGTGTATTACATCCTGAGGGAGACATCATATAGCTCAATGTATATATATATGTATATGTATATGTATATGTATATATATATATGAAATGAAAAATTTATTAGGTCATCGGTTTATATTCTAAGCCTGATCTTGGCTACCTAAGATATTTAAAATCTACTTTTCCAAATGAATTAATTGATTTTTTTAAATATCTTTTGGACCCCTTTCAGAAATATGGAACGCGTATCACTATGTCAGTATTTCAGTAAAATTTTCCATCTTTTTTCACACTTTTCATTACTGCAAATGTGACTTTCATCCCTATTCCATTATGCATTTTCTGATAGTTATGACAGCTGTGAAGAAGAATGTAATAGAATGTAAGTCCAGCCTTGTGAAATTAATTGGGTAGCCATTAAAAATTCATTTTCAAAGGTTTAAATATTAAGAATGATCTGTTCCTTGAATACTTACAGGAATGCTCATTAGAGCCAACAGGACGAATGCCATGCTGTAGGAGGGCTACGCTGGAATTTTTAGAAAATGTTTTAAATAGATTTTTAGGGCTTTGGAGAGACAAAAGCATTTACTTTTTTCAGTCTTTAATAAGCATTATATGCCAGCACAGAGCAGTGCTCACATGGAAAGGAGGACTGTTTCTTTGCTCCCCAGTTTCTTAGGAACTACTTTTAACTGATTAAACTGGCAAATACTCTTGTTTAGGTAATGGTGAAACTGGTGAAATAATCTGGGTTCAAACTCTTTGACAAACTTTCCTCTGAGTTATCAACACCAATCCTGTGGGCTGGATGCTGTAGGATCATTAAATGCCTTCTTCTTGGGTCTCCACCATAACTTCCTGAAGAGGCATTCTTTTCAATCTTCCAACGAACACAGTCTACCCAAGAACCTTCTGCTGTACCACTAGTGCTGGTTGGTATAGTTGGGTAGCATTGGGTATTGTGTAGCTTGTCCTGCTCTGATTCGCTGCTTACACCACATGTGTTCTTACATTCAACAAATTACATTTCTAGAAGGAAGAACCTCACACAGGTCACTCGGACATCTGCCCTTTTGTTGTATGAAACACAAATTCACAAGTATTCTTTCTTTGCTTCTCAGATTATCCTAGCTTATACGTAAAGCAAAAAAAAAAAAAAAACCATTTACTTCCTCTACAGTTGTCAAAACTGGAATTGTCATGCTATATATATATATTTTTTTGTGAAAGAAATCATTCAGAAAGCAGGCACAAAGTGTGACTCTGTAGATTACCTCTAACACATCTGTGCCAAAGTGCACTCATGTCTAACTACCTGGATCTGGAAGCAGGCATGCCCAGTAGGTTGCTCTCAGTCACATGTTTCAAGTGTCTCTATTCTGTGTCTCCTCCTTATTTTCTTAAGGATGGATTTTGCTAAATAGACAGTCTTGCTTTTATTTTAACATAAAACACACAAATCTTTTCATTCTGTTTGGAAATTGCTCACTGGACTTGTGGTTGAAACCGTTCTTTTGCATACATAGCCTTGTAAAAGCACCATGTTTTTCTTTTCAAGCTTGGTCTGCTTGGACAGCTTTGGTCCATCTGGGAACACTAGGGTTGTTTGTAGTCTTAGCTTATCTCAACAGTTTTTTTTAAACGGTTAAGAATAAAACTTCTATGTATATTTTGTACAAGTATTTATTGGACATATGCACTTGCTTCTCTTTGGTGTATATCTAGAAATAGAGTGTGTGAGACAAAGCACACTAAATAATCCCATACAGTAATCTCTAGTGTTGCTCTGGTTTATATCCTGCCAGTGATGAATGAGATCTCTTTTTATTCTATATTCTCATGACATTGTATAGCTGACTATTCTTTTTATTTTCCCATTCATTCATTCTTTCATTCATTCATATGTGTGCACAAGCATGTACTTCTTCAACAGACATGTGTGTAGGTCAGGGAAAACTTGTAGGAATCAAATCTCTCCTTCTACTGTATGAACTTCAGGGAGTGAACTTAAGGTCACAAAACTTGGCTGGCCACGAGTGCCTTTACCCACTAAGTTACCTCAGCAGCCCAGTTTTTAATTTTACAAAATTATTTTGGTGAGAATTTAGTGGTATGATCCTATTGCTGAAGATATCACACTTTTTAGTCTCAATACATACAGCAATCAGACTGGTACTGATCTGGAAGTTTCTTCTCTAATGGCTAGGATTCATGGCTAGGTTACTCATGGGAGTAACCGATTGCTTTTTGATAGGATTTAAGGTCCATGCCGAGAACCAGTGGCTGGGGAGATAGAATAACATAATGCTATTATTTTACTTAATGGACATAGTAACAAATTGCCTTCTAAATACTGACTTTTTTTTAACCCATAGATTAGTGCGACCTCATCAGAAAAGCTTCTTGCAGTGGGACAGCAGTTGCTATAGAGATTCAAATTCAGCCAGAGTATAGTCAATAAATGACTGTGGAGTTCTCAACCCTAACTTGACATCTGTCTTATACCTCCCCTGGCAAAGCTGAGGGACTGTCACAGAGGAGGCTGTGGAAAGAACACAAGAGCCACAGTTTGTAGAGAACTGCTGTAAGTCATTGGATGTTACAGGGCCATTCCATTCAGGAACCCTTAGAAGCTATAGTTACTCGAATAAGATCCATATAACGTAAAGCCAGTTGATAGTTTTGCATAGAAGGAGGAGTTAAACGTGTTTTATTTGTTTGCTCCTATATGCAGTCAGTGAATTTACTAGAGGATCATCCTCTGTCCTCTGAATTGCATGAGTACCTTTGAAAACTAACACACACACACATACACATACACACATCACACACACACACACACACACAGAGAGAGAGAGAGAGAGAGAGAGAGAGAGAGAGAGAGAGAGAGAGA
>NW_021620775.1:3572579-3575127 GCF_004785775.1 Grammomys surdaster
CACACAGTCACACAGTCACACAGTCACACAGTCACACAGTCACACAGATACAAAAACAACTGCCCCACAGACACATGTGTAGACATCTACACTTTATTGTGTATGTGACCCACTAAATAACCCACAAAGTCCAGTTAGTGCTAGTAGTATGTGTATGTATGTATGTATGTATGTATGTATGTATGTATGTATATGGATGTAACACTCTCCATTAAAGCAAGGGTACCCTTCCAGGGACCATAACCTAAGAAACGACCCTCCCTGACCTAGAACTCTTCTACTGCCAATAGATATTCAACTAGGATTGGGATTTTGTGAGCCACTGTAAGTTCAAGGCCAGCCTTGTCTACAGAGCAAGTTCCAGGCCAGCCAATACTACATAGAAAAACTGTCTTAAAGGAACAACATTAAAATTTATAATTTTGAACACTTTAAAATACAGTTGGCTTTGAGATAGTTTTCTGTTTTCTAGTCTTTCCTAGGTTGCATCCATTTTTAGTTCACTGTTTACTTTTTCTGTATATGCCTTTGCTGTGGGTTTTTTAATTTCTTACATGAAACCTTCTATCTAGCTATTTTGAATTCACATAGGACTGTTGCTTATAGTGTCCTGTGTCTTATGGTCGGTTGGGTGGTACTTTTCACTGACTATTGCGATTCTTATTTTGTATTTAAGCCATATGCCAAACCGTTTTTCTTGAAATATGATAACCAACTTTTTATTGTCAACTTGATTAAGAGAAACCTAGGGCATTGATGAGGGACAGCTTTGCTTGTGAGGCTTTTCTGCGGAAGATTAACTCTGGAGGGAGAACCTGCCCTAAATACATGGAACCATTCTATGAGCTGTGGTTCCAGGCTGGACCAGAGCTGACCAGGAGGAACCAGGGAACTCACATTCCCTTTTCCTGTCACAGAGATGTGAACAAGAAGGCCTCACACTCCACTGCCACAGCCGCTAGCTGCAGCGTCTGCCATACTGTGCCTTACCTTCGGATGGCCCGTGCTCCCAAACTATGACATACAACAAACTCTTCCTCCTTAAAAACCACTTCTTGTCAGTTGTAGGGTCACAGCAGTTAGAAGACTAATTAACACATAAGTGTAGGCGTTCCTTTTCCCAGACATGACAAGTGTTTGTATGAAAGAGGGGTGTGAGGACTTCAGGGGTGAACTGTTTCTTATTGCAAATATTCCCCCCCCTTTTACCACATCAGTTTTTCTGTTATATACGGCACCATTTGGGGGTAGGAAGTGCATTAATATGACTTCTAAATTTGTGGCAGTCTTATTTGAGTAAAGCAAAACATAATCTTAGATTTGACCTATGATTTAAGAACATTCTTTCCATATCTACAGGCTCTTCAGTGAACGCCACCTACACTAATTCAAAATTTAGATGACATCAAACTTGGGAGTGAGTTTTTTTTCCCTTAATTTTGGAATGTTAGCATTACAAACCCGCTTCTCTGAGCCTTTGTTGGGATTCTCTGGCATAAAAATGTCTACTTCATATACATTCCTTGGCTTCTGTTTTTCTGTAATACTTATTGAAACATATTTATTTAAATCATATCGTTCCAATGATATTCAAGGCCTTTGCAACAGTGGGTCCGTTCATTACAGAATTTTAGAATAGTTTATAGGCATTATCTGGGGGAGAGTTTATTGGAAAGAGACTGGCAAAGGTTAAGCCTCCGTGTAAAGTCAGCATGACTTTCTTGGCTGAAAGGAAAAGCACAAGCCCTAAAAAGACAAAAGATTAATTTATATATTATATTTTTTAAATTGAATTTCTTCTGGGATCAAGCATTTGGAGAGATTATCTTAAAATTTTCGTGATAAACCTGAAGGAAAATGTCCAGAGGGAGACACATCAACATCAACTATTGCAACCGTCTGCAGAGTGTCAGACAGGAGAGATAGCTCCGAAAGCAGGGAGTGTTCAGCCTTCAGGCTTAACCTACTGTTTTGCCTACAACTGCTTCCAGAACGTTGTTTTTTGTTTTGTTTTGGTTTTTTGTTCGTTTAGACCCAGATGCTGGGGGTAGGGGGTGGGGGCAGCTTCCTGTATGAAGTACATTACACTACCATAAGCGCAATGCCGGCTGGTGTTCCCGAAGGTCCTCCAGGGGGCAGCAGAGTAATAGCCGAACTCTATTACAGAGTCTGACAGCGGTTTTTTTTTTTTTTTTGGGGTGGGGGGGTGGGGGGGCGTCCTGGGAAAGGCCAACCTATGTAGATATCAGAAGACCAAGTGGAAAGTGTCAAGATCAAGAAAGTATAAAAGTATAAGCCTTGTGTTCCGGAGACTGAATTGCAGCTTTTCTAGGAAGGTTGAGTTTTGTGACAGATAAATAACAGAAAGGAACACTTACTGTTCCCTCTCTCTCTCTTATTGTTTTCTTTCTTTCTTTCTTTCTTTCTTTCTTTCTTTCTTTCTTTCTTTCTTTCTTTCTTTCTTTCTTTCTTTCTTTCTCTCTCTCTCTCTTTCTTTCTTTCTTTCTTTCTTTCTTCCTTCCTTCCTTCCTTCCTTCCTTTCTTTCTT
>NW_021620775.1:3575227-3607187 GCF_004785775.1 Grammomys surdaster
TCTTTCTTTCTTTCTCTCTCTCTCTTTCTTTCTTTCTTTCTTTCTTTCTTCCTTCCTTCCTTCCTTCCTTCCTTTCTTTCTTTCTTTCTTTCTTTTCTCTCTCTCTCTCTCTCTCTTTTCTTTTTGCTTTTTGTCTTGTTTTGGTTTTGAGACAGGGTCTCTCTGTGTAGCTCTGAGAATCTTGGAACTCACTCTGTACCCCAAGTTGGTCTTGAACTCAGAGATCCGGCTGTTTCTGACTCCTGAGTGCTGGAGTTAAAGGCATGCATATATTCCCTGCTAGGAACATTTATTTTTCACCAAATATTTCCTTTCTACCAGATGTAGAAAGAGGGCAGACACTTGAGGGGCATCTAATGAGGAGTTATTTGCTCAATATGCAAATTAAGACATATAACAAACTAAGTCCAATGCATTTGGTCAATGCAGAAGGTGCTGTAGGAATTCAGGGGGCAGGAGGGTGGGGGATGGCCGTGAGGTCAGCTGCAGCTTTGAGTGACTTTGTTCTGGTTTAGAGAGGGAGCTATCAAAGGAAGAAAGGGAGAGGTTCCAGTATCCACTGCACTTCAGCAGGAGGGACGTGTTCACTTGAGCTGCTAGAAGTTAGGAGAGCACAGAGTAAAAACCTGCATTCTTCACCTTATGAGCATCTCTGTGGGTGCGTACGGAGGGTAAAGGGCTGAGCTTCCCTGAGCCCTTCATCGACAGAAGGGGTTTTGGTGGTGGTGCTGGAGAGTTCTTTCTCTCTTTCTTTCTCTCTCTCTCTCTCTCTCTCTCTCTCTCTCTCTCTCTCTCTCTCCCTCCCTCCCTCCCTCCCTCCCTCCCCCTTCTCTCTCTTTCACTCTTCCTTTTTCTGATGTTGGTTATCTATCTATCTATCTATCTATCTATCTATCTATCTATCTATCTATCTATCTAATCTATTTATCTTATTTTTGAGACAGGGTCTGTTTCACTGAACCCAGAGGTCACCAACTTTCTGGCCTGTAAAGAACTCCCCACCTCTGCCTCCTGGTTCTGAGATTACAGATGCTGGCCACCATGCCCAGATTTAACAAAAACAACACCTCGAAGGAGTTTTCCCTTACCTGACAATGGATTTTTATTAGATTTATATACTCTTGGTGGAGCGTCATGCATGCTGTCCAGGGCTTTTTTTTTTCTTTGTGCCTGCTGGGATCTGAATTCAGGTCCACATGTTTACACAGTAAACAATTTACCCAGACAGGCGTCTCAGAAGCTGGGCTTCTTTCTTAAGAAAACAAAGACTTGCTTGGTTTGAAGAAAATCGGCAGGTTATTATTTGATTGAAGCGAAAGTCTTGTCATTTGTTGGAAAATGGGGAGGAGTGGAGATCAGGCACTAGTTGAAAGAAGGCAGACTCAGGAAGAAAAGTATTGCACTCTCTTATGGGCAGAATTGATCTTTAAATATTTAAATGTTATGGGACATGAAAATAGAAGGGCTATTAAGATGAGAGGGTGGGATCTAAAGGGAGGGAGGAGACAGGGGATGGAAAGAGGGGAGGTCTAAAAGTAGGGAGGGGCAACAGGGGAGGGAGAAAGGAAGAGTAAAGAAAAAAGCTTAATTTCCCCTTATATAGGGAATCTAGGCTTAGATGTGTATATTGTGTGTCTACACAGCCATAAGGAATGAAAACAGAAAGCAGCCTATCAGACAGGAGAAAGGGGCCCAGCTAGATGGTTAGAGCATGGATATGGGAGAGCGATGGAGGTAAAACATGAGCAAAATATAAAAATGGATGAGTTCATGAAAGATATCATAGAACCTTTTATTTTGTGAACTAAATAGAACAACAATTTCAAAACAAAAAAATGTTATGGGATTTGACAGTGAGACTTGAACTCAAGACAAACTTTTTCATATAAACTTTTTTCAAAGCAACGAGAATGCTTTAGCTTGAAGAAGACGTTTGCTCTGCTGATGCATCTCCACTAAAGAATAAAGGCACCTCAGGCTCCAGGAAAATGCCACACAGCTCATAAAATGGCTAAAGTACCAGACGTACAGACATGGAGTCCTGGCTTATAAAGTTTGAGAGGGGAGCACACACTAGCAGGACTTTTCATATGCTTCGTGGAATTGAGAAGTTGTGGTTCCCGGTGGTTGGTGAATCAGATATAATTATTAAGAGACCTGTACCATTGAAAGTGAATCCTTTGCTCGACTGCAGTAGTTCTCAACCTATGGGTTGCCATCCCTTTGGGGGTTACCTATCAGACATCCTGCATTTCAAATATTTACATTATGATTCACAACAGTAGCAATATTACAGTTATGAAGTAGCAGTGAAAAATTTGGTGGTTGTGGGTCCTCACAACATGAGGAACTGTATTAAAGAGTCACAGCATTAGGCAGGTTGAAAACCATTGCCCTCCTGGAACAACTGGTGATGTTTAGTTGGGGCTGAAAAGTTACAAGTGATTTAAAGACCCTTCCCTCCTCATTGATTTCATTCTTTATGGTGGAATCAAATTCCACTATGTATGTAGACCACATTTTCTATCTCCATTCAGCTACTGGTAGGGATCTAGTCTGATTTTACAGATTGGTTATTGGGACTGAAGTAGCCACAAATATGTTTAAGTATCTTTACGATATGCTTTGAACTCTTCCTCTAGGTACATACAGAAGAGTGGTATATGGAATACTGTAGCCAAAAACGTGATGTTTAAGTATCTTTGCGGCATGCTTTGAACTCTTCCTCAGCATACTAAAGGGTGGTAGTTCTATGTTCACTTCTTGAGGAAACGCCTATGTATTTCTGTAGTGTCTGCTCTACTTCACATTCCCACCAGCTGTGCATAAGCATTCCTTTCCCCTGCATATTCATTTGCATTTATTGCTGTTTGTTTTATTTGTGTTAGTAACTTTTACTGGAATGAGATGATGTCTTAGGATAGTTTGGATTACCATTTATCTAATGGCTAATGATGTTGGACATATTTTTGAATATTGGCATTTGCATATTTTCTTTGGAAAAGTTTCCAATTCCTTTGCTTATTTAGTCATTAGATGATTTTTTTTGGAAGTTAAGCATTTAGTTCTCTATATATTCTAGATACTAATCCCCCTTCTTATATATAATTGACAACAACTTTCCCCCATTCTATGGGCATCTTTTTACTCTGCTGATAACCTTCTTGCCTGCACAGAGATTTGTTAATTTAGCCTAATCTGGTTTGCTAACTCTTGGAGTTATTTCCTGAGAGTTAGAGTCCTTTTCAGAAAGTTCTTGCCTATCCCTGTATCCTGAAATGTGCCCTCTATGCTTTCCTCTAGCAATCTCAGAGTTAGATCTGTTACATTAAAATCTTTAATCCATTTTGAATTAATTTTCATGATAATTCAGAGTCATGGATCTAGTCTCATTTACATGTGGACATTCCCTTTTCCCAGTTCCTTTTGTTGAAGGGGCTCCTTGTTCACAGCAATGGATGCTTTGACAAAGTGTATTTTGTAGGTGGCTGTAGATGTGTGGGTTTCTGGATCCTCCCTTCTTTTCCATTTTTTTTGATTGTATGTTTTTGTGTCAATACCAGGCTGGTTTTGGTGTTATAGCTCTGAATTATAATTTGACATCAAGTATTGTAATTACAATGCATTTAACAGTGCTTTTGTTAATAGAAATGAGGAAAATATTCTTTTGTCTTTGATGTTTTTATATTTTTATTTATTTAGAATTTTATTTATTAACACAGTACACATCATTCCCACTACTTTCCCTTCCCAACTTCTCCCATGCCTCCATTCATGATCTCTTCCTTATTATCATTTCATGCATATATAGTTACACATACACAGACACACACATATATTATATATAGAGAGATACATATAGTCTTCTGAGTCCATTTGCCTTTGTTCATATGTATAAATGTCCAGGCCTGATTGCTTGGGATTTAGAAAACTAGTATGGGAGCTCATCCCTGGAGAAAATGGGTTCTTCCTCTCCCAGCATCCACTGACCACCTATAGTTCTTCATTTAGAAGTGAAACCACATGGAATTTTCTGGGTTGGTTGGTATGTTAACTGCTGTTGTTATTAGGCTAGTTTTGTTTAGGCAGCCATGCTGGCGAGCATACACAGGGATGTTACCCTTGTCATGTCTACAGACATTACCCAACAGCAGGCATCCTGAGTTTCTTGCTCTTTCAATCTTTCCAACACCTCTTTCACAGTTTTGCTTGAGCCTTGGATGTAGGGGTTCCATTGCAGATGTATAAATGAGGCTGGGCACCTATTGCCTCATTTTGATCAGCTATGGATCCCTGTAATTGTCTTGTTGCAGAAAAGAAGTTTAGGACTTTAAATTTACTTTCAACTGTTTCAAATATTTAGATGGCTATAGAGAAACAACGATCTTAAAACTTTGCTATTCGCTTTGTTAACGGTTTCTCTCATCTATGTATGGCAGCCCTCAGGGTATGAATAGAAAAGTGGTAAACAGGAAAAGGGAGACACTGGTCCATGGGCTCAAAGTTAAACTTAAACAAGAGACGACTTTTAGTGTCAAATCACAAGAGACAGTAGTTGTATTTAATAATATATTATGCATCTAAAAGTTAGAATAACATTTTAAACGTTCTTACCCAGAGAAATGAAAGTGATGGATTATTCTTAATTTAGACAAGTGTACTGTGCCAGCTACATTTTGTCAACTTGACACAAGCTGGAGTCACCTGGGAAGAAGGATCTGGATTGAGAAATTGTCTTCACCAGATTGGCCTGTGGCATGACTTACTGGGGCATTTTCTTAATTAATGATTGATATATCAGGGTCCAGTCCACTATGGGTTGGATAAGAAAGCAAGCTGAGCAAGTTATGAAAAGCAAGTTGGTAGCGTTTTCCATGGTTTTTGTTTCAGCTTTTACCTCTGGGCTCTTATCTTGGCTTCTTTCTATAATGGAATTTCCCTTGTAACTCAAATTTCCACCCCAAGTTAATTTTGGTTCTCTCTCTCTCTCTCTCTCTCTCTCTCTCTCTCTCTCTCTCTCTCTCATCTATCCGTGTATGTATGCATGTATGTATGTATGTATGTATGTATGTATGTTATGTATCACAGCAACAGAAAGCAAACTTGAAATTTACCAGGAATGTGAGATGTTGCTGTGATGGACCTAATATTATGTTTGAGGGTGGGGTGGGGAAGATTTTGGAAACACTTGGAACTTTGCGCTGAAAGTGTTCATTGCTTAATGAGCTCTTGTGGGAACTTAGATGATGATCATTCTGAGAGAAATGCAGATAATGGAGTCCTGTCTCACAAAATTTCAGAGGGAAGCAAAGACTGTCAGGAGTGTTTATATGATACTTTGACTTGAGAACTTACAGTTCCTGGTCAGACAGTGGTTGATGAACCAGATATTGTTAACAAGAGACAAGTACCACTGAAGTGAAGCCTTTGCTTTACTGAAACAATTGATGATGGTTAGCCTGGTGCTGAAAAATTACAAGTGTTATAAAGAGACCCTCATTATTGTGAAATCTTCTGGGAAGTATGTCCTTGTGATCAGCACACAAAATCAGTGGTATAGAGCAGGGAAAAGGCTGCCTCTCAAGCTCACTATCAAACTTGGTAACATGTAAGAGTCTCCAACATGGTAGTGACTTTGAAAGCATGGGCATTCATGGAGAGCAGATGAGGCTTGGCCTTTGTGTGAAGCAGGGAGAGGAAATAGGTACAGGTAATCATTCCAGAAGGTCTCAGGTTTGAAGGGAGAAGAGAGACACCATATTGTAGAGTTGGAGTCCCTACAGAAAGGCCATGAGGCTACTGGTGAATTGCAGCCTTTGTTGTGATGAAGGCCCCCAAGTCATTTATTCACAGCACTCTGAGCAGTTATGAGCCTCTGCATTAACCACTGCTCACTGGACAAACAAGCCTCTTTGACTAAGATCCAGAGCATCACAATCCAGAGTATAAAACCCTATAGTAAAGATGCAGTTTGGCAATATAACCTGCTCATCAAGACAACAACAGTAGGTTCCCCCTAGGGCTTATAACCTCCATAGCTAGGAAATTTCAACCTTGTTTCTAGGACCAGGCATGAGTTTCTTCCTTTGGAGCAGGCCCAAGTCCAGTCAGAAGGTATCTGCTTGTCCCCACAACAGCCATGTCATTATTGCATGAGTAGGCACATCTTGTCTGACAAGTCAGTATTGTAACATGCAGGGACCAACCCACATGTTCATGGCACTGTGCCATGGCAGTTCATGGCACTGTGAATGTGAAAGCTAGTCAGCAGAGGGCAAGTTTCTCAATCAGCTTGAAATTTATTTCTCCCTATCTTGCAATCAAAGTGTGTGTGCATGTGTGTGCATATGTGCATGTGTGCATGTGTGTTTTCAGCAATGAGGTCTTACCATCTAGATATAGTGGCTGACCAACAGCAGTGTCTAGACCTAGCATTATTTAGGGGACTTCTGGAGCTTCACAAACCAATAACTTATAGAAAGGTATCTCATGTCTTGCATCTAGATTTTTGTTTAATATCCAATATTTTCTGGGGCACATTGTCTACACATTTAGAGTACCTCTGTTCAAACTCATTTTTTTGTTAAATTATATTTTTAAATTAGCTTACAAAATATTAAGTGTTAGTAAAGATTTCCCATACACCCTTAGTTTTGATTAATTCACTCCTCAGTCTTTTTCTCTCCCACTCATTTGACACCATCTCTGTCTAAACACTTCTCTTCCACTAACCCATACCCCTTCTTTCATATTACATAGGTTCTATAGTCCTATAGTCCATCCACCAGTTAAGATCTTTTTCTTTCCTTATCCCATGGCAAGCTCTTCCCGTTTGCGGTCATTGCTGGATTGCAGCTGCCAAAATGAAATTCAATCCCTTTGTGACTTCTGAGAGAAGCAAGAACAGCTTTCAAGGCACCTTCTCACATTCAGAGGAAGATTATATCTTTCCCTCTTTCCAAAGAGCTGAGACAGAAGGGTAATGTTTGGTCTATGCCAATTCGATGGGATGATGAAGTTTAGATTGTTTGAGGACACTACAAAGGCCAGCAGATTGTCAAAGTAGTCCAACTGTACAGGAAGAAATATGTCATCTATATTGAACAAGTCTAGCAAGAAAAGGATAATGGCACAGCTGTCCATGTGGGCATCCACCCTAGCAAGGTGGATATCACCAGGCTAAAGCTGGACAAGGACCGCAAGAAGACCCTGGTGGGGAGAGCCGAGTCTTGATGAGTAGGAAAGGAGAAGGGCAAATACAAGGAAGAAGTTGCCATGGGAGAGAGAAGAATGTGCAGGAGAGAGAACAAGAGCCACAGTGGGATAACTGAATCATAAAACTGTGGCCATGTGGCCTGGCCAATTGGAGTTAACAGCAGTCTAGATGGCACGTAGACATTCAGTAAGTAGTAACTTGGAGTTATCAGTAGAAAAATGGATTCTAACAGCATGACGGGTAGGCAGTTGCCCAGCAATTGTGCTGCCTAAGGCATATCTACAAATACAATGCTGTGTGTGTCTTTCATCTGGGAACACAAATGGTCTAAGGTGGGAAGTAACCCCACAACGGGACAATGTATAATATATATAGTAATATATAATGTATATATTATATATAATGTATATATACATATATATATACATATACATATATATGTATATATATACATAATGTATATATATATATATATATAATGTATATATATATATACATATATATATAGCAACAGTTTTCCATGAACTAAAAGACTTCAAACTGCTCCAAAATCACCAGCCCTGGGTGCTTCTGATGGAATTTCCAACCAGCCTGAGCCTCTGCATTCTAGATGGCTCCAAAGCAGCTAGCCCCAGGTGGTTCAGCCTCACAGGCAGCTCCAACGGGGCCTGCAACGTCCCTAGCCCCAGAAGATCCAACAGAGCCTGGACAGCAAGCAAAATAGCTTTCACTCCTCTCTCTTCCCAGGCTTGGCTAGCATTCCAGCTTTCTTGGGTCCCCAAAGATGATACTCCAATGTCAGTAGGAAGTAGTCATAGCAAAGATTACATCATCCCTTATCATTTATTAACACCCAAGAGGCTGGGATGTTATGTTTCAAACTTGTAACAAATGGCTGCCTGAGGTACCTATTTAACATGTCAAAGCAGATTTTATCTGTACTACCAGATTTTACCAATATCCCTTAGTCCCTACTAGTTACAGGGTATGGCTGGCATACTCCATCCCTCACCCAGGGGCTGGGCTGTCCATACCCGAGGTGTTCTTCTCTATATAACACAGCCAATTTGGTTATCTTTCCTTTTTTTTACCCTCCTGGCCTCTGGGTCTGCTGTCTCTCCCCTCTTCCCTCTGCAGTCTCCTCACATGGCTGGGCTCAGGGGCATGTCCACTCTGAACTCTCCCAGGTGTTTCTGCCCTCCTTCACATCTATAGGAGACTTCCTCCCTCACCATTAAAAACAAAGAAGTAAAAAGAAGTTTGTTTTTGTCTATTTAAAATAATTCAAAAATTCTTAACAGTCATGATATGATCTTTTTTTTTTTTTTTTACTTTATTCCTAGGGGCTAAATACACTGATCTTCTTGGTAACATGGAAATGGTGTTAGTCTCTTGACATCCTTAAACCATCGCAACTAGCAGTCGGTGGCAGCTCAAATTTACAGACCTCAGGAAGAGAAGCGCATGCTGACAGAGAGCAGATGTTTCTGTCCTAGCAGCAGCATAGGATTTTCTGTTGTCATGGGTTGCTAGTTCATTTCCAGATGTGAAGGGATTAAAGAAACTGAAAATAATTTCAACAGCATACAACCAAAAGGAAACTTAGGCAAACCATGAAGTCAGGAAAGGTATCATTAGTTATTATATTTTTGAGTCTAAAACAAACATTTGTTGCCTCACTTATATCTGAAAGTATTGCTGATGAATTTGAACAAATTAAGTCTATTATTCCCCAGTTGTGAACCATTATGAATTTATGGTGCATAGTTGTGAAGGTGCTGTTTTCTCAAAAGAGTCATGTGATGGAGGCTCAAAGGTAACATTACCTCTAATCTAATTACTTCCTGTTTTATTCATCCTAAACACACACACAAGTATTGCACATATAGTCATGTATTCTTATCTTTATTTCTTATATGCTTAAATAGTTGCATCCATATTTAAAGTTAAATTTCATCTTCAAAAATTTCTTGATAAATAATTTTTACAGACAACTTTCTGTAAGTCTCATTCACAAACTGAAGAGAGTTCTGAAGAAATACTAAGTCCTGAATGGTGGTACCACTAGCATAGTATTTAAGCCAATTAAACATTGTCAAGAGTCAGACATGGGATCATAAAAGGAATATGTGCTGGTCAGGTTCTTTTTGGCATAGATGACCAAATTCTAGTTATTGAAGCAAAACAAGAATTCACTGAAAGAAAATCAATGTATTCTGGACATTGTGCTATAACAAAACGGTTGCAGGCTTGCTTCACAAATAGCTGAACCAGGGACCCAAGAGTCTCCAGGATGCCCTTTACTTCTCCTCTGCTTCTCTTTAGGAATGGCTTCTTTCTCTTCCAAATTCCAGCTTTTTGCACATGTTGGAAAACGTGCCTGGCAATATCAATGCTGACTTACATGCCGAATTTACAGTCCAATAACAAGGCACTAATGTTGTTCTTAGCCAAGACACTAATGCTATTCTTAGGCAAATGTCAAATAAGTCAGAGAGAAGAGACTAACTCAAGCAAAACAATTGGGGTCAATGATTAGGGTTAAGCAGCACTAATGCAATGATTCTATTGATAAGGAAAATGATGGAGGGAGATGCAGTTGAAGGATGCCATTCCTAAGAAGGCACTTCTTGGTTTTCATTTTATCAGTAAAGTCTGGGCTCCATGTGTGCAGTCAAGGTACAAATATATAATCCCTAGAATGATGGAAAAATTGATAAAACAATCAGCTTAGGGTGATGTGGGGGGATTTTAATCCAGCAACATCGCTATTCTGGCAAGTGATCAGTAGACATGATCCGGCCAGAATGCAGATATGCCCTGGATTACAGTGTGATCTGTATGGAATACAGACATGCCTTTAGCACGTACCTTTAATCCCTACTAATGAAGGTTAAATTAGTTTCTATAAAGAAGCAGACTTGTTTGAAAGTGAAATTTAGTTGATGGACAGACAAAATGATGTATCAGAGAAAGATTCGCCAGAATGAATTAGAGAGGATATGCTCAACTCTCATGAGAACAGACAGGAGCGACAGGCTACTTAAGAGCAGTGCAGAGTGAGTCAGGAATGGAGGAAAGTTCACAAAGGTCAGCAGAGGCAGTTTAATTCAGAGAATAAGAAGGGGCCAGAAGATTATAACAAATTTTTGGGGTTAGCTTGAAGCCAAGCAGTGCAATTGAGAAGCCAAGAGAAGCCAGTTTGAATCAGTCAACTTGGAGAGGAGCTTTGAGCCAGAACAGTGGAGTCGAACAGCCAGTCAGAGTTCAGAAAGGACTAGAAAGGGTAAGATTATTCAGCAGTAATCCTTCATGATGACAATTATATTTGGCAAATAAAGGTTTCTTTTATAGGGTGATGCTATGATGGAATAATAACCTTTTTGGAAGTTCAACACAAAGTGCACTTCTAAGTCATACTTTATATGCCAATATAATTAATGACTGTCAACTACTCTTTTCTAGAAAAATATTAATTCCATGTAGTAGAAACACCACATGTTTAGTGAGCTTTTGATTGATTTGACAAAATACTTGATAAAATCTGGCTCATAGTTTGAGAAGTTTCAGTGAACAGTTAGCTATTTGCATTGTTTCTGGACTATGGCCATACGTGGTAATATGGTAGCAAATGAATAGTGTCCTAGAGATGCTCACCTCATGGTGGCTAAAGGAACAAAACCAATAGATATCCTTCAAAAGCACATCTTTCATGGCCTACTTCTTTCCTAGGACTATGTCATCATTCCATTCTGCCACAAAGTCATGAGTGGACTAATCCATTGGTAATATTAGCAATCAATTCAACTAACTGTTACTAAGCCCCCATCACATAAATCTTTTGAGAAAACGTTGGCATCCTGGAGACTCTCAGGTCCTTGGTTTCAGCTATCTGTGAAGCAAGCCTGCAACCATTTTGTTATAGCACAATGTTCCAGAATACATTGATTTTCCTTCGGTGAATTCATGTTGTGCTTCAACAACTGGAATTTGGTTGTTTATGTCAAAAAGAACCTGACCAACAAATATTCCTTTTATGATCCCATGTCTGACTCTTGATAATGTTTAATTGGCTAGAATACTATGCTAGTGGTACCATGGTTCAGGACTTAGTATTTCTGCAGAACTCTCTTCAGTTTGTGAATGAGACTTACAGAAAGTTGTCTGTAAAAATTATTTATCAAGAAATTTTTGAAAATGAAAGTTAACTTTTAATATGGATGCAACTATTTAAGCATAAAGAAATAAAGATAAGGATACATGACTATATGTGTGTGTTTAGGATGAATAAAACAGGAAGCAATTAGATTAAAGGTAATGTTATCTTTGAGTCTATCTAATTTTTTCTCTTTTTTTCAGATGAATGAACTGAGGTAAAAATGAGAATTATAATAATCAGTAATATTATCCTGGTTTCTTGAATTCTAGATCTATGAGGTTCTGTGTGGATGAAAGAAATGTAGCCTGTTGTGACATTTCCTATGTGGGTCCCAGTGTGCCCTTTGTAAACTGAATGACCAATGCTGGGTGATATCTCAAACTCATTATGACTCTAATATTCTATGATTCAATTTATGCAATCATAATGAATGTTCATATGTCAGAGTGCCTTGATTTTGTTGAAAGATTTGAATCAAAGCTCTACTTTAGAAAGAAAAGTCTTAGGTGACTAAGAGAAAGGAAACAAGGTAGGTCTCAAGGAGCAAAAACTAACCAAGCCAAGTGGCACAAATTAAGACCAATATAGAATTGCCATTTTTGCTGGATGTTTGCAAGGTGACCCATCATAGTCTTTTTAGTAGCCATATCTCCATTCATATGTGGATATTAAAGAAAATTGTCTGTTTACTCTTTTGCCTTTAGTCTAAATAAAAGTTTTTTTTTCAGTTAAAAATCTATCAGAATCAGATTGAGGAAATAATTTAGTGGTGAATAGAGGAAACTTCATCCTTGGAGTTGAAATGTATTATATTCAAAAGGCCTTAGTCACGATGCCACTATTGAATCACTCAGATCTTAAAGTAAGTTATGTGGAGACTATTAATGATAATGCATTTTTCAGTCAGGCATAACTTCTCTTGACATATTAAGAAAGCCAAATTAAAGCTGTTTTACTAAGAGGTAGGTTTAGATAAAGAAGCTAATGTTTATTGTGTATATATGCTCATTCAACCTAAGTCTTTCTATAGAAATTCCCTTTATATAGAAAAGAGGTAGCATTTATATCTAATTCAAAAAATTATTAAATATATTAAATGAGATAAGATGTATAAAGAACTTACATGTTTGGCATGTAGACAGTCCCTAAGAACTGCTCCTATGACTAAGTCTTGGAAATTGACATTGAATATATACATATGTCAAATATATATATATATATATATATATATAATGAGATAGTATTGGAAAGTGAGAGTGAATATATATATAGATATATATATATATATATAGAGAGAGAGAGAGAGAGAGAGAGAGAGAGAGGAGAGAGAGAGAGAGAGAGAGAGAGAGAGAGAGAGAGAGAGAGAGAACATTGATATAAGGGAACATAGTTAAGATAGACTCCAGACAGACTCCCATAGACAAGAAATTGTTAAATGAACCTTGTGGGTTTTTAGCAACTAGTGGAGGAAATTTGATCAAAGATGGGTTTGGTTTGGTTATTTTGGGACAGGGTTTCTCTATGTAGCTCTGGCTGTCCTGTAGCTACTTCCTATACAAACCAAGTGAGCCCTGAACTCACAGATCCACCTGTCTCTGCCTCCCAAATGCTGGAACAAAAGGTATGTACCACCATGCCTGGCAAGACATGTATTTTTATGTCATCAAATCAATAATTAATATTTATGGCAGCATTTATCATTATCAGTACTTTCATAAATACATGAAAATGTATAAAACACCAATGGCTTATGGTCTAAGATCAAGAATTGACAAATGGGACTTCATAAAATTGCTAAGCTTCTGTAAGGCAAAGGACACTGTCAATAGGACAAAACGGCAACCAACAAATTGGGAAAAGATCTTTACCAATCCTACATCTGATAGAGGGCTAATATCCAATATATACAAAGAACTCAAGAAATTAGACTCCAGACAACCAAATAACGCTATTAAAAAATGGGATATAGAGCTTAACAAAGAATTTTCAACTGAGGAAACTCGAATGGCTGAGAAGCACCTAAAGAAATGTTCAGTATCCTTAGTCATCAGGGAAATGCAAATAAAACAACCCCGAGGTTCCGTCTCACACCAGTCAGAATGGCCAAGATTAAAAACTCAGGTGATAGTAGATGCTGGTGAGGGTGTGGAGAAAGAGGAACATTGTTCCATTGTTGATGAGACTGCAAGATGGTGTAACCACTTTGGAAATCAGTCTGGCAGTTCCTCAGAAAATTGGACATAGCATTACCTGAGGATCCAGCTATATCATTCCTAGGCATATACCCAGAAGATGCTCTAACATATAACAAGGACATATGCTCCACTATGTTCATAGCAGCCTTATTTATAATAGCCAGAAGCTGGAAAGAACCCAGATGCCCCTCAACAGAGGAATGGATACAAAAAATGTGGTACGTTTACACAATGTAGTATCACTCAGCTATTAAAAACAATGAATTTGAGAAATTCTTAGGTAAATGGATGGAACTAGAAAATATCATCCTGAGAGAGGTAACCCAATCACAAAAGAACACACATGATATTCACTCACTGATTATTGGATATTAGCCCAGAACCTTGAAATACTCAAGATTCAACTCACAGGCCACATGAAGCTCATGAAGAATGAAGACCAAGTGGGGGTGCTTCGGTTCTTCTTAGAAGGAGCAACAACATACTCAAGGGAGCAAATATGGAGACAAAGTGAGGGACAGAAACTGAAGGAGGGGCCGTCTGGAGACCATTCCACCTGGGTATCCATTCCATGTACAGACACCAAAGGTAGATGCTGATGTGGAAGTCAGGAAGTGCATGCTGACAGGAGCCTGACATAGCTGTCTCCTTAGAGGTCTGCAAGAGTCTGACATATTCAGAGGCAGATGCTCACAGCTAACCATTGAACTGATCATGGGGTTCCCAATGGAGGAGTTAGAGTGAAGACTGTAGGAGCTGAAAGGGTTTGCGGCCCCATGAGGAGAGCTACAATACCAACCAATCAGAGCTCCAAGCGTCTAAACCACCATCCTGGGAGCACTTAGGGAGGGACCCATGGCTCCAGCTGTATATGTAACAGTTGAGGGCCCTGTGGAGAAGGCGGGAGAAGAGATCCTTGGTCTCATGAAGGCTGGATGCCCCAGTGGGTGGGAATTTGAGGGTGGGGAGGTGGGAGTGGGGGGGTAGGTAGGGGCACATCCGCAGAGAAGCAGGAGGAGGGGTGAGGAGATAGGGGGTTCCTGGGTGTGGGGGGGGAATGGGGTAAGAGGATAACATATGAAATGTAAATATAACATCCAATAAAAAAGAAAATTTGTATGTATGCATATGTGTGTATTTCATGGAATTTTTCTGTACACTAAATGGTCATGTCATTATTTCCACTTTTTACATAGAAACATTGATTTAGAAGCTTTATATTTATATAGCTTCTCTGGCCAGAAACAAGGGGAGAGGCAAAAAACAAGCAGACAAACAAACAAAACCAGAACAACACAACAATGATTCTTCCACAGACGAAGCTCTTCCTTGCCTTCGTGTCTCTCTCCTTAACTCATTTCTCCTGGGAGGTAGTTCAAAGATATGGAGGATTATACTTCCCCTATTTTTACCTCCTGACCTTGTTGCCTGATGGGGACTCACGGAAAGAGTAATTTCCTATCTGGACATTGACCCTGTGAATTTTGTATCTACCTCAGACCATTTCAGAAGCAGCAGCCATCAACAATTCATAGACCAGTTCTAACCACAATATAACTGCAGGGATGCTTATGTGAAACTTTTCCATCGGAGGAATACAAACAGTTCCATCGATTTTGCTATCACTCCAGAGGTAAGTGTGAAAGCTATAAATATTGCGTAGGGGGTAGGATTTAGGGAAGGGATGGCATAATGATTTCTGAATTGTTTTCTGACTTTGCCAAAAAGCATTACTGAGAAATACAAAGTGGGTGCGGTCAATTCTTAGCACCTCAGAATGCCATTACAAGAAGTTATATAGCCCATAATTCTACTTTTATGAAAGTCTACCAGTCTACTCCAGAAAGAGGTATTGACATGCTTAGTGTCACACTCCATACATGATAGTTAAGTGTAAAGGTATTGCGTTATGTACTCCAAACATAATTAATATGTAACAAACATATAGCCATGTATAAAGCACACAAATGTAGCCAGTCTCAAAAGCTGGATGTTTATAGTCATGATCATTCCTTCAAGCTTCTCTGTATTGTTAGGGTTTCTATTGCTTTGATAAAATACCATGACCAAAATCAAGTTGGAGAGGAAAGGATTTATTTCAGATTATTATTCTTAGGTTACGCTCCATCACTTGAGAGAAGTCAATGCAAGAACTTAAGGCAGTATTTGAAGCAGAGGCCATAGAGGAACATTGCTTACTGGCTTGCTCCTCCTGGCTTGCTTGTCCCAGGACGACCAGGTCAGGGATGGCACTGATCATCAAGGGTGAGGCTCCTGACATCAATCATTTATGAGAAAAATGTCCCACAGGCTTGTCCACAGGCAAATGAACTGATGTTGAGGCCATCAGAATGTGTGTAGACGAGAGTGGCTGAGTTGTGCAGAATGGTCATTCTACTTTTGCCTGACTTTACTCACACAGAGCCATGGAGTTCTTCATAAGACATGTCTAGGTCTGTGCTGTGCAGTGTTCTGAGGAGCAGAACCTCTGTTATTCAAATCAGGAACTGAGGCCAACCATTTTAGGAATTCCACAGGCCAGTAAGTTGACCTCTTGCAGGTAGCTGACTTTTCTTTTTCTTTCTTTCCCATCTCTTCTTGTGGGAAGTTGGACATACCATTATCTCTCAATGACCACCCTCATTGAACTTCCCTTATGTTATTGTGAATCAGCACATCAGATATTTAGATAGGCCTCTCAGTCTCACTTGTACTGCCTTGTTTGGAAGGACTCTCAATAGCACAGCCTTTTGTTCTAGCAGAGTGATGACTAGGCTGGAAACTGGGAATCATGGCTCTAGTTTCAACTTCGATATTAATGTTCAGGGTGACAGTTAGAATGTGACTTTTCTTTTCTAGTTCTGTTTTCTTATTTAGACAAGATATTTGGGACTGATAATCTCTAAGGTCCCTGTTATGGTTAATACTAAACCTACTAAAAGCCAGAAGGTAAGGACAATTGGATCAGAATTGACTGTCCATTTATGGGTTACAGACAACTTTCAGCCTTTGTGTATTTAGAATTTTGGTGATATACAATGGGCAAAAATCAGGGAGAAGGGAAGTTACTTGATCAAGGCTAAGAACAAAAAAAGATAAAACCATAACTTCTAACTTCCTGTCCTGAACTTCGGGTTCTTTTCAGTCTGCCTTCTGCATCAGCCATTTCAGAGATTCTTTGCTTGGTGATTCCTAGACACACTTGAGAGTTGCACCATTCCCATCAAAATGTGAAGTCTAGTGCAATCCCAGATTAAGTAGGATTTTCTCTACTTTTTTTTTTTAAAGTAGAGCAGTCTTACTATGTTGCTCAGGCTGATTTCAAATTCTTCAGAGGCACGTGATACTATTTCTAAATACTTTGTACATTTTAAGTCTATTATATTTGGTGAGAAAGAACCAAATAATGTTTTAGCATTTGTTCATTAAGATAGTGATTTTCTTTATTAACTAAGAAGGAACTACAAATGCAATTTCAGACACACAAAGAAGAAAAGGGACCTTGGCCACAGCTTCTCCCTGAGTAAATGAACCTGGCATTCAAGACTTTCTGTCACCTGTTTGTGACTTTCTTTTTTTTTTTTATACATAAAGTATAAATTGTTTATTTTCCTTCTAATCCTTAGTTCAATACATAGACGGCTTTTCTTCACCCTTTGGGTTGACAATTTTCTCTAGGTTGCTGCTGCTGATGTGGTAAAGCTCAGCATAGAAGGCCCTCAGGTCCAGCACTATGGCCCTAAGCGCCCCATAGGCTGCTTAATCTCGCTCATGCACCAAGGCCCGGTAATCCATTACATGTGTGTCCTTGGAGGCCTTGGCTACAGCATCCCCACGTTCTGAGAAGTACTTGGAAATGGTTGTCTGGAAAGCTTCTACTTTGATCTTGACAGCATTCACTCTCTCCAGCACCTTCTCCTGAATTGCCACCCCAAAATCATTTCCATCCTCAATCTTGGGGATCAGGTGCTGGATCCATGTGATCACCAGAATGCACTTCTCTTTGAGAGTCCAGACTTCTGGCTTAACCAAAGCAAGCAGGGCCAGAAGCTTCTCATTCCCAGGGAGGAAGCCACATTTAGGGACTTCTTTCTTCTCCTGCTTGTCTGTTTCCATCTCATCATCCTTGGGAGGGGGATCTGGGATAGGGATGTCCAGAGGAGCCCGGAGGGAGGAGAGGTCAGCCACATTGAGGGAATCCTCTTGCAAGAGCTGACTCAGGGATATGATTTTCCGTGGCAAGAAAGTGCAGAGGAAGTCATCAGCCTCCTGGAAAAGGTTTTGTCTGAAGACATCCACCTGTTTACGAGCTTCTCCACTCAAGCGAACCCCACAAGGCTTGGCCATGCTTCCCCAGTTGCCAGCACTCTAGTCTTGTTTGTGACTTTCTATAGCATTGACTCCTTCTATACTTTCCCAATCAATTTCTTTCTCTTGTCTATGAGGCCATCCAACTCTGTTGTAGCTTTCATAATTCTCATTCCTTGATTTATCTTTTTGCCTTAACAATTCCAATTTATCCAATGTTTATGTCCAGCATACGTGCAATGATACTTTCTCTGAAGCTCTCACCTGGAGGCTGGTGTTTATTTTAACCTACAAGTTATTATCTCAGCCTGTGAATGATGCCTAACATGTTGACCTGATGCTGTCATTCCTTGCTGCATGTCTTCTCGGCCATCTCCTGCCTGGGATTTTTAATGGCACATACACTCTCTGTATCTTTCCCTCTATAAGAATGAAAACTGATGAATTAAGAGCTTTATGAATACCTGAACGAAGAATTAACATGATCAAATGTGTTGTTTAAAAATTGTGTGACTTTTAGAATAATATAACACTTGTTAAAGAACAAGTTTAACAACCTATTTAGAAGTTGTATTTTGTAAGTAAAATTTTAATTGATATTTGTCTAATCAAAAGCCTAAATAGTTTTGTCTGGACTCTTGTTTCTTTAAAAAGAACTCCATTGGAGAATTGGTAACCCAAATTACTAAATTTATTTTAAAAAATAATTTTTTTAAAGGTAGATGCCATTTGTAAAAATATGTATTGTCTGGAGAAGTTTTTCCTGGTAGAGTTAATTTTGAGATCTTGTTGTGCTTCCTACTGGCCATGACACTGTAGACGAGTCATTCCATTCTTCAGCCAGAAGATAATGGTGTCTGTTAAGTGGAGTTGATGTGATAATGGGATCGAAAATGTTCTGCAAACTGAAAAGAGCATCATGCATAATGGAGACTTATTATCAGTATTATTATTTTAGAAGTCATTCATTGGGGCATGAAGGCATTCTGTACAGCTCCTTTGAGTGCTGCTAAGTATATAGACTGTGTTTACAAGTTTAGTGCAACTCTAGTATGATGGCTAGTTTTACTTGTTAATTTGACACAATCTAGAATCACCTGGAAAGGAAGTTTAATGGGAGATTGTTGAATATGATTGCCTTTTCGGCATGTCTGTGAAATTATCTTGATTACATTGACTAAAGGGGAACACCTGTCCACTCGAGGTGGCTCCATTCCCTAAACAAAAGATGTATTTGAATGAAGAAATCACGCTGAACACAAGCATGCATACATAATTTATTTATCTCTGATTTTATCATCTATCTATCTATCTATCTATCATCTATCTATCTATCTATCTATCTATCTATCTATCTATCTATCTGTCTGTGCTGGACTATGACCTCCAATTGTGACCTAAAATAAATACTTTCTATGCTCAGTTGCTTTTGTGAGGCTATTTTATCTCAGCAACAGGAAATAAAACTAAGACACCTATGATGAGGCATGCCAACCAAAGCTAACAGCACTAGGCCCTTATTTAGAGAACAAGTTTCTTCTGTGAACTCAGCTATTAAAGCAGGATCCACCATTCTTCCAATAGTCACTGTATGCCCACTGTGCATCAGGCAGTATTTCAGACAGATATTCACATCCTGCTTACATCATGAGAAATGAGAGATTCTTCAAAGCTGCATGCTCAGCCGAGGCTTAGGATGGACAGTGGCCTATTTTATGCTATAAATAGTTACTTCATGAGCTTTGAAGCCAGCACTTCTGCTTAGAGTTATTTATCTATCTTCCCCCACTGCAAACTGGGCCTTTACTATTATATATCCTTAATGAGAACTTATGTCAGAAGCAGAAAGGCACATTGCAGGACCAGAGTTGCAGGGGTTAGGTTTCTGAAGTCTTCCTTAGATGCTGGAGAAAGGAAAGTTTAAATCTAGCTATAGATTGAGAGAGATTTGCGCCTGTCCCCAGATGACACCTGCAGAGCCCGCACCTGCATGCAGACATATCCACAGCACTACAATTTCTCTTTCATCCTCAGGAGACAACTGCCTTTTTCTTCCAAGTGGAGGATTTTTTTTAAGGCTCTGAGATAAAAGATTCCCTTTCATGTACTTGTGACTCAGAGAGCAGGGAGGCTTCAGGGATGTGCTGAGCTGTTTCAGAAGCTGCATGGAGTGCAAGGTATGTTTCCATTTGCAGCCATGGAAGCTTTGAAACTTATTCTTTTAAAAAAGAGTTATTATTATTTTAGTTATGCGTATATCTACTGGTGTACAAGCATGTGCAGGTGAGTGCAGATGCCTGCAGAGTTCGAGGTTGTCAGATCTCTAGGAGCTCAAGTCACAGGTGGTTGTGAACCTCCTGATAAGGGTTCTGGCAACTGAACTTGGATCCTCTGCAAGAGCAGTACATGCTCTTAACATCCGAGCCATCTCTCCAACCCCTCAAACTAATTTTCTACCAAAGAAGACTGAAAGTGTTACACCTACAATTGCACGTAGCTAGACATATCATTATTCTCTTTTTCAATCCGTTTAATGTTACGTGTATGTATATGATTGCAGAACTGACCATGTGGTATTGGATAACCAATTAGGACATTCCTCCCTAGGGAGGATTACTTTTTCTGCTCTCTGCATTGCATGTAGTTCTTTGTCCATAGGTGGGGAATTGGCAGATTTCCCTCTTTCATTTTAACATGCCTATCAGTATCTACAGGTCTTGATTAGGCAGCGATATTGTTGAGGTAACATGGGTGAAGCATCTCTATCACTTTTAGGAAACACAATGTCTCAGCAGATTTTCTTGTGATTATCTAAATTTTCTTGGCATCCATTGAAATCTCTTGTTTTCATCACTAATTTTACTAATTTGGGTCTTTTTTTCTTTCTTTTGTTAATTTTAGTAAATTTCTGTTAATCTTATCTTTTCAAAGAACCAACTTTTAGTTTAATTGATTCTTTGTATTATATTTTTAAAATTTCTGTTTTATTAATTACTTTGATGGAATTGTTGGCAACGTGTTACACTTTGAGAGATCATAGACACAGAGAAAACAGTCATCTCCTTCTAAAAGTTTACTGTTTGATAGTGCGAAACATACAGCAGTAACTAGAAGGGAACATGTGCTCAGCACACAGTTCATGACAGTGAACTGTTTACCCAGGTTCTACTCTTTAAGAAGTAAAAAGGATTTGGAAGAACTAAGGAATCTTTATTTCTATATGTGATATTTGACATTGTTTTGTAGCAAACTCAGGAGAAATTTTGGGGAAAACTCTAACAAGATGGGATAGGAAAAGTGTTTTCCAGATGTGAACAATGAGTGTTCTGGAAAGGATCTATAGGAGCTGATTTGGGCATTAGGAATGGCCCTGTGCAGGTAGACAGAGAGTACAACATCCACATGCTGCTTGAAGAGGCTCTGAGGGTGACCTTGACAGCCAGCTCAACTTGTGTGTAATTGTATAGGCAAAGCTGCAAGACACTGCTATTTGGAGGCATGGAATGATTGCCAAATATAACCTAAGCCCTTAGTCTATAATTACTAGTTCATAATTACTTAGTTTCCTGTGTGTGATAGATTTCCTAGAGTAACTGGAGATTCGGTCTCTCATTAAATCATAAATGCCATTGAATTTCCAGATAAACGAACTCTCCAAAAGACCTTCAGAAATGGCTTTTTCAAACTTTTGAGATTTGGTGTAGGTATCACAAATAATTTTCTTGCCTTGGCAAAGGTGACCTAGAAGTTTATAAAGTCTATTGAGCTGTTAGATTTTGTTTGGTAGATGATATATTGGCCTAGGTAAGAACAAAAAGGAAAGCAAAACTTTCTCATCTTCCTTTTCATCACATGCCTTTGGATCATAGCTTCATCCGTTCTCTTTGTTTATCTATAAATACCCTCTTATTTTTGCATGTTATTCCTCTTAGTCTTTATTTATGGATACAATATTATCAGGGTTCTAATACTGAGCTCCTTTACCTAGTTGTCTAGTATTTGTCAAAATATAGTTTTAACTTTGTTTCTTTTTCATATTTTTGGGTAAATTCATGATTCTAAACATGGTGGCTTGTATATACCTATGTTCATGCCTTCAGATCTGTCCCTTAAAATGTATGAAGGATAGACATTACAGGGACTCAGTCATCAAGCAGCTTTGTAATGGTGGGAAAGTCACACACCTGTTTTGGGACTTGAATTTCCTTCAGAGAAAATTCTTTTTCTTCCTTCCCTCTACTTCTCCTTGGTGACTCTCTGTTGGATATTATTGACTCTCCTAGATACCATATATGTGGCAATAGGTACTCCTCCTCAGACCAAGAGCTCTAATGTAGACCACAAAACAGATGAAGGAGCCTGACCTCTGGAGGCAGCCAGGAGGAGGCTTTCTTTCACACTGGGCAGAACCTGAGGATAGGAGCCCTCAAAGCCCACCTATAAAGTGATACACTTTGTCCAATAAGACTTCTCTAATAAGGCCGCACTTCCTAATAGTACCAGTCCCTATGGCAAAGCATTCAAACACATGAATCTTTGGGGGCCAAATCTGTTTAAACCACCACATTCCACTCCCTGCATCTCCCATAGGCTTATAGCCATAACATAATGGAAAATACATTTAGTCCAACTTCAAAGGTCTCCACTGTTTATCACAGTGTTAACAATGTTTAAAAGTCAAAAGTTCAAAGTCTCTTTAGAGATTCTTGTAATCTCTGAACTCTAATCCCCTATACAATCAAAATAAAAAAGCCGATCACATACTTCCAACATCATAGGATATACATTACCATTCTAGAGCATCATAGTGAGAAAATATTGGGCCAAAGCAAGTCCAAAAACTATCTGGGCAAGCTCCAAAATCTCCATCTTCATGTCTGATGTCCAACTACTTTCATCTTGTTGACTACAACACATTTCTTGCTCTTGGGTTTGTTCTATTCCCTGTTAGCAGCTTTCCTTAACAGGTATACCATGGCTCTGGCATCTCTAACCTCTGGAGGTCTCCAAGGCAATTCAGACTTCATCTTCACAGCTTCTGGAACACAGCTTCTGCTGATGCTATTCTTGGTGGTCACCCATGGTACTGGAATCTCCAAAATGTTGGCATTTTCTGCTGCAACTGGACTGTACTTTCACCAATAGACTCTCATGGGATCCTTTCATGGTGCCAAGCCTGAACTTCTTTGCAAGTCCCCATCAGTCCCGGGCCTTCAACTTCAACTGAGTCTTCACCTTTCCTGGCTTTTCACAGTGCCAAGCCTCAGCTACTCTCCATGAAGCATTCATGCCTTCAAAACCAGTACAACTTGGGTGATTTTTACACATTACCAAGTCAAGATGCAGCAAGAAGTACAAGCTTGGCCATCTCTGGAACCCATCTTCTTTGTGTTCTCAGAATTCACTTCCCAGAAGATTTCACCTCAGTAGTGCTGGTATCTTCTTAATAAACACTAATTTCTTATCTCCAACTAACTAGCATCAATTGTCCCAGTAGTTCCTTCTAGACTCTAAAGCCACACCATGTGGCTGAAACTGCCAAGTTCTGTTGATGGCTGGGGCTGGAAAACTCCCCCTCCCACCGCCTTGTTCTATTACATTATCACCAATTGTTCTCTACTTTCAACTCCTTCTCTGCCTAAGTTTGGCTGTCATGGAACTTGTTCTGTAGACTGATCTTGAACTCAGAGATCTGCATGGCTTTATCTTCTGAATGCTGGGATTAATGACATGTATCACCATACCAGACCTAACCTTTCTCAATTTGGATCTTGCTCTGTACCAGGCTGGCTTTGAACTCAGAGATCTGCTTAACTCTGTTTCCTAGGATTAAGGTGTGGTCTACCATGCCTGGTCCTAAGCTTTTCATGGCCACTATTCCTCAAGATCCAGACCAAAAGTCTGTGTCCTCCACTTCTGGATTGTAGTTCATTCCAGATTAAAGTCCAAATGAAAGCAATAACTAGGTAATAATAGTGCCTTGTTCAATGACAAGTTCAATGGCAGGGAAGGAGCTAACAAGCTTAACTGGGTGGGATCTTGCCTTAAAGTCACCACTCCCTTAATTTGTTTATCTCTGCAAACAAGGGATTGAGCTCCTTTGCACTTCTTGGTGCCCTTTTATTACTTAAGTCGTACATTTTGTATTTTTTCTTTCTAAGCTTGCTATGCTTGGTCAAAACATTCTTCATGAAAATAAACCAGAGGACAAAGCCTATGCTCTGACACTTCCATTGTCAATGCAACTAATTGAAATATCTTTACCTTAGCCTCAGGCAGAGTCTTCAGACAAGGGGAAAAAGCAACAACATTCTTCACCAAAATATCATAAGAACAATCTCCAGATTTCAAATCACCCTTAGCATCAATGTCTTCCATATCCCTAATAGGATGACCCATTAAGTCCCACTTAAAGCATTCTATGGCTTTCCAAATCCATATTTCCCAAATCAACATTCCTGCAAACAAAACATGAGGAGACCTATTACAGCAGTATTCCAGTGTCTCAAAGTCTATATTCCTCAAAACAAAAGCATGGTCCAGCCTATCATACCAATATCCTAGTCCCTGGTACTAATTTCCATCTTAATTAGACTTTCCATTGCTGTGAAGAGAAACCATGACCAAGGCAATCCTTGTAAATCACAACATTTAATTGATGTTAACTTACAGGTTCAGAGGTTCATTTCATTATCATCAAGATGGGAAGCATGGGAACCTCCAGGTAGACATGGTGCTATGGAAAGAGCTTAGAGTTCTATATTTTATTCCAAAGGGAACCAGGAGAAGGCTCACTTCCAAGTGGCTAGGAGAAGGTTCTCAAACCCACCCTCAAAGTGACATACTTCTTCCAACAAGACCACATCTACTCCGATAAGGTCAGACCTCTTAGTAGTGCCACTTCCTGGGCCAAGCATCTTTAAACCACGACAAAGGCAAACATTTAATTGAGGATGACTTACATTTTTGGAGGTTTAGCATGTTATCATCATGGCAGGAAGGATGGCAGCATGCAGGCAGACATGGTGCTGAAGGAGCTTCGGGTTCTCCATCTTTATTCAAAGGCATCCAGAAGGAGACTGGCCTATGCAGGCAGACAGGAAAAGGCTCTAATTCCATACTGGGAAGAACTTGATCACAGGCAACCTCAAAGCTCACCTGCACAGTGACACACTTCCTCCAATAAGGCCACACCTCCTAATAGTGCTTCTTCCTATGGCCAAGCATTCAAACACATGAATCTATGGGGTCCATTCCTATTCAAACCACTACAGACTCCAATTGAGGAACATTAAATGACACTAATTAATTGGGACACCAAAAGCTTCTTGGATAAAGTAACAATTGTGCCAAAGTTTGGGTTTGGAAAAAGAGGGGAGACAACATCTTTGCAGGCCAGGAGTGTCTTATGGAATGGTTGCTGCACCTGATGAACAGTCTGTGGCTGGGTGTAGGAGAAAGGTATAAATTTAGGGAGATAGACTGTGCAGATCTGTGATTTAGCAGCAATATGAAGGCCTTTTTAGGTAAAGATAGTAATGATAGGAGCTAGAAAATACAGGTAAAAGTATAATAATGAAGTTTATTGTTTTATATAACTATCATATATATATATATATGATTTTATATATATATAACTATCATATATATATGATTTTATATATATCATATATAAAGGGAAATTAAACAGAAGATAAACATACTTGTAGATCTTTTACAATTTATTTTTATTTTATGGGTATAGGTGTTTTGCCTGTGTGTGTGTTTGTTCATGATGTGTGCAGTACCTGTGGAGGCCTGTAGATGGCTTTGGGCTCCCTGGAACTGAAATTACAGGTGATTGTGAGCCAACATGTGTGTGCTGAGCATCAAACTCAGGTCCTCTGGAAGAGTAGCCATTGATCTTAACTACTGAGCTATCTCTCCAGCTCCTTACTTACAGATTTTTAAAGACTGATAAAATATAAGTATTAGGTTTTAGGATATTTGATCACATTGTGAACCCAGAGACTGTAAACAAGTAGTCGTGGTGTGGCTCAGCCCTAGCACACACCTTTAACACAAAAGGTTTCTGTAAGCAAGAGCTAAATAAAGTCAAGGATAGGTAGACAGGTGGAGCAAGCAGCCAGTTAACAGGGAATGAACATAAGATAACCCAGGAAAGAGAAAGGAGCATCTGCAAGTTGAAGGATATTTAATACAGTGTGGAGAAGAAGGAATATTTTCCTTCTGGGACAACTGCGGAGTAGGAAGGTCAGCTGGGAGCTTTCTCTGCCTCTCTGAGCTATCAGACTTTTACCAGAGCGTCTAGCTCTTGAGTCTTCATTACATAAATTGAACATTTGGAATTTTGTTTTAAAAACAGTGGTATTGCAGAATGCCTTCCTTCTTACCAAACAGTCTTTTCTAATGTACATCATTAAACAAGTATTAACCTCATAACTGAGCCAAAATTGATTAATAGTGTCTAGTTAAGTCAATGAATCATGAAAATGATGTTCCATGATATGAAACATTACAATTGTTCATTTAAATATTCACCATTGTGCTTTGATATCAGTCCAAATATTAACATATCTTTCACAATAACAATTTACTCATAGCATCCACCCTGTTTTAGCTCCTGAGCTTAAATATTCAGGATGTGCTCTGGTTTTTGCCACAACTTCATGGGCTTTCAAATTAAAAATGGCTTACAATGTTTATTACGACAAGGAGAGAAATACATGAAAGAAAGATTTAAGTTTAAAATTGCAAGCAGAAAGAAGTGTTCAAATTAAATCCATCAACGGTTATTTAATCCAGCCATAAGTTCAACTTAACAAATTTGATTGGTTCTTCTTACTTGACTTAGAAATTACAAATAATATTTAAGAAACTCAAAGATAATATATGCAAAATGTAGGGCTAGAGAGATGTCTCAGCAGTTAAGAGCATTTGCTATTATTCTTCTGGAGAACCAGAGTTTGATTGCTAGCACCTTCATTAGGTATCTTACAACCATGTGTAACACTAGCATCAGGGTATCCAACATTCTCTTCTGGTCTCCATGGGCATCCCCACATATGTAGCACACACATACATACACATAAAATCAATCTTACTTACATCCATACACATTACATAGGATCTAGGGAACATCATTAATCAACTGTACAGGTTACTTATCATGCTCTAGGCCAGGTGCTTTGGAACATCCTTCAGAGCAGAATAGAAGCAAACAGTGAACCAATGAGATTTCTGTGGACACAGAGTCACCTAGGAGGTAGGACTACTTTTCTAAAAGGTTGTAAGAGAATTAAGGTGTGTGTGAGGTAAAAATACAGCTGGAAGGAAGGTGAGGTCAGAGCTTGGGCTGGAGGTTGGGGGATGGGGTGGAAGCAGGTCAGCTGCACAAGCAGGTAGAAAGAGAGACCATCAAATTGCTGAGTGGATGAGTTGGAGCATGAGGGGATAGAGTTGCAGCTGGTCCAAATCTTTTTTTCTGCAGCCTCAGTAGCTTAGACAATCAAGGTTAGATCCTCAAGGAGATTCTGCTTGGAAAGGCAGGTCTGGGTAAAAGACTGTGTAAGATTTAGCACAAGATTTGGCCAGCCTTGACAGCTGTTGTCCTTAGTGTTTTGGTCAGCTCGATGCAAGCAAGCTAGGATCATCTGGGATGAGAGAATTTCAACTGAGGAAAAAAAAGTCATCCATCAGAAAGTCCTGTAGGCAAATCTGTGGGGCATTTTCTTGAGCAATGATTGATGTGAAAGGCCAGGGTCCTGTGGGTGGTGCCATTCCTGGGTAGGTGGTCCTGAGTAATACAGGAAAGCAGACTGAGAAAATCAAAGAGAGCAAGATAGGGTGCAGCATCCTTTGTGGTCTCTACTTCAGATTCTGTCTCTGAGATCCTGCCCTGAGTTCATGCCCTGACTTTCCTTCATGGTGGACAGACAATAAACCGTAAGGTGAAGCAAGCCACTTCCTTGTCAAGTTGCTTTAGATCATGGTATTTGCCACAGCAATAGTGACACTCATGAAGACTACAGCCAAGGAAATAAGTATGACAAAAAGAAGCAAACAGAAATAGTCAATATTGAGCCAAGGAGAAGCAAGTCAAGGGAGTCATCAGCTGCAAATTGCCTTGGAAGACAAGTCCATTATGGCAGCTTCCTTGGTCTGGTGTTATTGCAATGATGCCAAGGGGTCAAATTCAATGGGACAAAAATTAGGATTTGCCATTCAGTTATGGTTCACTCCAAACTCAAGTAGACTCCCAGGAGTTGCATCCTCAATCCAAACCACCCTTCACATTATTTCCTCCTCCTCTTCTTTCTACTGTAGAAACACTGTCCTATTTACCGAATCTCCAATGTCCCCCCACACAATGTCAGGAAGGCACTCCCTTCTTGGGACAGAACTCTTCATCCTTCATTGTTTCCTGGTCCTATTTCTCTCTCTCTCTCTCTCTCTCTCTCTCTCTCTCTCTCTCTCTCTCTCTCTCTCTTTCTCTCTCTCTTCTCTCTTCTCTTTCTCTTCCTCTCCCTTCCCCCTGCCCCAGTGGTGTTGGTGGAGGGGAAGATGATTCACCTGACCATACATGTCCTTGAAACATATTCAAAGATGAAATTTTTCATTCTGTAAGTGATTAGTTTTACTTCTAAATCCAGAGTCCACTTGCTGTGTATTTTGCACAAATAACACATCTTCTCAGAGTCTCAGCTCCTTATAGATGTTATTATTATAGATGTGAGGAAATTAATAAGATAATGGATATACAATAACTATTACATTAGATCAAAAATAAGATTTTGTTTATTTAATTTAGCATATGGAATTTATAATGTCATAACTACAAGTGAAAACTAGTTGTGTATGCTTTGCATCTAAGAAAAAAAGAGTCGTTTCTTAAAACATCTCCCTAACTCCTTTATCAATTCTTTGTGACTATACAAGAACAAATCCTTCTATTATCTTGGCAGTTTTACTATTGTAATCACTATAGTGATAAAATGGTGACATTTCAACTTCATTCTGTAAATAATCCCTGATGAAAGTTGTTCAGGTTAATTTCATAGTTTGATTTGGTTTTCTGAGAGCTGTGTCTTCTGAATCCTGAGTTTTGACATCATTCCCGAATCCTGTCCATTTTCTTCAAGCTTATCAGAAAACACAATTTAGCGATTATCCATTCAAGGCCTGATTAAAATTATTGTTTGTAATAATTTAAAAACACACATGCATAAACAAAGCCCAAGTGTAAAGAAGGTACTATTCCTCTGGACACTTCCGCATCTCCATCTGCTGCCTCAGAGTGTCTTCCTTCTGGACTTCGAAGACATTAATCTTTTGGCCCTATTATCCAGAGCAGATAATGCTGAATGTAATCACAGCAAATGATTTGGCGTGTGCATCAATATGAAAATGGGTTTCCAAATGCACAGTAATGCATCCTCTCAGAATGCATCCTCCTTTTCAAACACAGTTCTGTTCAACTGAGAAAAGCCCACAGCCTCTATTAGAAAGGCCAAGTGGCTCTTCTTCAAGGAGGAGGATTCCTTATAGATTGTTTCTATAGTTAGTTATGTAAGCTAACATCTCTTTAAAGGAGGAAAACCATTGTGTTCTGGGATGGAGAGAGAAAGGCTTGAGGTAAATGCTGTCTAGTTTTATGTCAACTTGACACAAGCGAGAGCCATCTGGGAGGAGGACACTTCTTGACTCAGAAAATGCTTCTATAAGGCTGTGCTATAGGCAAGCCTGAAGGGCAGTTTGTTAATTAGTGATTTATAGGGGAAGGCCCAGTCTCTTATGAATAGTGTCAACCCTGGGCTGGTGGTCCTGGGTTCTGTAAGAAAGCAGAATAAGTGGGTCCTGTGGAGCAATCACGCAAGCAGCATGCATCCATGCTCTCTGCATCAGTTTCTGCCTCTAGATTCTTGAGTTACTGCTCTGATTGCCTTCAGTGATGAACTGTGTATGGAAGTGTGAGTGAAAATAAACTCATTCTTCCTCAAGTTGTTTTTGGTCATGATGTTTCACTGCAACAATAGTAACCCTAACCAGGACAAGGTGTCTTAGGTTCCCGACTTACAAAGGAACTAATAATTGGACAAAAGTGTAAGAAATGAGTAATCTGAACATTCAGCTATATCCATGGCTCAAAATTTGAACATAAAAATTAACAGATTATCATTTGTGCATTTCTTTACCTACATGGTTCTTTTTCCTCTGCCAACACTTGGGAAGTGGTTCAGTTTCCAGAGGTCTCTGGAGACAAGCAGGGAGACTGTGAGGACTGTGTAGATATTTCTGATGGCTGTCGGAAAGTGATCATTTCAGAAAGTCAGGGTCTCAAGACCAGCAGGAAGGGAAAATAAGGATGGGAAATGACTCCAGTCAAAACCAGGAAACCATGGAGGATCCTTTTCTTTAACTTGACTGTCCAATAAGAAAGGAAAAAGAAGAGTGGACAACAACGAAATTCCTCAGGCAGATCCAATATAGAAGCAGAACTGCTGTTCCAGTTCCTTCTCATCTGACCCTAGCATGTTAGAAATGAATGAATCAAAGAGTTTTAAAGGGCTGAGTCCATGCGACCTTCCTTCACTCAGGCACATCGCCACTAACCCACTGAAGGAATCTGGAATACGCTCGTTTTGTGCCTACTTTGTGTTGACAGTATGATATGTAGGAAGAGTGACCATCACATTTATCCTAGTACACAGAATGGATAGTTTATAAATAATATTAATGTGCAGCACACAGGCCTAGTCTGGGAAGTCCAAGGTTACGGTGGTGCTGGTGGAGTTGGTGTCTAGTGAGGTCCTCCTCCCTGGACTGTGCACAGATTTCTTCATGGAGTTTCACTTGAAAGAAGAGGCAAAGGAGCTCCTAAGGGTCCCATTTACACTGACACTAGTCTCATTCATAAGAGCTCTGCCCTGACGGCTTACTCACTCCTCAAAGTCCCCACTTGCAAATGTCACAATACTGAGGATTAATATCAACAGGAATGCCAGGTGGTGTTTATGAAAAGATGAAGGGATAAAGAGTATGTTCTATGTGTGTGTGGTGAGGTATGGGGGAAGGGGATGTCTCTGCGGGGCCCATGCCGAGGCATCTCTTTCCCCCTGAGGGACCAGCCACACACCGGTATAGTATAGAATAGAGTTTATTCAGGGTATGGGGAGGGGAGTTAAGAGGGTAGTAGAGGCAGAGAGAGGCAGAAAGAGAGACAGTAGAGAAGTAGAGGCTGGCTATGAGCAAGTAGAGAGAGGGGGAAGGGAAAGGGGAAGGAGTGAGAGAACAGAGGGTGAGCAAGAAAGCAAGAGATCAAGAGATCAAGAGATCAAGAGAGAGAGAGAGAGAGAGGAGAGGGCAAGCAGTTCCTTTTATAGTGGGCCTGGCCTACCTGGCTGTTGCCAGGTAACTGTGAGGAGAAGCATACCTGGCTGTTGCCAGGCAACTGTGGGAGTGGAGTTTAGACAGAATGTTAACATCAGGGACCACAGGTATTTAACTGATAGCACTTCCTTCATTGAGGGGCAGATATATAAAAATATGGTAGACATGAATAGAAAGTGCAGAGATTCAGAGGAGGTTTCCCAGGAAACGCTTTACCTGGGTTTATAAAGAGTTTCCTAGGCGGGTGTGGAGCAGGATGGGAGGGAATCCCAGAGTGTCCATGCAAACCTAAAGCTTCATGAAAATGTCTGTCTTTTCCTTTTCACCACAGCCAGTGTGGGCCACTGACATGACATAGGAGGTAAAAATGAAAAACACAAGTGAAAGACATGTAGAAGAGAGTTTTACAGAGAAAGGCAAGGTTTGTGTCTCTTAGTTCAGAGTTTGAATGTCATTAAAGGTGCCTAGAGGAACTGTCTGTCTTCATTCATTTGCTGATCAATGTTGAGGTTTGGTCTTTTGCTATGTATTGTAATGTTAAATACTGGGTTCCAAGGCCTGGTTGCCCCCAGGAATGAGAGAATGCATCATCACAGACACAAAGTGTTTTAATGTGACCTTGCATACACGCACGGCACACAACACACACACACACACACACACACACACACACACACACACACACACACACAC
>NW_021620775.1:3607197-3662040 GCF_004785775.1 Grammomys surdaster
CACACACACACACACACACACACACACACACACACACACACACACACGATGTTCCTTAACTTAAAACTATTGGTTGAATAAAGATGCCAACTTCCTATGCTATGGCTGGGAGAAGAGAGATTGGTGGAGTTTGGGTTTCCAGGCTTGGGGTCTGAGGTAGGAGACCACGAAAAGGGAAAGTAGAGAGAGAAGACACCATGGGGTAAGCGAGGCAAGAAAACATGGCCATGAGGGCTGGCAATTGGAGTTAAGAGCTGCCCAGATGGAACATGGCAAGTTAAAACATAGGATTATTCATGGGGGAAGTAGATTCTAATAGCTTAGAGGGTAGATATCTGTCCAGCTCTACTGCATTAAAGGCTTATTCTTAATATAAAAGTTGTGTGTCTTTTATGTGGGAACTGGATCATCAAAGGTGGGGTAGTAACCCTGATTGAGATTAAATATTTACAACAACAGACCAACTACTTTGTATTTCATCTACACAGGGAACGTGCAGTGATAAAGAGATAGTACAAGCTAACTGTTATGGATACTGACTTTGGAATGGTGCCCCTGCGAGCACAGATATGAAAGTTATCACCAATCGGAGCTGCAAACATCTCATGTAAAGGGAAGGAAATGGCCAGGAGGATATCTAGGGCCCTTCTTGACTCTGACATTAATGCCAGAAGGAATGTGGCATTCCTCAATGGTTGTCAAGAAGTGATGCTGTGGTCCGGTGTGGAGCCCTCCATCATGAGAGATAGAAGGTACCTTAGATACTTTGGTCCAAGTTTCTTCTTCTTATAGAAAAAAAAATGTAGGAACAGAGTCTTAAATTAACCCTCCTGGCTGCCATTAGTAATAGCTGTTAATTGTTTATGATTCTTCAGGAAGCAGGAAACATGTTTATTGCACAAAGGAAAACAATTTTTATTTGTTTTTTAAGTTTTAGATGATATAAGTAGGGCTTAGAACCATTAGCCTCAAGATTTAGGGTCTGGAGATTGGAATATCAGAGAAACTTCTGTGCAGAGGAGCAGTCTGAGTCAGTCTGTAACTCCAACCTGGTCTTTGCTTTCTTAACAGGTAGCACAACAGAAACTCATCCTACTAAGTAAATGATGGGGGTGGGGGGGAAAGAGAGAGAGAAAGAGAGAGAGGGAGAGAGAGAGAGAGAGAGAGAGAGAGAGAGAGAGAGGGCACTAGCAATCATTTTTGAAACTGTTCTTTAAAGAAAGACAAATAAATATAAAATATAAAAGATAGTAAATATAAAAATCTGATTGTCCTTTTACGTTTGGTCAGTTGTAGAATGTTAGTACCATCGTGATGCAATCGGTTGTGAGCCTCCAAGTCTTTTCGAGTAATAACCTTGCATTAATGCAGCTGTGAGATCCATTATGCTTTTGTATGCTTCTGCTGTTGTTTAATTTCATTTGCCTGAAATTAATCACTAATCTTTTCCTCCCCCTTTAATAGCAGTTTTGGGTTATTTTTTGGCACCAGCAACAAAGCTAATTGTTCCATTTCAACATCTCACTTTGCCTGTGTAGTCACGGCCTCTGTGTGAATTAAGGCTGGAGCATGAACATAAACCAGGAAGGTTCCCAGCAAAGAAGAAGAAAAAAGAATAGATAAGTCTTTATCTTCGTTCACCACACAAACAACAGTGTGTGAATCAGCCAGGCATCATGGAGAACACGTTATGGAGATTGTTTGTTGTTGGCAACACACTTAGTAGTTACCGCTTTCCAATGCTTAGCTAGAACTTCTGGTTGTGTTTGCTAAGTGAATGGAGTAGAGTTCTGGAACCAGTTATTGTTGTGCAAACAGCACAGCCTCCCATGTGAGGATGCACAGAAACACACGTTGTTATGGTGACGGAGGCAATGAAGTAGGATGCCAGTGAACTAAACTTCCCATCTTGTTTCTAAGTGATCCTTTGTTCTAACTGGTTCATTGACTTGAGAAAACATGTGTGTTTGCTCCATCTTTTCTGTCACTCATCACTGTTTTCTAATAAGAATTTTTCCAGCATTCAAACTACAATTTAGATGCTATTAATCCACAGACCAATAATATATTCTCAGTCTACTAGTGTTCCACAAGTATTTATTAACAAATATTTATTCAATGGATGAATGAAAGATATTGGTTATGTTTTTTAGGTTTTTGAGACTCAAAATCTATTATATATAAAACCAAAGTAGTAAACATGTTTCTATCCTGAGTTTTGAAGGGGAGAAGAACAGGAAATGGTTCCGCTAAAATATCTACATTCTTTTGAAGCCAGACTTTTGGTAGGATTCTTCAGGCTAAAACCAGACATGCTTTTGTTCTGTTATTAGTACCAGAAACTAAGAATTGGGTTGATCTTCATAATAATTACAAATACATTTGAGAGATTTCCTTTTGTATATTATTATTTTGGCTGCTTATTTTTCATTCTCACAGTTAAAAAGAAACGGGATATTAAGCTGGAAAATATAATTTTCCTGGATCATGTTTAGATTGATTATTTCAACCTATGTCAACTTGAGACCTAAACATTAATGAGATTGGCAGATCCCATTTTAAACGGGCATTATGCCAGGGTAACAGATGGGGCCTGAAACTGTTGGTTGATGGCTTGTGTATAATTCTCTCATATTATCAAGTGGACATAGTCCTTAACAAGAAATGTCAGAAATGTTTGTCAGTTGGTTTCCAGATGCCTTACCCATGCATCATTACCCTGCTGCAGTATTTTATAAGTCTCTTCAGACCCTTACCAGTCCCCAGAGAAATCACCACTAATCCATGTAGACAGGGAAGACACGGCCAGCTGGCATACTTGCTTTTCTGCTCTGGCCAACCTTGCATAAACTATCCTTTACTTATAACCTGAACCGTTTCTACGGAAACTACCATTCATCAGTTTCTTCTGAGGGACAGCATTCTTTCACTTTCACCCAAGAAAGTGGGAACCTTACAAATACTGAATAATCAAAATATGTTTCCTGTCTGAAAGGCTATCCCCACTGTTTACAGAATTCACACACATACACACACACACACACACACACACACACACACACACACACAGAGAGAGAGAGAGAGAGAGAGAGACAGAGACAGAGACAGAGACAGAGACAGAGACAGAGACAGAGAGACAAAGACACCCCTCCCCCATTGACCCATCATTTTGACCTTTGACCCTTTAGTCATCTATCTTATTCTTTTCTCTGCTGTGACTAATTTCTGCCAGTCTCAGGTTGTTTATGAGTGCAGTGACTGCTGAACATATGAATTCAGTTTCAGAGACACATGAAGCTAGGCCTTATTACTTATGATCTTTTCCTTAGAGTAAGCACTGAGCACATTAGTTAGCTGTCCTCCTGCCTCATGGTGCACTTGCTGCCTCTGGTGTGTCACTAAAGACCTAGATTATGTCATTAGGATTAGCTATTGATGGTTCCCATTTGTCAAGCAAATTGGCTTTATTGTTGTTAGAAAGCATTATCTCATTAAACTCATTAATTTAATCATGAGACATTAGGTAAGACAATATTATTGTTTGAATATGAAATATCCCCCATAAACTCATGTATTAAAGTGCTAGTCCTTGGCTAGTTGTGCTATTTTAGAACATTCTGGAAGCATTAACAAGTAGAGTCCAGCTGGAGGAAGCAGGTCACTAGGAGGGGGCATTCGGAGATATATTTTCACTGGTTTCTTCCAGTCTCCCTCTCTATGTACCCTGTCTACCACGAACATGGGAACTACTTCAACGCAAGCTCTCCTTGTCGTGAATTTCTGCCCAGGCTCACAGGGCTGAGCAACAATGAGTTGAAACCCCTGGCATAATGAGCTAAAATGAGTCATTCCTCTGTCAGATTACTTCTGGAGGGTATTCTGTAAAAGCTAACTAATGTACCTCATGTATAATGCACTCTTCTGGAAGCTGGGGATGCAGTAGTGAGCGAAATGGCCATGTTCTTTGGTCTCAGGAAACTTACAAGCTGGTGATGTATAAAATCAACACTTTTAGTGGAGATAATGAATTGAACACTTCTTTTACCTATGGTGAGTTCTTGTCTATAGAGGTGAATATAGTTCAGTTATAGATGGCCAGCTATTGTTTATAATGCATTATTCAATTATAAAAGATGAAAAGTAAGAAAATGATTGAGCCCAAAGACCAGGCTGTTAATCCTCTCCATCCATACTCAGGTCTTCTGGAAGAGTAGGATGTTATATATAATAAACGTATGTGGCTGGGGACTGATTTGACACTAGCAAGACAGTTTAAATTAATTATGAGGTAATATATTATTACTGTTAATGAATTTCAAGCATGTGTATTATTTTTGTGTACCTTTAGCAAGAAAGAAAGCTAGAAACATTGTAACCACAGCAATGCTAAAGGCTCAGGAAAAAAAGATTACAACCTCAAGGCCTGACTAAGCAACTTAGCCCAACATATAGGAGGCTCTGAGGCCAATTTCTAGTACACACTAACTACCAACTAACCAACCAACCAACCAACCAAGTGACCAACCAAATGACTAACCAACTAACCAACAACTAACCAACCAACTAACTAACCAACCAACTAACCAAAGAGCCAATTATCTAACCAATCAACTAACAAACTATCAACCAATTAACGAACCAACTAACCGCCTAGCTAACCAACCAACCAACCAACCAACTATTCAAACAGCTAAACAACCAATTAACTAACCAACCAACCAACTAACTAACTTACCAAATGATTAAGTAAATACATAAATAATTTAAAACTGTGCTGTGACAATGGGTATAAAAATGAACATTTTGGATAATGAGAATTCCAGGATGTCAGGTCATTCTGAGAATAGTGGAGCTAATACCATTTAGCTCTTGGCATTTGAAATAGCTAAGAATAGGCTACTGGTCCATTTTATGTTTCAGTTCTTCATCTGAAAGTTCATCATAACTAGATCAAATGATGTCAGATTGACACTTTCAGGAAGCATTTCTTTCTTTGAAATATGTTCTCATATATATTACCAGAAGAGAAACATAGACTTGAGGGCTTTGAACCTTGAATTTTTAACCTAATCTAATATATTACTGTATCATAACAAGTGAAATCTAGTTGAATTACTGATGGCGTAGACAAATTCATATTCATTATGCCCTCTGTCCCTTTCTTCACTATGATTCACATTTTATGGAACAAATTTGCAAACAATAATAACTTCTTACATTCAAGAGTAATTTTGGTATCTCATGTGGTCCAGTATTCCCTGCCCCAAGCCTAGCCTTGTGACGCTAGAGCCTCAGAAACTAGCATGGTGTGTCTCCTCCAGGAAACTTTCATAACACCTTCAGTCTCCTGGGTTGCCAAGTCTTAGTTCTCCCATTTCCTGGTGACAGCTTATTTTATATCGTGCCGTATCTTTTGAATATCATTTGTGTTTCTGTCATCTTTAACAATTGCAGTGTTTCTATAGGGTAGAGGTCATGTTTTATTCACGCCTTATATTCTTTGTGTCTCAGCTTGCCCATCTTCAAGATAGATATAATCATAGTACTAACTTCAGAGTTTTGTGAAGGTAACATTAACTGAAGCATTTGCAGACTGTATTATAGTACATAACACACAGTAGGTCCTTAGCAGCAGCTCAATATTATCATTACTTGTAACCACGATATTTTAGTCAATGTCATAAAATAAAGCACACAAGGACCTATATACCAAATAGCATTAATTCATCCAATGTGTTCCTAGGATCAAGAACTTCTTTGACTTTAAAGATGACTCAGGAGTCCATTCAAGAATAAGGTAAGAATAAGAAACAGGAAAAGGATGTATGCATAAATAATTATGATGCTCAACAGAAAACAAGAGAGGACAAAGAATACTCACTTCTCTCAGTAGAGCATGTTCATACTGAGAGAATCAGCGAGGCTGTAGGAATGAGGCAAAATCTTAGTGAGATTTTCAGAAAAATTTACGATGCAGATATGTAAGTATTTGAGATGTCACTAAAAGTGGCGAAAGCCTTCCAGTGAGACTGTAACACCAAAGTGACCTCTAAAGATTGCCTAGTGTCATGACAACTATGTTTAGAGGTCAAACTTGGAGAGGAATAGGAAGTTCCTTAATGCTAGACCACAGATATGCATTACATTTGATTTATTTGGATTTAATAACGCACCTTAGTGTTTAGAACAGCTAATTGCAGAAATGGCTGCTCTCGATTTTGTTTGTTACAGATAGGGAGATCTACAAGTGTGATCTGTGAAGCCTAGTTTTGGTTCACAGTGAAGCTCATACCAAGTCTCCACCCTCTTTTGAGTTTCTTTACTTGTAAAATAATAAACATTAAGAACACTAAGTATAGCACTACTGGGGAAAAGGGGATTCATCCGATCATTATAGAAATCAATATCCAAAAGAGGGAAAAATGGAACTACCACACGATCTAGGCAAACTATTCCTGAGTATACACCTGAGAGAATATTATTCCAAATGCCACAGAGTATCAGCTGTCAACCTTCGGTCATGACCCTTTGGGGTCAAATGGCCCTTTCACAGGGTTCCCTAAGACCATTTGGAAAACACAGGTATTTACATTAAGATTCATAGCAGTAGAAAATAGCAGTTATAAAGTAGCATTGGAATAATTTTATGGATGGGGGTGCCACAACATGAGGCACTGTATTAAGGGGTCAACATCCTTAGGAAGGTTGAGGACCACTGCCATAGAGACATCTGCACGTCCATGTTTATTGCGGCATTGCTCACAACTACCAAGCAATGGAATCATCCTTGCTGCCCATCAACAGATGGATGGATAAGAACATGTGACTCATGTCTGGGATCCTTAAAACTTTTTTGACATACAAATCCTTTTGCCCCAAATTTGTTATGTGAAGCCCGGTATATAAATAAGACAGGCACACAAATCATATGTTTATTGGTAGCTATCAAGAAATTTGTTTAAAATAATTCTTTGATATATATATATATATATATATATATATATATATATATATATAATTTATTTGATGACAAAGGATAATTTCCTTACTGTGATGGTTATGCCTATTTATTTTTACGTAAAGAATTAAATCTTGGCTGAAGACTCAATGCCAGAGGATCTTTAACAGTTTTGGAGTTGATCAATATTTTGCGCTTCCAATGATGAGGATGCTGCTTTGCATAAATTCCTAGTGCAAGGTGACAGTAGTATGTTCAGAGATTGTTAAAAATTTTGTCTTTAGCCCAAGACAAAATTCATGTAATTATTTTTTTAGGTGAAACTCAAGTCATCAACTTAAATACTATTTTTTTTTAAATCAAACATTCTGGAGCTGGGCTATAGCTCAGTAGTGACATGTTTGTCTCCCAAGTATTGATGCCCTAGATTCAATCCCTAGAACTTAAAAAAAGAATGCAGTGCAAATTGAAGATATACTCATTTGATGTTTGCACATGGAGGAATGATGGTAGGCAAATATTGAAAGTCTATGCTTACTATAATTAAAGTTCATATAAACAACGTAAGAACTGCAACTGAAGACATAGGAGTCTCAAACCTGAACCAGGAAGTTGTAGGTAGTGTCTGTTGGTGTTTTGTGGTCTGAGTGTGGCACAGTGATAACTGTACATGTGTATATTTAGAACCGAGGCTGATATTACATGAAATAAACCAGAGCGAATCTTATATATCTGGGATCTAGATTTTTAAAAAGACAAAAAATTGGATGGTCACTATTTACAGGTGGGAGGGGAAGAGGGCCAGAGAGAAGGAGTGTGAATAAGTGTCTAACCAGGATGCACTAATAAATAAAGAATACCTCTAAATGTCTTTAAGAAATAGATACATCATGAGGCAGCTAGCTCTGAATGACATGCTCTTAGGGAACAAAGCTACTCTCTCCATGCTTCCTATACCTATAGAATGTTGAAACTATACCTATGTTTTGAAATTCTCCAACTTTAATTGGAAAAATGTTAAATATTTGCTAGTTTTTAGTTGCTCAGATTTCCCTAAGGAAATACATGCTCTTCAAAATTTGCTTTGTTTTGTGGGCACAAAATCAAATGCAGAAGAACAAAGGAAAGCTTAGCTAGGCATGTCTTCAGAATCTGCAGATTAGTTGCCAATACTTTATGGTCTCTGTGATCCCATCTGCTAGGGTTTGTTACTGCTAGGGAAGTGACTGGTAGGACATTTCTACTGATGAGAGTCCCTGTCTTGTTGAGTCATGTGATAATAAAAATTGGTAGTCATAGAACAAAGCAGTGGCAAACCCCGGGATCCCCTTTGAATCACTAGAAGGTTAAATAATAACCAGCCCCGTGTTTCTTGTTGGGAGTACATTTTATTTCATTTCTGTGTTTTGGAAGTTGGGGTGGAAATCTACTGTGGAAAGGGACTTCTCTCACTTTGTGTGTGTGAGTGATCCCTCTATCTCTTCCCTTAGCTTTTTCAGGTATCTGAGTTTTTTGCCTTGGTTTTACGCACGAGAAAAATATTTCTGTTTTGAGGAGCAAATATCTTCTTAGGGAAATCTGGGTAATTAAAAACTATTCAATATGTAACATTTTTCCAGTTAAACATTTTATATATGAACAAAATACAGTATGGGCTTGAGAATAGCACTCTGTGGTATTTTGTCCTTTTGAGTCTTCTCTACGGCCTGAAACAAAAATGATTGCCTTGGCACTTAAAAAAAAGGGGGTGAGGAGGACATTTCTCCATTTCGAAATATATAGTTACATCTATAAGGTGCCTTCCCACCATTATGGACTTTCTTTCTTGGTAGATGTTGAAAAGAAGGTAAACAGAGCGCCTCTGAACACCCCGGACCAGGCGCTTTGTTTGAAGAACTTCAGAAACCGTGGAGCCTCCACGGAACAGTGCTAGGGTGGACGCCAAAGGGGACACCCAGTCTGGATGGTATAGAAAGGGGAGGATGCTAAACTATCACGGTCCCTGGCTCCTGCCGCTCCACCCGAGAAGAAAAACAAACAAGCACAGGGATGGAGAGGGGCGACCTGGGAAGCCTGTAGGGAGAGAAGCAGAGCAGACACCTGGGAAGTTACTGCGGCAACCACGAGGAGCCCACATCATGTCCACTAGGCAGGATTCGTAAATCCCTCTGCCTTGGGGAAGGCAGTACGCTCAGCTTAGACATCCCGGCCTCTTCGAGGGCTTCAGTAAGCAGTCCTGGAAAATCGGATGGGATTGATGCACCGTTCCAGTCCAATCCATTCTCTAGTTTGCAGGAGAAAATCCGGTCCGGCGTTTATTTTTAGCAGCGCTTTCCTGTGACCGAATGCTACTGCTTTCGGGCTGGGATACAGGGGACCGTATTGGGGAGAGAAGCCAGGGCGGGCGGGGGAGCGGGAGGCGGTGAAAAAGGGAGGGGGACGCCCTGCGCATGCGTGCCAGCGCCCATGCAAATCTGCTGTACATCCAGAGCAAAGTGGGATGATCTGTCACTACACCTGCAGCACCACGCTCCGAGGACAGCTCCTGCTTGCAGCTTCCAGACTCAGGTAAAAAAATAAATAAAAAAAAAAAAATACAATTCTGAGCGGGCCTGTGCATGCTTTTCAGTATCAGATATGCATCGCAACCTAACCCCTGTAGAGGCAAATCTGCTGCTGCTGCTGCTGCTAAGTGTCCTTTGGTGGCTGATCGCAGCTTCAAGGTTTAAGAAATCCCATCTTTCAGGAAGCCTGAAGGGAAAGAAGGAAGTACGGGCGAAAGCATCAGATTGGCTTTCCAGATTTGGGGATCTGAAGCGGGCCCACATCTTCCTGCCAACTTCCATTGAACTTCCAAGCACTCTAAAGGGACCGAAATGGAGAGCAAAGGTATGTGGCTGTCCCCACCGGGGCACTTCCCGCTGCATGTGCGTGTGGCCAGGGCAGCCCTCGGCTAGGGGACTGCAGTGCTCCGGAGCGGGAGGAGCATCACACTAGGTCGATAGGAGGAGGAGATGCTATGTCCATTGCAGCAGCAGGAATGTGGCAAGAAGGCCACTAACTCCCACAGAGTGGAAGCCAGTGTTAATACTCCCGTCAGTTGCGTAGTGAAGTGGGATGAGTTTTTTTTTGGGGGGGGGAGGAGACTCCCTCCCAAAATGGAGGGGGAGGAAAGATGTGTTAGTAAAGCGATTTCTTTCTTGTATAATGATGGACTGGAATACACATATTTTGTTGGCTTTAGGATATGCTGACAGGCGTATTTATAGCTGATCTCCAATAATGCATTGCTAAAATGTTTGAATTTCTTCACCCCACCCTACAAACATGGTGTTTCTGGGTGTGTATGGCATCCGACTGCATTTTGAATGGGTATCAGATGAAAAATCGGATCTATCTGAAACAGCGTGCACAGGAACTGACCTCTAAGAAGATCAGGGTACAGAAGTATCGCTTGGCTCTTTGAGCGCGTTGCGTTCACTAGTTTTGGACATGTATATATTTAAATTCTCCTCATAAGCAAATCTGAAAATTTAACACCCACCAACTGCTTCATGAACTGTGGGGATCAACTTCTGGATGGCGTATCTAATGCATATAAACAAAACAACCATTAGAATTGCAAGTTTGGGTGTCATTTGGACGTAACCCCACACGAACAGGTCTCTTCCCTTCCTTAAAATGCCCACTAGGTTGTGAGTACCTTGAGTGATGATGGGGCCAGATACCCAGTAGGAATACAGAATGTATTTAATTTTGGTGAAATCAGAGAAATGATGTCAACTTTTATGAAACTATATATTCATTACCCAGAACTGGAAGAAGCTATATTTGAAGCAAGGTTTTATTTTTAACCGGAATGTCAGTCACTGTGGCAATGTACTTAAGGCTCAGGGAGTGGTGTTGAGCTACCTATTCCTGGTATGATTAATAAAACTAGAGTGTTGATGATAGCAGCTGTCTGCTTAGTAAGGTTATTTTGAGTATTTAATTAGTAGGTTGATTGTAATTGTACCTAGGTAAGCACTGGCACTGAAGGAGGATCTGAAATCATGTGGAGAAAGAGTATCCGGTAGCTTTGAGATTGGGCAAATTATTTTTGTGAAACATTGGTGGGCACTTCCTTGTCTGATAATAATATGCAAATAGAGAAAACCCATGCCTCTTAATATACATAGTGTATTACAGAATCTACTTAAACGCAAAAATGCCATCTTTCTTAAATCATAAATTAATTTAATGTTTTAGTTAGTTAAACATTTCTTGGACATGAGATTAACAACAGAGAGTATCATTTTACTATGAAAAACTGTTTTTCTGCTTAGACGACACCTGGTATTTGGCCACTAAATCTGGTTATTTGGCAGTGGTTCTTGGTAACATTTGCCTTGAATTTATACAGCAATTATTGGTCCATCATAAAATGAGAGTGTATCTCTCAGCAATATTTTGTATTTTCTTTTATTGCTTATAAAGAACGCTGCCTGCTTCTCAGAGTTCCAGGTGGTTTATAAGTCCTAATAATAACCATAGAGTTCCAGCCATGCTGTCAGTCTGGGGAGTTCAGAAGGGAGACAGAATTTCAGAAATAGACCTGAGAGGAACTGGGCCAAAAGTTCTATGTTAAGTTAGACAACAATGATCCAGTGGCTCACAGCTCTGATATAAAGGCAATGAGAACTCTCGCTATAAGCCAATATTGTGGCCATTTTTCTGAGGACTCAGAATTGCTTGTAACAAAGGAGCAAGTCTTGATGAATTTTAATTTCTGGACTTTACAAAGCTGAGTTGTCCAATTAGCAACCACGCTGATATGAATCCTTACAGTTTCTAAGTAAATGCAAGTGGCATGATTAGAACTGCAGCTAACTCTAAATTTTTATTCTAGAGGGGGAATATTAATGAGCACTTGTGTCTGCATTCCATTCTAATTGGAACATATTTCATTTTTTACGCCCTGCCCCCAGTAGATTCAAATGTAATCATTAAGAAGATATTCTCAATTAATAAGTACATTGCTTATCATTTTCTCTATTGGAATTAATTTTAGATACAGTTAAAGAGTCGTCACATGATTCAGTTGACAGTGCAAGAGTTTACCCGACTCTTGTTCCAGTGGCCTCTGTGTAGATGTGAATCCTGCCACCAGCATCAGACCACCTTCACATTCCCTTTACTGTTTGAAAAGCAGACTAGCCAGCTAGCTCAGTAAGTACCATGATGATCACAGGCAAGATGAGTTCAGCTTGCTTTCTTACTACTTTACATCACTTCCTGTCATCGAAGATAAAGAGGAAACCAGCTCAATTCTGAGTTAGTGTCAAGGATCTTTGTGGACCATGATAATTACATTGCCCCCAAGACTGAGTTTGATGTGTTTCGAGTGACTTTGGGAGAAATTGTGTCCTGCAGACCCCATGGACTAGAGACTCTCAAATAATGTAGAGTGTTTAATATTTAAACTTGTGGTCCAGAAACTTTTCTGCACCCTAGAACCACTTTGTATGCTTCATAAACCTTCTCATGAAGGGTCATATCCAAGATACTTAATTAGAATGTTGGATAGGAACAAAGACGTGTGCACTGTCTCAGGTGTGATGTGTTTGAGAGCCACTCGTTTGTGCACTGGATGATAAACTGTGGTTTGCAGACACGTTTAGAATGGTGGGATGCTCATTTTTACTCTAGGCCCAATAAACAGACTGATTTTCAACAAAAGTTTAGGTAACTTGTGTTCAGGCTAAAGTTTCAGGACCAATGATTTAAAGGTACTTTGTGTTTCTCTTCTCTGTTTTTCCCTCTCCTGACCGTATCACTCTTTGCTTTGTATAGATTCTCAACTTCATGCATGTTAACTAACTTAAGAAAAAAGCCATCTATAGTGATTTTTCTACATAGAGATCTTTAGGCTGCATCCTTTGAGATTTGAGTTTACCTGGTTTTAGGAAAGGATCTGTGTATAGTTCTTAAAAACAAAAACAAAACCCCAAACCCCTACTCTGTCTTAGTTACTTTTCTATTGTTGTGAAGAGATACCAATGCTAACATAACTTATAAAAGAAAATGCTTATGGTTTCAGAGGGTGAATTCATGCTTATCTGGGCAGGGAGCATGGTAGCATTGAGAGAGAGAGAGAGAGAGAGAGAGAGAGAGAGAGAGAGAGAGAGAGAGAGAGAGAGAGGAGAGGCACGGGCTTTTGAAACCTTAAAGCCCACCTCCCCCAGTGACACACCTCCTCCAAGGCCACACTTCCTAATCCTTCCCAGATAGTTTCACCAGCTGTGGACCAAGCATTCAAATATATAAGCCTGGAGGGGGGCTATTCTCATCCAAACCCCCACATCTTCCAAGTGATGCTACTAGCCAGCCAGTAAGTATTGATCCTAGGCCTCACCTCTGTTGGATGCTCAGGAACATGGGCATCACCTCAGAGCTTTTTAAAGATGCTTGCTAAGTCTCTGGCTCTCTCTGGATTTATTACTTCACACCTGGGTTTCTGAAAAATTGCATGGTCATTTGTATGCATGTTAAAGTCTCAGAAACACTTGTCTAAATTGTAGGCAGCAGATTGTAGCTGAAAGGACTGTACGCAAGACAGTGTAGTGGGGAAGCCTTGGGAAAGATCATCTATTCTTTGTGGAGACTGATTATGTGCTCAGGTCCCAGACCCCTGTTTGCTCTGGGAAAAAGTTGAAAAGAAAGTCTCTGCCTTGTTGTTTGAATCCCAAACAAACTTACTTTTAGGAATCCTTGCTGTTCTTACTCTAGCCATTTACTTTCGGCTCCCAATTATCCTCAAGCATTTATTCTCTAAGTTGACCGAGAACTCCCGCTAAGATAGCACTGTTCGTCCACAGTAGGTACTGCGCCGTCTAAGCGGCACGCATCTTAGCGGAACACAGGTCACTTCTATTGTATTGCATCTGTGTTCAGCTCTCTGAACTGTCTTTCAGTTCAGCGTTCTGCAACTGTCTTTCCTGACCTCTGTGTGGCTATTTGAATATAGTGTTCTGCACAGCTGAAATGCCTGTTTGTCTTTCGTATGTTGCATTTCTTACACCATCAATGGAATGATCTTTATTTAAATAAATAATTAATGAGTACCTACTTTGTGGTCAGCATGCTTAGTTCAGAAAATCTAAAAGAAAACTAAGCAAAATGTAGTAGCTCATGGCTGTAACTCCAGTGCCCAGAGAATTAGGAGTCGGAGATAGCCTCTACAAGATAGTTAGTTTGGGGCCAGCCTGGTCTACTTGAGACTCTGATTAAGTAACAAAAACTAAGATGTAATCCTTGATCTTAACCACTCTACTCTCCTACCCCATGTCTTTGCTACTGTATTGATTAACCTTCTTGAGGGCATAATTTTAGCCTCTTAACATTTCAGCAGGAACTCTGGAGTCCACCTCAGGAAACATGTATTGCCTTTTATAGTAGGTACATTTACATGCTGAATTGATTGCACATGCTGAACAGAACAGACAATAGTCCTTAGCAACATTTTCATGTGTTGGCATGATTTACACTTGGGAGAGAAAAAGTTTATCATATTGCAAAGGCACCGCAAAACATCAGTTTGATTCCAGGACAGAGAAGGCCGGAAACCAACTTGTGTTCCCTACAGAGACTTGCTCATGCTCTCTGGAGAAGAAAGAAAATGCTTTTTGTAGTCATTAGCTTAGCAGAACTGAGCAGTAATTTTATGAAAATTGCTTCTTTGTTAAACAACAATAACAACCAGAGAAGACCACTGTAGTGGAGAAGCCAGATCTAATACATAATGCAGTGGAATGGGTGCTGGGTGCAGCATACACAGCTTCTTGCCCAGTTCTAATGGTGTTAACTTTGAACAACTCTCTTTGCCTTTCTGGGTCTCAAGATTTTTAAACATTATAGAGGGTTTGGTTCATCTGATTTAAATGCGTGCTGAATTGTCATGTTGCTCCAGGAATATGGTTCAGCGCAGGGTGGAGATGTGCATCCTGACTCCCGTTCTCTGGGTTTGGAGCTGGGGTTCACAAGCAGGCCCTGGGTCATTTATTTTAGAAACACTTCTGTTCCATTCATCTCTTCAAGTCCTCGTAGTTACTCAGGAGGCTAATATGGAATTCTAGTATAATTAGAGACCCCGAGAGAAGACAGAGTGTTCTACAGCAGTAATGCCTTTCTTTGGTTTCTACCTTGGTTTCTTCAAAAGATAAATCACTGTGTGGGAGAACATGTGAACACCAACTATGCATCTCCCCTGAAAGCAATTCCAGCTGACCAGCTGCCTAGCTGGGAATGGATTGTCTGACCTAAGCAGTTATTAGCAGACTTGTTATCCTCAGCAAGTTCTGGCTTTATTATATTGGTGTTATTGTGTTTGTGTATATACATTTGTTATGAGCATTCACATGTATGCTATGGTATGTGTATAGGTTAGAGGACAACCTGTCAGGCTCGGTGGCAAGTACCTATACCTTATGAGGCATCTCTCTGTCTTTAAATAGACATTTTGTGCCCACTAAGTGACCAATAGTGGTTTATTGCATTAGTTACTGACAGTTTCTGAATGTACTGCACATTAAGAACTATAAATAACACCACGAGGCGTTTTGTGGTTTCACAAAGGTCTTTGTATACTATCTGCTTTAAAGCTCCATGATTACATGTTTTGACTTCATCTCATAGACAAAATTGAGTATCAAAAAGTTAGGCTGTTTCTCTCTAAACCAAGGCTCCTCCTACTCATTCCCACCTCCATACCACAATATCAGAATTACAAAGTACAATTTGTCTTTGTAGAGGTAGGAGCAAGGAAAGTGCATAGATACTTAGAAAGCAACCTGCATTGACATTCACAAAGGCTTTACTTTAGCCAAGGGGCTACTTTTGTCCACATTCTACTTGATTTACTTATTCACTTAACAAACTCCATGCATTTATATAGGTGTTTGGGATAGAACCCAGGGCCTCACTTTAATTAAGGATGTGCCAATACTGGGCCATAGCCTGTTACATTTCCAACAAGAACTTTTCTGATAACTGAATTTGTTATAAAGTTACTATTGCAGTAGCTTGATGTGAAGATTTTGTGGTGAGGCAGTTATGCAACAGTTTGTGGGGTGGTAGTAGGTAGGAATATATCAGGTCAAGAATGCATTGAATGGGTTTGACGCACTGTACAAATGGGTAAATTCTGTTCATCAATAGTGTTTCTTAAATATCAGCCACAGGGTACCCAGGGTAAGGGGCACTCAGTTATTAAAGAAATACTTAGGAAATTAGGTGTATGACACGTAAGACACATGGTGGCTCTTATGACACCAGAGCTAGTAACTAACTGTGTGTTTAATCAGGAATACTGTAGTACTTCTTCTTTGTTTTTTTTTTAAATCATATTTTTAGTGTTAAATACCATCAAGGAACGATTTGATTCCTCTGCTACAGGCTTGAGAGAGAAAATAAATATGTAAAATAAAGGAAGCTGAAGCTGAGAGAGACAGTCACTCATTAGCATCCTTTGCTTGCAGAAGGACGTGGTATAGGTTTCCTAGGACCTATGCCTACAGACTCATGAGTTTTCTCATCTCTCCACTTTCATTTTACAGCCCCCTTCCTCTCCTTGCAAAAGTGGGATTCTTACCAGAGAAGTTAAGCTACTTCACTGCTGTTGATGCAATTGCTGGTACCTTGGTTGAAATCTCAAAGACACCTGTTGTTCTCTCACAGATCTTTTCCCTTTTCACCAGCGTGTAAGTGGCCTGGGTGTTTACCACCACCGGGGACTCCAAGAGCACATTTCATCAAAAGTCACTTTACACTACATGAAGGAAGCTGCTCTTTGTCACTTAGGCTGGCCTCAAACTCATGATGCTCCTGTCTGAACATCCCTATGGCTGGTGCTACAGATGTGTGCTAATGTGCTCTGTTTTTCCATTCTGCTTCTCCACTGTTAGTCAAAGAAACAGCCCAATGGGATGGACAGCAGGAAAAACAATCCAGAAGCTTTCACAGACCATTCAAAGGATCACCAAATACAAATGAGTTTTCTTTAGGAAGTAGGCAAGAAGAGGAAGCCATGACAAGCAATGAACCCCGAGAATCTCCTCTGCTACTATGTTATTACCCATGAGCAGCAGTCAGGTTTGTATCAGGTCCTCAAATGCTCACTGAGTTCAAACTGACTAAACAGACCTCAGTACAAGGCAACGTGAGAAAATTTCCCTCCAGCTATATGGAAATTGGAAAATGTAGACATATTTCTGACTTCAAAACATATTAAAAAGTTTTTGTTTGTTTTTTTTCTTATTTTCATTCACATACTAAATTGTAAAAATGCAGTAATTACAAAACTTTTTATATGGTTGCTCTAATTGAGAAGGAAGATATGGAAAATTAAAAGCCTTTCCCAAGGTTCTTCTTGCATTCCAAAATATCTTCACCATTTCCAGGACACTTGAAACTGAATTTAGTTCAGTTCTGTGTTGTTCTTTCTCTACGATTTAAAGGAGAAATATTTGTTGTGTTTCAAAGAGAAAGACTCTGCAAATATGCTTTATTTGTGAGCCTGCAAAATAAGATGACCTGGAGGATTATTTTACCTACGGATTTCACATCAGCAAAGCTGTGATGTAAACATAGGTGCCCTCTGGAGAACCCCAGAGAAGGGGAGGCAGAGAGGGCAGCTCTGGGAACTTCAGCACCCATCTCTCAGTGTCAGGTGATGGGTTGACTGAATCAGTGCACAGCACTTTTGAGAATGGATGGTTGTGTTAGACATCTCAAGTTGGAGCTTTGAAACTAGGCTAGGATGCAGAAGCTTTATATTGGGTTTGGTAGCTGGGGGTGAAGAACAAATGTACTGTGTTTTAATGAAACAAGAAAGTAGTGTTCAAGTTCTGTTTCCTCTACTTATACCATAAATGATCCTTGGGAGGAGGGGGGGATTCTTTTAAATCTCAGTGTTCTGAACCAACTTTCTTGACTTCTTCGCCGCTCCTTGTCCTCTATCCCATCCCTTTCCCCTCCCTCCCTCCTTCCCTCCCTCTCTCCCTCACTTCTTTCCTTCCTTCCTCCTCTTTGCTCTTCTTCTTTTTTCCTTCTCCTTCTCCTCTCCTTTTTCTGCCCACTTCACTCTCATATTATAGAGAAACTAATATTTTGTTTTGATTCCTGTTCTTGCTTTCTACAGAAAATAAAGCTTAGTGGATATTAGTCCAAATAACCACATTGATTTTACAGATCTAATGTTGATCTAGCTTTTGTTGCTGCTTTTATTTTTTTTTTAAAGCCAATTCTAACTGTAGCCCTGGTTGGGCTACAACTCATGTGTAGCCCAGGCTACGTGAACTCAGAGACGTCTACCTCTAGCATACTGAGATTAAAAGCATGTGCCACTATGCCTAGCCTTAAGCCTATTTTTTAATGTAACAGTTTTCGAGATTGAATTTTTGGGCTTGTAGCTAGGTTGACAGTTGATATTGGTCCATGGAAGAAAGCACTAAACCTGTGGGAATTATCATTTGGAATATTAGTTATTTTTGTATTGATGAGAACAAAATATCTTACAGAAACTGCTTTTGCAAGGAAGGCATTATTTTCGCTCACAGTTTTAGAAGAATCTGTCAGTCAAAACGAGGAACAACAGCGACATCATCTGTGGCAGGAGGAGTGTGATCAGTGAGTGACAGGCACAGTCCCGGAAGGAGATTTCATCTGGAGCCAGGGAGAGTTATACTCCTCAAGGACTCATGGCAGTGATGTACCCTCCCACAGTGAACCCTACCTCCTACTGGCTCTACAGATCCCCAAATACTGCCACCCGCTGAGGACACTAGCTTGCTGGGGACATCTCTTGAATCGAGCCATAGCACGTAGCTTTGTGTGTGGTATGACAGTAAATTTGAATTGATGGATAGCACTGGATACCTATGGAAATGACCCTGGCTTGGACTTTGGCGGTCTAGATGTGAGTCCATATTCATGTCTCAACTCGTCGCGTGAATTTTATGTGGCCATTTCTTTCTTTCACCTTACTTTTCATCTGGGAAGCAAAGGAAGAGAGAGGCAGGAGTCTTTGAATTTGAGGAATTCTGAGAACGAGCATTTTCGGAGCTATGAAGAGAAAAGAGTAGATGCTTGTTTTATGATTACGGTTGGCGGCTCCCGCCTTCCTGACTTTAGCTAATGTGATAGCATTTTTTTTTCTTTTGCTCAGCAGCATTATGTTTTCATAACATCTTTCTTTTTTTGCATCCTCATATGTATTCTTTTTACAATTAAGATTGGTTTATTTATATATCAGTCATATGTGAAGTTGATATAATATCGTCTCTCTTTCAGATCTAACAAGCACATTCCGCTGAGAAAAGGCAGAAGTAATATCCATGCCAAGCACTCTGTGTGCTGAGTGTCTTGCTGGTGTTATAGATGCGAGATTTGATTTTCCTTTAGTTTCGATCATTAGTAATACATTATTCAAAACCAAATACACTCAGTTCTTTTGCCTTTATATCAATTGAAAGCAGTAGGTATTGCTTGCAATGCTCAGCTCTCTTGCTGCTCCTTTGAGACAGAATTATTGTTGTTTCTAGCTGAATCTTACCTGGTAGAATGGATTAATAATTAAACTGAATTTCCTAGTTATGTAAAAGAAGAAAGCAAACTATTTAACAGCTTTTACATGTTCAAAAATATGAATTATGATCAGGTATATTTGTGGTATAATGGCAGCTATGAAAGCAGTATTTTTGGGCATATGCCCAGATATCAATATTGAGCAGTAAGTACATCATGGACAAATAACATACATATGCAAAAGGTGGAATTATTGGGATAGTAACTAAACAATGAGTGGATTTTTATTCTCCTTTAGATATTCTATTAATCTGATATTCTAGATAGTTTACTTAGTCAAAGCACAGTACAGTCAGCATCAGGCTCAGTTATAAGTGGTTGAATAGATTTAGTTAAATTTTCACCAAATCTCTTTCTCCAGTCCTCATGGCTTCATGCTTTGTTCATGCCAGGCAACTAGAGGACATATGAAAAGATGACCACTTTTCTATAGCTGTTCCTATGCATTAGGCACTGTGCTTTATTACATGCTGTCCCATTTAGTCCTCACAGAAATCTCAAATCATTCATAATGTAGGGCCTGGGAAATTCAGGCTTAGTGATGGTAAATAACTTACACTTTTACCCATGATGCAATTGGGTAGTGAACTAGCTTCAGAGTCTGTGACCTCAAACACGACAGAATCCTAGGCGTACTTTGCTCTAGTCAGATATGACAGTCACCTTTCCTCCATTAAAGAAAAATCAGTCCAGTGAAGTACATAGAGATTTTCCTTACCTTCAGGGCACCAGGTGTAAGGGTGAAAGATAGCGACATAGTCAATAGCCATTGGCATGTTTATGAACATGAATTATGATCATAAGTACTGATGATATGATAGTAGCTAAGAAAAAAGAGTATTTGTGGTTATAGAGTATTTGTGGTTATATGTATTCATAAGCTCTAGCCAAGAAGAACTATACATGAAGTGTTATTGAGAACTTCTGTCTGTGCTGGGGTTGAGGAAGGGACCTAGAGCTTTTGCATACCTTAAGTTTGTTTCAAATCCAGTGGCTGAATTAAAAGAGTGCTGTAATTTTCTTCTAACCTTCATGCTCCATGGCTGCCTGGCTTGTTAGGAAAAGTCATTGATGTGGTAGGAAGACCACAAAACTAGACACCACACATACTACTAGCAACTTCTAAAGCCCTCTCATCCTGGCAAGATATATTTCCATGTCTTCCCCTCTAATTTGCATTGAGGATTTCTTTCAAAATTAATTGGGTCCATAAGGAAAAGCCATCAAGAGCCTAGCTAAAACCAGAAGTCAGTGATGGCACGCACTTGCTGTTACTTCTATCATCTGTTCCTTTGAGGTCAAAGACCCACAGCAGCATGTAACCCCTCAGCATCGACGAGACGTGGTTCTGTCCTCTGGTATCATGTGCACCACTGTGGATGAACAAGACTGATGTGTGGTGGGATCGTCATCTGATGTTGGCAGTTGGAGCCTTTGTTAATCTCCATGCCACTATCCATCCATCCCTTATCACTGACCCTCTGCCTGCCTAGGTACCAGCTGCAATGGTCTAATTAGGGTTACATCCCTCCATACCCTTCTTTAGACTGTTGATCCTTGCTGTTTCTGTTAGTTTTTGTCAGTACCTTGCCTAACTCCACTTTATTCACTTCCCTTTGGTTAAGAATATTAGGGTACCTTGAAGCTCTGGAGTGTAATATAATAGAACTCATTTGGTTTAAATAATACTATAAAAGCAAACAGTACTGACATTAGTTGGTAAACAATTGAGATTTGGATTGGAATGTTTTTTTACCTTGTTCTCACTGTCTGATCTTAATGAAGTTCAGCTTCCTCAGAAGAACAAATCTGACTATTTTAGCAAAAGTGTTTACATCTTTGGTTAGGTCAAGGGCACAATTGCTGGACTCCACACCCAGAGTGCCTGATTATGTGGTCTGTGGTGGTACCTTGGAGGATGCTCTTCTATGAACTTCTCAGAGTACACTCTGCTGTTAATCTTCAGATTGCTTTCTGAGAACTGGTGCAGAAAACCTATGCTAATACTGACTCGTGCTTAGATTTGACTCTAGAAATCGATGTGTATTGTTCTGATTATTCAGGGATGAGGGATTGGTGTAGCATTCTCATGTTGGAGGCCGTGCATAGCTTAAAAGAGGAAATAGCTTAATATCTTGGAAGTAAACCACAGTAACCCACAACTATGCATATTAATCAATTAATTAATTAATTAAAAGATGTGGTCTTGATGACCACTCATCTACCATTTTTGCCATATGCTCTGAATATCGTTGGGATCCGCAATGAAAGATAACAAATTATTTCATCTGAGAAACACTTTTCAAACCAGCAGTGGAAGATACGGGCAAACACAAACTCACAAAGAACCGACTGCTAGAGATGCATGTAAAAATTTAAATTCTAAATTTACTTTTTACCAATATAGCTTCTGTATAGATTGTTCTGAAAGTAATGACTAAAATAAGGTTTGTGTCATCTGTTATTGCACCACATAATAGAGATAGAATGTGTACAAATGCAGAGGAAAAAGTCCAAATACGGAAAGAGGTTGGCATTTATAGGAAGCTAGACATTGGAAGAGCGTCCCAGGACAAAGGGGCAGTAGAGGCGACTGTAGAAGGGACTTAACTGCACTGACAACAACCGGGGAAATGTAAACGACTGGCTGATTCATTCGCCAATCAGATGTCAGTGCTGGTGCTGAGTACTCTTCCAGGGGCTGAACCCAGTGGTGAAGACGTAGATGTCTCACCTTCAGGATGTACAGAAATGGGAACACGATGCAGGAACGATGAACTGTGAAGATTGGAGGGAAATTGTGGAATTTTGTTACAAATTATGTAGTGCAGGTGGCGATTTCATTCACCTTTCCAAAAAATTAATGTAATCATCTTTAAAAAAATTAGATTCCCTGGGGATTTTAGATCATAAAGCTTCAATTATTCAGTAGATTTTAAAGAACATGTCTGCTTCACAGAGCAAAACATACCTATGAGTACATTAGCATGGCCGGCAGAAATGCTACAACCTACTGTTACCCTCTGTAAGTTCTACTAATCAGTGTTGCGACATGTTCCTGCTGCCCTTCTATACACTATTGACTCTTGACTTACAGAAGTACTTGCATGGAAATTTATGGGCTGCTGCTGCTGCTGCTGATTGAAAAATGCCCAATCAGTCTTTCAGAGTGTATCAAGAATAAAAGAATTACTCTCTTAATATCTGTGAATAATTAGGAAAGTTTCAGGATTAAACACAGAAGTAATATACTTGTAAATACTTGTAATGACTAATATCCCCAGATGTTGCAGTTATGTTATATCACATTCTGCTGTTCTTTAATGTATGAAGAGTTTTTTGGATGTTTGTGTTCAGTCTCAGTCACAACAGTATGTTTGACTATTCACAAGACCTTTATTTAAAGAAGAATGAGAAGCCAACAAGGCAATTTCTGAGCCTGACTAGTCTTGGATTTTATATGCTAGCATTGTAGCCGACAACATTGGTCAAGATTCTTAACCTCACTATTTTAGATTTCCCTATCCATATTATGGAGATAAAAATACCAGCTAATATTAGTGCCTATTTATTGACCTGCTTTGAAGATTAAATTAGATATTGCAAGTGCTTAGAATATTGATTCCTATATAGAAGTCAATCAGTAAAGCACTGTTATTTATTTTAAATACTGTACATCTCAAAATTGCCTCATAAGCTTTGGTTCAAAGTTACAGCCTTGGACTTTGGTTGAGTCTGATGAATTCACACTTGCTTAATATTTAAAACCTTTTTGCTGAGGATGAGCCCAGAGTCTTTAGCAAGGTTAGGCTCATAGTCTACCACCGAGCAGCACCCACAACCCTGGCTGGTTTAATGAACTCCATTCATAAACTGGTAATCATCATCTTTCATTATAAGTTATCATGAGTCACTCTGCAAATGTATGGCTTTGATATCAAAGCCATATATCCACTCCAAGATGACAGACTCTGCCCTGCCAAACCAAATGGCCATATTCATTGGGTGAGACCCGGGAGGGTGCCTTGTATTATCTGACTGGCTGGTGAAAGGCTTATGAACAAAGTTTTCCAAATGATGATCAGCAGCTGATATTCAGCTGGGAACTCTAAGGAGTGGTTAGACATGTGGCAAGGACAGCTTGATCTTTTCTCTAGGCAAAGGTCTTTTGACCTTCATTGACCATTGATTCAAGTCTGAGAAGAGAAGGCGGCTGTCCTGGACACATGGCCGCCTCCTGGGACACTTGGCCTTCAGAAATGACCAGTGAGTGTAGAAATGATCCCTTGTGTGTGACTTTTCTTCATTTGCTTACTCTTCTTGCTACAGCTATAGTGGGGGTGCTTCTCAGTGGCAGTTAGTTCCATGTCCCTTCTCTCGTTTTTCTTCATCACTTTGAACTATTTCATGCTTGCATCCATAATGTCAACAATATTTGCTCCTAAAGATTTCCACATTCCCATCCCAGAATGCAATGGGCCCATGCTTTTATCTCCTAGGGCTTTCAATATAATTTTGGCTAGGTAGGCATTTACTAGCAACTTTTTTATGATTATGTAAGTAAATTCTCTTCATGGCTAAGATAAATGGAACTATGATGGCTTTTCTGTTTGTCTTAAGATTTTTTTTATGACTTCACTAATTGACTTGTTTTCAGTGGGCTCTAACGTCTCCGTATTGCACACTGTTTAATTTCCTGCCAGTTGTCTGATTCTCACTTCCAGACATTGAGATGCAGATCAAGGTTATCCTCTGAACACCTCATTTGCAAGACCTTCTCTCCACAAGAACTCTTCTCCTCTTCCCTGTGCATTGCTTGGGCCCTGAGAGCCTCCTTACTAGTGCCCCGAGAAACCTCTGCAGGTTCCTTTGCTTGGACCCTGTTTCTCTGTGTCATCTGAATTATACTACATCACTTCCTCAACTTTCATGAAACAGGTTTCCTGCTAGCTTCCTGAAGACAGGATCCATAGTAGATAACTATGTGACTACATTCCCGGAAACATTTTCATTCCTCCCATATGATACGGATGATCATTTGACAGATAGAGAGTTCTAACCTTCAGAATTTAAGTGGCACAACTACCTTGTTGCTTTTCCATCAGTTTGGTTCTTCTGATCTTATGGGATTCTGATTTATTATTTTTTAGTACAAACCCAATTTTTACTTTCTTTATCCTCAAAGTTCTGAAAATTTTACTAATTATTTTCTTGAGTTTTTTTTCCCTATAATATTGGGTTCTTAATGTGGACAGTCATGTTGCTTAATTCTAGGAGATATTTGTCAATCTTTACCTTCTCAAAACCTTTTCATCAACACTTGTGATATAGATATCATAACTTCTATTCTCTGTCTCCTTTGATTTTTTTACTTTCTAGATTGATGTGTTGATATTTATTTTATATAACTTTTTATTCTTTGAGATTATAATACAGTAATGTCATTTTTTCTCCCCTTCTCTCCCTTCAAATTCCTCCAGCACCAGCCTACACTTTCATATACACGGCCTCTTTTTCTTTAATTGTTTTTGTTATTATTAGTGTGTGTGTGTTCCTAAATATATAAATACAACCTGCTAGTCTGTATAATGTCACTTGCATATGTGTTTTAAGGTTGACAATTTGGTATTGGACAACAGTTGGCGTACATTTCCATGGGGAGGAGTATTTCTCCTACTCTGAGCATCCCTTAGTTGTCTGTAGTTCTCTGTTGAGGGTTGATCCCTCCTCCCTGAGTTTTCCCCTAACATGTTAGCATGCCTGTTGTCCTTGCTCATGTCTGGGCAGTTGTGTTGGCGAGACCTTTTGATATTCCTAAGAGACAGAATCAGCCAGCAGACTTCCTGATGCTCTGACTCTTACAGCCGTTCCACTCCCTCTTCCCCAGCAGTCCTTGATCCTTAGACACAGGAGGTATTGTAGATATGTTGGTGGGGACTGGGCCTCATAATTTCACTTTAATTGATTGAAGTTTTTTTGAATGGTCTCTTCCTGTTGCAAAGTGAAGTTTCTTAGATAAGGTGTAAGAATTGTAGTTATCTGCAAATATCATGTTTTTATTCTGCTTGGTTTTGTCTTTGATAAGGTTTTTATCCCCTGAGGTCCCCACATTTTTCAGTTGTTTGATTTTGTATTTGGCTATCTTATTTCACAGGCCTTTGATGAGAAATCATGAAAATGTACTTTACCATAACCTTCCACAGACTCTGTTTCTACTAAGTGCTTATTTGTTTTGATTTGTATCTTTCTTGATAGTGACTTTCTGCAGGTGTTTTTTATATGTGTTTGGTTGTTCATGTTTAAAGAGTGGTTGTGGGGGCAAAATGGTATCTGTGCACAGTGGGGTTTGTCAGCAATGGCGTTAGTTGTAAGTGATCTTTCTGGGGTGTTTACTGTGTAGTCTGTGCAGTATCAGTGTCTGTGTATAGTAGGACAATGATTAAGAGACTACCCAAGAACACTACCTCTCTGCCTAGATGCTGCCGGGCCACACAGGTTTCAGCAATCACCATGTAGGTGCTCACTGAGACTCCTTGATTCCATTGTGCAGCTCACTTTGCCCCCTATGCAGAGAGTTTCTGCTCTCATCACCATGAAAAAGAATCCCCACTCTCATGCTGGGATCAGGAGATGGTTACACCAGTGCAACATTTCAGAAAAGGCTTCATGTGTCCTCTCACCATCTTAAAACCAAGCATTTTCACAAATGCAGAACTCTTCCCTTTTCCCCTTCACCATGCTCCTAGACAAACATCGCTCCCCCACCACCCAGAGTCTGAAAGCATTCCCCACTGCAGACTCAGGGAACAGGGTTTTTTTTTGGGGGGGGGGGAGATGTCTGTTGTACTCTTCCTGTCTGTGCCAACTGGTTTTAGTCACTTCTGTTTTATTATTGTTAGCCTTTCTCCTTTTTGCTATCATTAAAATTCTATAATGCACACATGCTCACCCACATGTGCATAAACTCTTCAACTATAGTTCAGTGTGTGGGCAAAAACTCTATGCTCAAGCCTTCATATTTCCTTAGAATTCCTTTACTTTTGAAAGGATACCGAAAAATCCCACAGAAGATCATCTCAGCTTAAGAAGTCCTGCACGTGCCTCTCGGTGGATTTACTGTGTCCCACGTGACTCCTTCAGTTTTCCTAAAGCGATCTAAGTTGTCAGCCACCATGGTGGTTCATCCTCCTATGAGAAAAATCAGCTTATGTGACTTATGGGCTTAAAACAGTCTCCAAGATCATCTCCATATAGTGTTCAAAAACTACGCAAAGCTTTTCTGAAGTTTTAAAATTTATTTAAACTGATACACATAGCCATAAACTAATACAGATTACTGATGTACCACGTTGTGTTTTTAAACACTTTTAGCCTTGAAGTCAAGCATACTTATGTCCTCCAGCATCACTTCCACATGATTAAGAGTTTTAATACCCTCCTAGTGTCTGAAACGTACAAAATACCAGTACTTTCTCTAGCTGTCCTTCCATACAGGCATGCTGGGACCTCTTATTCGTACCTGTGGCTTAGTACTCTATGATTAGCCATCCCCCATCCTTTCTCTGCTCCCTTTCTTCCCAGGCTAAGGTAGCAACCACATTTTCATCTTTGATGAGGCCAATGCTTTAGGGTACACATATGAATACAACCACGTGGTACACGTACCTGACTTACTGTATTTAACATCACAGTTTCTAGTCCCTTCCATGTTGTCAGAATTGTCAGGATCTCACTCTAATGCCTGAGAATTATCGTCGTTTACTTGGTCATTGGAATGAAGTGTCTTATGGTAATTCCATCTTTTTATCTTTGAAGAAATGCCGATTCCATAATGGGCATATTCATTCATATCGTCATTAACACTGTATTGCTTTTTTGTTTCCAGTATCCTGATCAGAGCTTGTTATTGTTGGGCTTTTTCTTAATAGGCATTTCTACAGTGGTGAGTTAACATCTTACTGTATTTTTTATTTGAATTTCCATGATGATTTAGTGGTATGGAACAGGATTTCATGTTACCTCCAATCCTCTACCTCCCTTTTTAAGCCAGGGTCTCAACTGTAGCCCAGGCTAGCATGGAATTCATTATGTACCTAAGATTGACCCTGCTCTAGCCTATGTGCTATTGGATCTATAGGTCTGAGTCATCACACTGGCTCCAGATAAGTTTTTAAAGTTGCTGTGATACACTCATCCATTCTTCATGATAGCCAACAGTTAAATACCTACTCTGAGCTACACATACTGCTAGGTATTAGCAAGCAATATACCATAGCAAATACCATCATAGAATACTAACATATATTAGCAGCTCTGTAGGGGGCAGAGATTAAACCTGACTTCAAAATTCATGTTTGGAAATATGTTTCCACTTTATTATTAAAGCTATCCTTTCCCATAAAACCTTCTTGTCAACTTGAAATCAGGTGAGTTATTAACTTCCTAGCATCGTCATACTGTTTATGACCAGGAGAAATTTGGGGGTGATTTTAGAGTTTATGTTTTACCTGGCCCATCTGAAACAAGGGCAAAGTTTGACTCAGATTTTTAAATTCCTATACTAGTGTTCTTTTCACTAAGCATAGCAAGCCTCCGTTCTCATGCCCAGCTGTCTATTAATATGATTAAAAATTCTAATTCATGACTATGAGCCTTAGAAATCTAGAAGTACTAATTTTAAGAACCTCTGAAAGTTGAAGAATGACATTTTAGATGAAGCCTGTGTGTGTTCTGCATGTAGGTGTAGAGATTCGAACTCCCACCACACCGGAAGAGAGTGGCTCATGTCTACTAGAGAGTCCTCACTACTATTTCATTTGGAAAGGTCAAAGGGTCACAGTTTTAAACCTAAAGAGCAGAGCTGTTTTCACTTGTATGGGTTCATGTTGATTGAGTTTAAATCCACGCTGCAAATTCTGGGGCCAGTTTCCCACAAGTTCAGATGAGGCACTTTACAACATCCTTTTCCAGATGTTCCCATGTTTACAGTGTCTTGAAAGTACACAGCAGTCATATATACATATACAGAAATGTACGTATACATTGTATACATACACATACACATATACATAGCAAGGCAGAGAAAGATGTCTTCTCTGAATACTTAAAGAGTGTGCTGTATTCTGTTAAATTGCATAACTGCATCAATAGTAAATCCTGTATGAAGGGCACACCATCCAATGGTCACTTTTTCATCAGGAACATAACACTAACAATGAGTTATGGGTTATGAGCAGAGCCCAAGAACCCCAGTGAAATCTTACATCTTCTCAACATGTATGAATTCCTTATAGACACAAATACTTAGGTTGCACTTTTCTCAAAAGCGTTTTTCTTCATCCTAGTCTGCTTTGTTGTCTTCTGTCACATTGAGAGACCATCACTCCATCTCTTGGGTCACCCTCTCTTTCTTCAGCTATGGATTTCATGAGGGCAAAAATTATTTCTTTCCTCTTTTTTTTAATCCCAGTGAGTTGACACAAACTAAACATTCAATAGAAAGTTAATGGGGGAGGCCACTTTATATCTAACAATGTGGCTTGATTTTATAGTGATCTTCACTAGGCAGCAGTTATAAAGACTCATGATGACACATATGTAACTCACATGCTTCCATGTCCCCTTTCTCTTTTAAAAGTTATTTTTTTTGTGCAGCTCAATTAAAGAGCTGCAGCTCTTTAAATAATGGATCCTGTTGTCCTCTGATCCTTGGATATAGTCAATTAGGTGGGGCATGAAGTCTTTCCTGGATATAGGTAATAGTAATTTATATACGTATATTAAAATGAGAAACAAAAAGACCTTCTTCTTTATGCACATCCTGTATAGTGAGGAGAGATGAGATTCTTTGTTTCCCCGGCTCTTCCATCTGCTCCCCAGTGGCTTCAAGTCCCTTGGTAGGAGCTGGATGTGTTAGTTTCTGGGAACTCAGGTTTGAATACCATTGTGCAAACCAAGGTCAGCTTTGCCTTTCAATGCATCCTCAACCTTAGTGGCTCTAAAGTAAAAATTGTCAGGACCTATGACCAGCACCAACTAAGACAATTCCTGTTTCTTGTAGCCAGGGCCAACTAACACTCATTCCAGGAGATAGTCCAGAATGCCTACTTCCTGTGGGCTGTTCCGGCGTCCTTTCTGATCCTCCGCTCACAACTAGGACAAGAAATCAGTATAAAAGTAAAGGCTTCTTACTGTATGTGCACAAGTCCCTGGGCAAGACCTGCCTTTAATTTTTTGTTCAGCTGCTTCCCTTAACCACCCCTCTGTTACTTCCACAGTTAGCTTTAACATTCTTTGAAAATCAGCCTGGACATTAGGGACTCTTCACAAAGTGACTAGGTGAGGCTCACTGGGACCTGGGCTTCATGGGGGTACAAATGAGGATATAGTAGAAACATTAAAAAAAAACTTACTGATTAAATATCTGGAATAAAAATGCTGTAAGCAATTATGTATAAAGATCTTTATGTATGTATATAGACCCGGGGTTGTAGTGAGAAAATCTGAATTCCTGTTTCTCTCTGGGATCTTGGTTCTGTACTGAAAGTGGTGGTGAGCACCCACCTTCGCTCTGAGGCTGGGGAGAGGAGTTGGGGTAACAGTACACTAAACAGTCTGTTATCTCTATGCTATACTGGAAAATACATAGGGAGATTCATTCCCCATTGTTTTTGTTCATTAGTTAATTCTGTATGAATAAATCAGAGAGGACATAGAGGAAGGGAATTGCCCCTAGTTGGCCTTGAGTTATCTGTGCCCAACCTGGTGTCTTCAGGCTTCAGCCAAGGAATGGACGTGACCTTAACTTTGTCTTACATGCCCTCTGGCATCAGTGGGAATGCAAAGTGAGCTAAACAAGAATGGCCCAGGATTTGTTTTTCTAGTCTAGCTGGTGACTTTCTTTTTCTTTTTACTTTTTAATTTAAGGATATCATTAGGTATAAATATTAGACTAAAAGTCCTGTCAATCCTAGGCCCATCAGATACACTTTCCATAAGTTAAAGGAATTCTTTTAAAAGAAAACGCCAAAGCTTAATCTCTGAGTACTGGAAAGGGACCAGTAGAGTCTACCCACTTGATATTTCTGCTGTATCTGAGAGGGCTGTGAATTTAAACGGAGTCAGTGTATTAACATGGAAATGCCATGTGAGGATTCGCCGCATGTCTACAGCACTTGAAGTGTGTTTGCTGCCCTCTGCTCCCTAGCTTCCCCAGCCATGTGCCATGCTCCTCCTCTTTCTCCTCCTCTTTCTCCTCCTCCTCCTCCTCCTCCTCCTCCTCCTCCTCCTCCTCCTCCTCCTTCTCCTTCTTTTATTCTCCAGCAGTGGAAAATTATTTATCTTGACTCAGGCACTATACTGGGTGCTATATGTATGCAAGTCAGAAGGTTTCAATTTCAGGGAATATTGAGTTAGTGTAGAATAGTACAACATTATATGAGAATGATGAAGATTGAAGACTATTGAAGAAAAGAGTGTGAAGTCACTGCAGACTGTAGCTTTTTTCCTATATTCAATCTTGTTTGGGCATTATACAGATTATTATAGGCATAGAGAAACATGCCATCTTTTGAGAATCAAGTTAAAAATCTATTGGAAGAAGATAATGTGAACAAGTACATAGATATGTTCTACTATAATTTACATTTTAAGATGACTTGATAAGCTCTTTCAAATAGGAAGGTTTTTGCCCTAAGTGACTTGGACTATAAATGTTTATGAATAGCATTCAGTAGATAGCCCCACCTTAAATAAGAAGGCTAATAAGAGAATCTTCTCAGTTTAGGTGATGCAAATATTTACATGCATGAATATTTTAAAGGTGAATCCATCTTACTTATTGCATATTGGCTTTTAATCACAAAGCTAGAGAGACATTATGACTTTATATTAGAAAGCTTAGTGTTATTAACAGTAGAGGATGAGAAAACAACCTGAATGACCTTTGACAGAAGAAGAGAAAAAGAAACGATAAGGTATTTTCATTATTGCCTTCTGTACCTGTATGTACATATGCATCATGCACATTATAAATATCATAAATGATGACATATTAGTCAACCTTATAAAGATATGGATGTTTGAAACAAAGTGGATGAAGAAGAAGAGGACATCATGGTAAGTAAAATAAGCCAGGCACAGAAAGACAAGGGCTCAGTGATCTCTCTCACAGTGGAGTCTTGGGAAGGTGAAGGACACAACATAAAGCAGAGTAGTGTTCTCAGTTCAACAGCGGTGTATGTTGGGGTGGGCAGTGATGGAGATGAGTAGGCTTAAGAATAAATACTTATAGTTATGCCAGATGAATAAAATTAAGGATTTCCGATGAAGCACATAGATGGTAATTATAATATTCTATTGTATACTGGAAGTTTGCTAAAAGCAGACTTTGAATGTTCTTACCAAAAAAAAAAAAACTTAAATGTGATGATGGATATATTTATTGGCTTAGCCACTGTAGCAATTTCATTATATATATGTACATTAAAGCATTATATATTTCCAATACATCCAATGGAATTATTTAACTTTATATATAATGAATATGGTGTGTCTTTTTATTTAAAAGTTGTTTTTAATGTAAGAAGTGTCCTTTCAAGCACAAAGCCAGGACTAAGGTGAGCATCTCCTGGACCAGTTTCCTTGTTATCACTGGGCAGAGCAGAGATGTGGCAAGTATATACTTGGTATGAAGACTCCAAAGATTGGTTTGGTGTCTAAGTTGCTAGTACAGTATTTTTACACAAACACTTTCTAAAGTCATGCCATGGCCAAAGTTGGCAATGCTAACATTTTAAGGGAGTGTGATTCTTGTGCTTCAGGATTCTCTTTTAATATATTTTTCTTAGATGCTAAAACTTCCATTTATAAAGTGAAATGTGGTGAGACCGCCATTCATAAACTGAGATGTGGGAAGATTGCCATTCATAAATTGAGATGTAGTGAGACTTCCATTCATAAAGTACAATATGGTGAGGAGTCCTTTCTTCTGTTTTGTTTCCAATGACAAAGTCTTAAAAATTAAAATGTATCCTTTTATTATGATGTTATGGATTTTATTTGGGTTTTATTGCCAAGTAAAATTCCAATTTTGTTTTAGTTGAGCACATTAAATGTAGTGAATCTTAAATTTCAATAACTGTAGCTACAATATAATTTTATTTTAAGATGTGTGATTTTCTGGGTTCATGTATGTATGGTCTTTGGTTAAATGCTATATTATTCATATATTTTAAGATTATTATGTCCAGTTTGGGATTCTGCAGTTTAAAAGAACCTAGTTAAGGTTGGGTGTATGAAATGAGCACATTAATGACAGGTTAAAGAAACCAAAACTGCTTAACATGGAAAAGAGAAAGCACAGAACACATGCTAATTACTACCTTTGGGTTAAGACCACTGGGAAAAGAACATACAGAACCAGATTTTGGCCTTACCTGTTGAAAAGGGGATGGAACATATCAGGGACTCATATCGAGGACCATGATTTCCTTTCTAAAAATTCGTTTGAGGATAGTTGATGATATTTAAGTCTTTATACTTTTTTTTTTTTAAAAAAATCTCTGAACAAAATATTCTGTCCAATTATCTTTTGGTTTTGTATTTCCTTTTGGAAAGAGAGATTCAATGAAAACATCTACTTACATCAAAATAACTGACTAAGAACACTGAGTATTTTGTAACAGATATAAGGTCAAAGGATTTGTAGAACTCACATCTGGGTCTGACATAAGTGTCCCACTGGGACTTTTCCATTATTCTGTTGTCCTGAAGATTTCCTGGATGCTCAAATGTGTTGTAGGTTTGACTCATAATTACACAAATTGGTACAGAAGGCCAAGCTCAAGATACATTAAACAGTGTGCCTCTGCCCATGGTGCCAAGGAAGAGTAGATTCTATGAGGGAAGGCTGCTAGTGGTTAAGCATTACAGAATTCCACAATGAGTCCCAGATGACTCTGCTCTGCTCCCAGGAGCCAGGAATAAATGTGTGGGAGAATGTCTTGCAGCCTTCTTTACTGAACAGCCTTTCTTGGAATGGATTTTTCACACTCATCAGGAGTGGTAATATCCACATAGGTAGAACTTTGTGAGAGCCATGACCAACATTGACTTATCCTCTTTGAATATACTGATCGTGTGGAGAAAAGGGCAGGACAGACAGGTCCAAACTGATTTTCCGGTTGTGGCAAATGCTAATATATGACAAAATGATAGGGCTATAAACAGCAGGAATGCTGTTTTGTCTGCCCCACCCCCAATCTGACAGATACAAATCTTGAAACCAGAAAAAAATAAGGTTGGAATTAGGTAGCAGATGAAGATTGAAGACAAGATATGAGAAAGAAAAAGGAGAGTTACAGACACATTGAATTTATCAGCAGACCTGATGGCAGTTTTCTAGAGAATAAGACAAAGTTACCAAATATATTCTTAGGCAAAGGCAAACATCTTTCTCATGACACATCATTTTCGTCATAGAACTAGCAGGAAACAAATTTTCTAGCAGGAACAATGTATCTATATCCATATCTATATCTAAATCTTCATCTATATACAATATACCATATATATTTGTGTGACTATGACATGTACATGACCCCTTTTCTCTTTCATTTAAAAATAAACTTTGTTTTAATTAGACTAATTGCTTAGTGATATCACAGTGAAACTAAGATGCTCATCAGTTTTTCCTTTCCTCTGACTATATAGAGTTATATTTCCCCCATTTACTTATTAAACTCTAAACTGATTGAATTATTTAAACAGCTAAACATTTCTAAATGGTTAGAAAGACAAATTTCCAAATTTTCAAAATCAACACAAGAAAGTACCGTTTTGTGTGAATGCGGTTGTTCAGGGTACAGACACAGAGGCAAAGCCATTGTTTAGAGGGAGAATGGCAGCTATGCCCAGATGTGATGGGAGCAAGAACTGCATTTTCTTTGTGATTTGGATGCTGGCTGCAGGTGCAAGCAGATTGTAAATGTTCTTCAGACTGTACCTTCTTCTGAATATATATTACCCAAATAAAAACTTTTAGCATCATACATGTGAGACTGAGAGAAAACATTCACAGTAATACACACATAAAATGTACTCAAAAGAGAAAATTCAAAAGACAAAGAAAGGGACAAATTGTAGAACACAGACAAATGGCTGATACTCTTGTTCAGTCTCCTTATTGATCTTGAAGTTGAAAATTCATGCAACTAGCTGCTGTTTTGCATCCAGACCAAATAGCAACTGTTATGATGTATAATGCCATAATCATCCTCTTTCATTGAGTATATATACTGTCACCAAATGGTTCTACATCTTTACTTCCCTTTAAAATTCTCATTAAACTTACAATTTTTTTAATCTCATTTAACAGTAAACATTAGTAATTGGCTTAGAAAGTAAATGGCTGAGCTTCAAATACACTGGCATCATATTTCTGAGGCTTATTATTAAACAACTATTTTATGTTACTGTCAAGTATTTTACAAAGAAGAGAACTATTTGGTGAGCACCCTGATAGGCAGAGGAGATGTCTGTAATTCAGCTTTTTTCACGATTCCCGTGATTTCTCTTTGAAAAAAAAAAAAAGAAAACAATAAATCAATAGTAAAATCTCCGTTGCTATTTGACCATCTCTGGTATGTGTCTCCTCATTCAAAACCCCGAGAGCCCAAGGTCAATTCTGGAGCTGGCAGAACTCTGAACTCTCATTCCTGCTTAATGCAAGAATTTCAGTTAGTGCTCAGTTTCCTGAAGTGTTGCCTTTTCTCTCTGTTCTGTTGATAGCAAGTTTGTTGGAGTGTGTTCCATCACCATCCTGGCTTATAGACCCCTTAGCATATAATGCTAAGCCTGACTTATGTAATAACTGATTTTAATATTATCATTATGTCTGAAGCTATCACTATTCCATTTTTAGTGCTGCATAAGTGTTAGTGTGTGGACGGGGATGAGAATTAGGTCTACTTTCTATAGTTTGCAGTAGAGACTGTGGCAAGGAAAGGGTTCAATACACACAGCTAGCTACACAGGTGCAGATTACAAGCAGAACTTCTCCCACACAGCTTTGTTTGCCTCTCAGCTACTTGTTTGAGAACACAGTTTTAGTAGAGAGATTCCTGAACATAGTTATTACAAACAGTCCCATTATCTGAGATTTTTGAATCTGGTAGCTCCATTCTTAATGATCGAATGAATTAAAAGATTTATTCATTCATTCACTAAACTCCTGAGATCAGTGTTTACACTGAGTACCTATTTATATCAGAGGATGAATGAATCTGATAAAATGTATGAATTTATTAGAGTATAGTATTTTCTGCGAAAAGGTAGAAGCTGTTCCATAGGTAAGACAGTTCAGTCATAATCAACCATTTTCTGATTTGATTTGAGGTCGCTCCACAAATTGAAACATGTATGGTACTGATCTTAGAGCCAAGAATCCATTTCTAGCAGGTCTTGGGAAAGGAGAACCGACTACCATTCTCCTAAATGTGCACAGCATCTGTCTCCTAAGGATTTATCTTTATGCCCATACACAAGTGCATCTCTCAGTCCTCAGCAGAATAGCCTTCTCCCCCTCCCAGCGGATGACATTTAACACAGAGACCCACATCTGGACAGGGTGCAGAGAATAAGAGACTGCAGAATGCTCAGCTCTGAGCAGGGTATCTGTTTTTGCAGCTTCCTCTCACCCCCACAAAGCTCATGAATCACAGCAGGAGTGTAAGAGTCAGAGGTGGTGAATGACTACAAGGATACAAAGAGCCAGTGTTTTCCAGTCACAAAAAGGCAGTTGCACATAAACTCACAGCAGTTTTGATAGGATGTTCGTAACCTGTGCAGTCTCAAGCCAGACAGGATCTTAGCATAGAGAAATGGGTTGAGCACAAAGTCCTAGGCATAGCTAAGGAGCTATTGACAATTAATAGTGGCTAGGAAAGAGACAATATCTTTTAAGGGTGTGGCCCTATGGGATTGACCTTGACCAAGCTCTAGTCAAAGGTCACATATCCTGCAGTATATGGGCATCATCACCTGCATTTGCTTTTTTGTTTTGTTTTGTTTTTAAGGAAGGTACAAAGTTGGGGAAGTAGGGAAGTGGGAAGGATCTGGGAGGCACAAGGGGAGAATATGAGCAAAATGATTTGTACAAATTACCAAATAACAGATAAAGATAAGGAAGGAAAAAATTAAACAAGTATACCTAAAAATTATACAGAGAAAATTATCAGGCCAAAAAAACCAAAACCATAAATGGATGATAAGATACACTGAGGTAGGGGATTAATTCAGGACTTTAGGCACTAAGGCCATGGTAGTCCTCTCTAAAGAGGTAACATTTATATAAACAGTGTTTACATAAAGGGGGAGACATGGACTGTCCAGGGAACAGCATTTCACGTGGGAGGATCAGCAATGCAAAGACTGAGGAGAGACTATGCCTGGCATACTTGCTGAGCATCAGGAAGTCCACTGAAAACAGGACAGTGAACTTGTTTGAATGGTCCCCCTTCATCTACATGTCTGACTGTTAAATTCTGGTAGGAATGGTCCCTTATCCACATGTCCCAACGAATAGAGTATGTTGGGAATGGTCTTCCTTATCGCATAATCAGAATGTCCTTCTTCACCCATATGTCCTGCTTAATAGTTTCCATTGTGGCCAAATCTCAGGTGTTCAAAAGAATACTCCTTGGAATAGCCAGTCCACTTTCTCTTTAATATAGGCTTTCCCCTTAAATCATAATTAGTGTTTTCTGCCAGATTTAAACATGAGTGTCTCTGAGGTTCTGCACTGTGGCTGGGAGATGAGCTTATTCACGTCTTCTAGCTGAGAAGTTTCAGACAGTAGCAATCATTTTCTCCTAGAAAATGTGAAAACCTGGTGTGGGGTTGGGGGTGGGAGGTAATACCCAGGAGACCTCCCTCTCCTCAGAGGAGAAGGGGAGGGGTTATGGGGGAAACCCATGAGGCGGTATAGAGAAGGGAGCTGATACTGGGAGGTAAAGTGAATTTAAAAAGTAAAAAAATGTAAAAGGAAAAGAAGAGAAAATGTGTACATCTATCTACATACCGCAATAGCTCAGGGGTGTGTGTGTGTGTATGTGTGTGTGTGTGTCTGTGTGTGTTTCCTAGTGAAGTTCGTCAGGGGCCCTTTCTTCTACAAACCTTTCACTGCTAAATTTCACTGCTAAATTTCTCATTTCACTGCTAAATTGCCTGCTGCTTTCTGGAAAAGCCTAGTTCCATAGCTTCTGTTTGCAAAAGCCAGCCATTGGGTGGAAAGCCAGGTGCATTGACAACTGGTGGGGAAGATTTAAAAGCTCTTAATAGGAAAGCCTAGAACGTCACAGTAGGGTTGAGCAGAAGATCCCTGGAAATGCTGTGTGAAGGGGAAACCACTGTGCATGCACTCATGTGCATGTGTGGGAGCATGTTCACACAGGTGTGTGCTTGTGTGTGTGTTTGCTTGCTTTTATTGCAAATCATAAGAACTTCTGTAATGTCTCACAGTTGATTCAACACTTCCCCACCTCTTACCTCATTCAGTCTCCTTTTTTCTTCCAAATAGCCTCACTACACAACAAAAAACGACATAAACATATCCCTGTGCATCATGCCCAACCCATTGTAATGTGAGCTGCGTGGCGCTGAGGTCATGCAAGGTCAGCTTGGTTGGGTGATTGAGCCAAGGTCACTCACTCTGTAAGCAGTGGACTTGACCATCATCTCCTGTAGCCTCTATGCCTCCAATCCGGCGGCTCCAGCTCTTGTCTATTCACAACCTCTATATCTTGCATTCCCAGGCTTCTAAAAGAAAGACACCCTTCTCTGAACCCAGACTATTGCTTACCAGCTGCCCTAATCTCCCAGTTCAGTTTTTCTGCCAGCTGTGCAAACACCCCGAGAAACTCAGCGACACTGCACATGTAGAGCCTTATTACAGTGAGTGGATCTGATAAGTGTCACGGCCACTTGCTCTGGTCTTCTCTGCAAAAACTTTCATGTTTCACTGAAAGGAAGGTAATTAGGAAAATAAACCTTTCCCATTCTTGTCTGATCTCAGGAAAGGACAGATGATTTTTAGAATGCAGTAAAAATAATGTCTAACTTAATATCCCAGAAAAGCCAGGGTACACATCTGCCCTGACTGCTCTTCACTGTGACTTACTAAAAGCATCACCATGCCCCCTTCAGGATGAAAAGCCTTGCCTAGATAACGTTTAGATGTCAAGGAGATGACGTCTTGTCCTTGATGATTAATGTACTTGTCATGTTGCTAACACCGAGTCTACCGTGTTAGCTATGCTTCATCCATGGACATCTGACTTGGACTAGAGTAGTCTCACGGAAGTTTGATATGTGACCCAGATTCTGAATTGTAATTCTTAACATGAATAAGTCTCTTTAGTTTCAGGTTGAAAAATGACATTTTCTGTGAAACATGTGCACAAAAGTCACAAAATTAAAACCAGGTGGTTGAAGGGGTCAGTATTGGGTGAGACTTTCTCTAAGGGTGAGTTTAACAAAGGAAACAGGTTTATGTAAGTCAATTACAGTGGGAAGGCCATAGATACTCTTTAATGGGACATCTTCTCCCACCTCCTGCTCTGAGGAATGAAGACACAATCTGGATGGAGCATTTGCATCTTTTCTGTGAATAACTTCAGTTTGTGGTATCCAGAGTCGGCGAAGTAGAGAAATTTGTGGAGAGAAGTTGCAATGTAGGATGCAAGCAAGGAAAACAGCAATCCTGTTTTGAGCAGCAATACATTAGACATGACATGTAATATATAAACTTCGAGACAAGAGTGGTAGATGTTATCTTTCTTTATCCTTTATACTGTATATGTTTAAGGTACAGAACATTGCGTCTGGCTTAACATATACTTAATAAAATAAATTCTATAGTCAAGCCAATGACCCTTTGTTAAAAAGAACATTCTTTACCAAACTTGTTCAATTTTGATCATGTTTTATGGGTTTATATCTGAGCACTCAATTCTGTACTTTTGCTCTATGTGTCTGTTTTCATTCCAGTAACATTCTTTTGCAATTATTGTATCTTAGTGAAATTAACTTCAACAACAATGTTATAACTCCAACTTTGTTCTTTCTTGCTCAGTTTTACTCTGGTGATTCAGGATCTTCTATGGCTTTAAGCAATTTTTAATTTTTAATTTTTTTTTAGGTTTTTCATTATTTTCCTGGAGTTTTCAACATATCGATTATTCATTTCTTTGGTTGAATTTATTCATTTGTTCTTAAGTATTTTATTCTTCTTTTTTGTTTTGTTTTTTGTTTTTCGAGACAGGGTTTCTCTGTGTAGCCCTGGCTGTCCTGGAACTCACTCTGTAGACCAGGCTGGCCTCGAACTCAGAAATCCACTTGCCTCTGCTTCCCAAGTGCTGGGATTAAAGGTGTGCACCACTGCCCAGGCTTATTCTTTTTTGATGCTTTTATAAGTGAATTTATTTTGTTCTTTCTTTCTCTCTTTCTTTCTTCCTTTCTTTTTTTGAAGAAAGGAAACTGGGAATACAACCTAGGTTTTTTTTGCATTCTAAGCAAGTAGTCTACTTTTGAAGTATACCCCCGTTCCTTCTTTCTCCCCCTTCCATTTTTCCTTTCTTCCTTTCCCCCTCCCTCCCCCTCCCTCCCTCCCTCCCTCCCTCCCTCCCTCCCTCCCTCCCTTCCTTTCTTCCTTTCTCTGTTTCTTTCTTGGTAGGTGATTAGTGTAGGGAAATGCAGCTGATTTTGGTATTTTTACTCTGTTTTCTCCAACTTTACCAAATTCACCCATGAGCTCTATCCGTTCTGTTATGGAGTCTTTATGATGTTCCATTTGTAGGGTCAGATAATCCGCAATCTAGAGTGGCTTCTATTTCCCTGTTTCTGATTTATAGAACTTTTCACTTTATTGGTTGTCCGTGCTAGTTTTCCAGTCTATGATGAACAGATGTGGTGAAAGTGAGTGTCGTTGCCTTATGCCAGATCTTAGGAAAGGCTCCCAGCTCCCCATCTTCCACTGACTATGATGTTAGGCTGTCAGCTTTCCACACATGTCCTGTATTATTGTACTGGTTTGTTTTTGCTCATCTTGGCACAAGCTTGGGTCATCTACGAAGAGGAAACTTCACTAGAAAAAAATGCTCTTATCAAAGCACTGAGGCATTTTTTGATTAAAGATGGAAGGCCTCAGCTCAGTGTTGGTGGGATTGTGTAAGAAAGCAAGCTACACTGGACAGGGTGAGAAGTCAGTCAGTAAGTAACAGTTCTTTATTACCTCCAAGTTCTTGTGCTGAGTTCCTGGTATGACTTCCTTGGATGATGGATTACAAGCCTGAGCTAAAATAAATTCTTTCTTTCCCAAGCTGCTTTTGGTCATGTTCTTTATGAAAACACATTGAATTTTGTTAAATGTTTCTTGGTATCTTTTGAGATGGCAGTGGTGATTTTAATATTTTATTTTGCTAATGAGCTGTATAAACTTGTATTACTGTATATAGCTTGCATATACTACACTGTATATAGCTTGTATTAAAGAAACTTACTCTGAAGTAAGTCTTTGTTTTGTTTTTGTTTTTGTTTTTTGTCTGATAGTGAATTTGGTTTGCTGGTATGCTTTTGTGGATTTTTGTCGATCACAGATGTTGACCTATAATTTTCTTGTGTCATCTTCATTTGATTTAGGATTAGCACAATCTGGCTTCATCAAATGCATTTACAGGTGATCACTCCCCTTCTGTCTTAATTATTTTGGAACAGACCAAGAAGGGTTTGTACTAATTGTTGTTTGAATGCTTAAGAAAGTCAGTCATGAACTCATCCACTCATGAGCTTTTTGATTCAGGTGTTTAATGTCCACATTACTCTCTGTTGATCATCAGTTTAGGCTTTCTAACATGCCTTCTTGGTCAATTCTGGTAGGTTGTATACTTTTTGAAATCTCCTTTGAGCTTTCCAATTTGGTTGCATGTGATTGCTCATGTTAAGATCTATTTTTTTTTTCTGAGGCATCTATTGTAATGTTTTCAATTTTAATTTTGATTTTTAAAATTGTGCCTTCTCTGTTTTTGTTCTTGGAAAGCTAATAGCTTGCCATGTTTGATGATTTTTTTTTAAATCAATTAATTTTTTTTTTAAAGACAACTCACTTAATAGTCAGTCTCTTCACTTTTGGTTATTGGGAGTCCCCAAACCTATGTAGGGTATTGTCATTGCTTTTGTTTGTCCTTGATAACTAGATGGTAAGATATTATTGCTAAAGAAATCACTGCTTTTGATTGTAGGACACAGAAAAATCAAGCTTTCATTAACCAGGGTATTCCCTCCTAGCTTGTAAGCTTTGATAGTGTTGGACAGTACTATTCACATTGTTAAGGGAGAAGAGACACCATTGGTCAGACCCAGCTCTGGGCACTGCATGCTGCAATCCTGATCTGTCAGACAAGATGGGTCTATTGGTGAAATAATGAGAGATTGCTCACGCCTCTGTAGATGACCCCACAGTCATGCACCTGAGTGAATTCAGTAGGTAAAAATTAAAATACAAAAACAAATATTAAGTTGGGGAAGGTTGTTGAGGGTATTCTAGGGGGAGTTAGAGGTGGGAAATTGGGGTGGATATAACATGATTCATTGTATACATGTATGGAAATTTAAGGAATAAATTTAAGAATATTATTAAAATCTCAACTCAGTTTTATTTATCCTGCTGTTTATATAGTCTTTATTTGGCACAGTTATGTTAAAATCTTTGGAATTTTCTTTCTACTTACATACGGCCAAAGTGTTTTTTTTAAACATGCTAATTGGGCTATTTATTTTGGATATTTTAAATAATGTAATCATTCACTGCAAAAAATGTCTTATTGCATTTTTATTTGTTCTGTGGTATTTCATTGTTGCCTTTTTGTTTATTCTTTGTTTCTTTTACTGTTGAGATGAATATACTTTAATGGGAATTCTCAGATTTTCCTGTTACTTTACACTTCTAGTTTCATGTTACTGTGGTTGGAAAGGGTTCCTGTTATGATTTTAGCTTTCTTAAGTTGTAACAGAATTGTGTTAATGTATTATCTAACTTGTGATCTATGCTAGAGAGTAGGCTTTGTATTCTTGAGCAAAATAAATATCCTTCTGTTGATAGATTTGCGGATGTTTCTTAGATCCATTTGGTTGAAAGGAATCCCAAGCCTATTATTTCCTACTTGTGCTTTTGGTCAGTGAATGCATTCACTGTTGAAAATACAGATTGATATTTCTATATTAATATTCCTATTATTCTCTTGCGGTCTGTTGCTTCCTTCATATCAGTTGCTATTTGTTTCCTACATTTAAGGGATCTTAAATTTGGAAAGATTTGTATTTATAATTGTTATGTCATCCCGTCTTACCTACTTTATGAGTTAATCCCTTTATCCATATATATATCATGTGTAATTGCTGCCTTTGTTTCTTGTGACAGTCTTTTGACTTAAAGTCTGTCTTGTCTATAATTATATCTACCTCTGCTCCTTTTTGGTTTTCATTTGCATGTGCTTGCTTTTTCAGTCTCCTTATATCTTCTATATGTGTCTCATCAAAGATGAATAGAGTCTCTCGCAGGCAGCGTGTACGTGGGCCTTAAGGTATTAATCCATTCCCCTACTCTGTCTTTTTATTGGAAAATTTAACACATTTTACTTATTTGTAATAAGTCAGGATTTACAATTGAGTGCTCCTCTTTGGATATTTTCTAGAATTCTTGTTACTTTCTTTCTCTTCTGTTAGCTCTATAACATGATGGATTTCTCCAGTTATATCCTTTGATTTTTTCATCCTTAGCGTTTGTGAAACCTCTGCGAGATTTTCCTTTGTGGTTGCTATGAGACTTATGTAAAACATCATATAGTTATGCTGGTCTATTTTGTGCTGATAACAATTTAAATTTGGTTGCATATAAAATCCCCACAGTTTGAGCCAATAACCACATATGTTTTATATTTTTGGATAACGGTTTCTGTCGTCATATCTTGTATCCATTAACAAGTTAATGTGGCTTTAGAAACTTCAATACTGTTTTCTTTTAACTTTTGTGCTAGGGTGTTAACTGAATTATTCAACAACATCAGTATTATTCTGAATTTGACTATGAATTTACCTTTTATAATGAGCTTTATACTTTCATATGGTTTTATGTTATGGGTGTGTGAGATTTCTTTTAGTCTGGTGAGTTCTTTTCATCAGCTTCATAAGGCAAGTGTGATGGAGTCTGACTTTCTCCGCTCTGCGTTCCCTACAACCATCTTCACTTCCTTGTCTTTCCTGCCTGGTAAAGAAGTTTTGGTTGAAGGAGTTTCTCTTTTTTAAATTTTTTTTATTGGTTATTTTATTTATTTACATTTCAAATGTTATCCCTCTTCCTGGTTTCCCCTCTGCAACTCCCCTATGCCATCCCCCTCCCCTTGCTTCTCTGAGGGTGCTCCCTCATCCACCCATCCATTCCTGCCTCCCCGCCCTGGCATTCCCCTACACTGGAGTATCGAGCCTTCACAGGACCAAGGGCCTCCCTTCTCATTGATGCCCAACAAGGCCATCTTCTGCTACATATGCATCTGGAGCCATGGGTCCCTCATGTGTACTCTTTGGTTGGTGGTTTAGTCCCTGGGAGCTCTGGCTGGTTGATATTGTTGTTCTTCCTCTTGTAGCATGTCAAATGTACTGCCCCACTTTGTCCTAAGTAGCAAGGCTTTTCCCCAAGAAAACATGCTTATAGAAAAATATGTCTCTTTCCTACGATTGCTTTCAAAACTCTTTCTTTGTTTTTTATTCTGACAATTTGAGCCTGTACTTAGGTATTTCTATCTCCCACATATCTGGGAAGTTGACAAAGTTGACAGTTACTATTGCTTTTAGTTAAGTTTTCATTTCTTTTCTTTCTCTTAATTAGAAATTGTTCTCTCTCTCTCTCTCTCTCTCTCTCTCTCTCTCTCTCTCTCTCTCTCATATACACATACACACACATACGCTGTTTTACATTCACATTCCTGTGATCTATAATATTTTTTGTCCCCCTCCCCATTCCGGCACTACTCCAATTAACTTGCCCCCTACATGGCTTATTCTTTCTTCTGGGTGGTCTAACTTGTTCTCTGTTCTCATTCACTGCACATTCATTTGCTGCTCATTCACTGTACTCTTCAACCCAACAGTTCTGTTTCATTCTTTTCTGTTTTCTTTTTTAGCTCACTTTTTTGTGGTTATATTGAAGTTTACTGAGATGCCAAGGAATGGCCATTTTGAGTTTATTTACAGGAAATGAACTCTTTCTTAACTTTTGGGACCGAGATACTGGAAATAAACCATCTTCCTTTGAGATGCAGTTCCCTGATGACTTATGATCCCGATTGCCTTGCAAAGGTATTCACACATTTAAAGAATACACATCTCTTCCCCATTTTACTGAGTTGCTCAGACTGGGATTTTTCTAGCTTTTCAGTTGCCAGTGTATTTACTGCTCTTTAGAGAATAGCAGACAAAAAGTTCTGCTTTCACTTTCCATCACTTTCCAGCTCCTTCCACAACATTCTCCATTGTTTAAAACATTCTTTTAGGCAACATTGGCTTTTGCCTGTAGGGCTATGGTGCCTAAGACACAGCCTGTGTAGTTCCAGTCTTGGAGACAGATGGGTTCTGCCACACACAGTACGTTCTCCTTGAGAAATACACTGTAAGCCTTTCTGAGTCTCGAGGTCTTCATTTCTAAGATGGTAGAAGAGCTTGAAAGTCTATTGTCAGCATAGTGATGAAATGTAGATAATTTTATCACAGTCCATATACATCATGCACAGTAAAGATGTGGACATATTCTTTTTCATGTATATTGTAACCTTGACCAGAAAATCTACTCCCTCCAGCTTATATTCCTCCAGTACAATACTATTAGCAAATTCCTGCTTATTTTTGTTTAATACTCTGCCTTAAACTGGTACCTGCTTTCTCCTGCTTCCTCTCTTGCCCCATCCAGCATGCCCCTTCTGCTTTCTCACAGCCCCTGATACATTCTTACACTCATTCAATGTTCTGCCTCCCTTTGCACACTACTCTCAGGGAACCTGGAAGACAGCAGTGTGCTGAGATGCTCATAACTGCACAGATTTGACAAAGCATGAGATATGCACACTCAAGTACTTGTTAAATTTAATTTGATAAGTTTTTAAATAGTGCTTACTATTGAAGCTGGACACGGTGGCATGTCTCTGAAATCTTAGAGATTCCACGATCAGATAGATGGGAATCAGAGAGAAGAAAATCCTCATGGGCCAGCTACGCTGGCATATGTAATAAAGGTCAATCAAGAATTCTGTCTCAAAGAAGGTGCAAGATGTGGATGTAAACCTGATGTTATCCTCTGACCTACACATGGATGCTGTGATGTGTGTACACCTGCACTCACACAGAAGTGCATGCTATAAACACATCATACATATACAGAGCAAATGAAGGGAGAGGGGTGAGGAAGGAAGAAGAAGAGAGGAGAAGGACGGAGAGAATGAGAATTCATATTAGGGGAGGTACTATTATGTACATTTTATAGATGAGAAAACTGAGGTACAGGGAGATGAAGCTTGCCACACCCTTAGCTGGAGTAAATGGCAAATTGGGGGGAGCTGGGATTTGAATATACTTTCTGCCCTTTATCCATGATTTAGTTCACTGCTGTCTACCAGAGGATTTTTTTGAACAGCATGGTAGATGCAGTTGAAGTTTATAAACTGCAAAATGGTGAATAAGGGAATGAATCTCTTCATTTCTGCTAAAAGCATTGTATAAATATGTATCATGATAATGTTAAAATGAGAGGGTTATAAGAAAAAGGCTTTATAGAAATGAGATGAATAATGTTAAAAGTTTCACCTTGGTTTTAAAATACGGAAAGTGTACTTTCTTGTTTTCTGTTCCATCAGAGAAAAGCAAAGCTGGAATACAGTTGAACTTACGTCACCTCTGCCGTGTGGCCCTACGGTTACTTTTCTGCAGGTTCAATTCGACTTGAGAGCAGCCGTTGAGAACAGATGAACTTCTTTAAATGGCCCTGGGGAGGGAAAAGATAATGGAAAGCGATTTGACCTTTTTTTAAAAGCAAAAACTAAACTGGGATCTTGATTGACACGTTCAGCATCAAGGAGCTTTTGATCAGTTCCTGTAACAATCGCCCATGGTGATTATTCACCATTTGCTAACACGATACACAGATCTTCCAGTGGAGCTGTGCTCCATCAACAGGGCCCTGTGGGCTACAGGGGAGACAAATAGGAAGTACCTGTAAATGTTTCTACAGGACACTTAGACCTGATGCAGAATCTCCGGGACAGAATTTTAAAGAGTTGCATTTGGAACAAGGACTGCAGTACTCTTTAGGAACACAGGGGCTAAGTGCCACAGAGGCCCGTCAGTTGTTCAGAGTGTCACATAGTACCTAATCTGACCTGCCAGCAACACTTTCAGGACATTTCCCATGCTAATTAACATCAGATAATTGTGTTTATTGCTGCACAGAGGATTAAGTTTGAGTCATAACAAGAAATATTTCTAAGTATGCTTTGGCTCAGTATGCAGTAATTTCAGTTCTGTTCCATATGCCTGTAGGAAGCAGAGGAATGAGTTTTCTGGATGACCAGCATTTGAATTGCCTGTGAGTAATAAAAAGAAACCACACAGAGAAGTAGTTAGAGATGATATATTAGGCCAGGCTTAAGTCAACACCTGAACGATGACAGCTGCCCTCTCATCCCCAGTCTTTCCAGCCTTTGCAACTGCTCTTTAATATATCAGAGAAGCATTCTTTTTAAAGCCTTCTTGGAGGTGCTGGTGCAGTTGAGTCTGTCCCCTCTGATATCTCTGACTTGTTCCCCATGTCGTTCATCACCACACCAGCACAAGTGTGATTCAAAGATGCTGTCGTTGGCTTATCTGTTACCATCACACGACACCCATGAGGCTGCCAAGACATACCCTGGATAGAAACCAGAGGGCACTTGTCAAAGCCTGTTCTGGTTTCCTTTGTTTGTCAAAGGATGCATGCCCCATGACATTTTCAGGATAGATACTTCTCAGGAAGAACTCATATTTCAGAGTAGTGTGTCTTTACATCAATAAGCTATTCAGTCTAATTTAGAGCAGGCTTGAAAAAAAATTCCATCCAGTGATTTTTGGAGAGGGGGGGCAGCTCAGTGATCTTTCTTTGATGGTAGAGATGAATTTATTTATTTATTTATTTATTTATTTATTTATTTAGAGTGTACTGTTTAATTACCAGTCAAATACTAAATGCTTAACTTAAGGCTTTGTGGTCTGAATGGATGCAGGAATGCAATGTCTTATGTACTTGAATGACAGAAGGATCCTTAAAGATAAAGCAATATGATCCTTTCATTTATGGATCAAGACACTTGTGTATGGTAAAAGGGAAGGAAATCACCTTGTAAACAGAGCCTGTATGGCCCATCTGTCTCCATGCTTCTCCTGTCCTCTATGGACTTTCTGGCTGTGATATCCTGACTTCTCTCGGTGCTGAGAGCTTTCTCCTACCTGCATTGGGCTTCCCATGTCTTTAGTTTGCAGCGTGAAGTGATCCAAATGGCTCCTGCAAGAACTCTTCATTTCTCCCCCTCCTCCTCGTCCTTCCTATTGCAACTTTCCAAGCAAAGGGCACTGTCTGCTTTGCTGTCTCAGTCCATGAGGGTCTCAGTTGCTCCGTCTCTTTCAACCTGGGGCCTGGACATTGTCTTTCATCCTCTTTGCCCATCTCTTTGGGTAGCTGTTAGCCCCCAGCATCCATGCACCTGTCCATGGCATGGCTCTTCAGTCCCTCCCCACATTCTCTAAATCTTTGTTTTAAAATTGGTTCAGAGTAGCGATACTTCCAGATATTGTTAAGGGTATAACAAGATCTCTTCCTGTTCCTGGCATATATGGTTCTGCCTTTTAAAAACTGGTTTCTTATTATTGAGGGAATGAGGCATGTCTATCTATCATCTATCTGTCTGTCTATCTATCTATCTATCTATCTATCTATCTATCTATCTATCTATTTTCTAGTGAGGAAAAAGCCCTCACCATCTTTTTTTTTTTTTTTTTTGCCAAGATGAGTTTGTTGGGAAAAACAAACAAACAAACAAAACAAAACTTAAAAAAAAAGTGGGTTTGTTTGCTTGTTTTTTTCCTTTTAAAGGCTACATTTACTAGCTTGTGTATACTTGTGCAAAGAAAGTTGTAAAGAACCATTTGCTCGTCTAGCATAGGAACAAAGGCTCTCGGTGCCCGGCCACTCTGAAAGGTCATAGCTCAGGCTGGAATGTCGAAAGCTCCACATGTCTGCTCCTCTCACATGCCTGGAGAAGCCACAGAAGGCAGCCAGGGTGACAGAGATGCTTTAGAACAGTGAGAATGTCTGACCTTTCCCTGTGACCCCTGTGTGGTGGTATTGTTCCGACGCCTCCCAGTATGAGAGTATGAGAAGGTGAATCCAACTCACACTCTGATTTGGGGATGAATCTAAGCTACTTATCTTTTGAGTCAAGTCCAGATGCTCTGCTAATCCTCCTTCACCTCACTGTGCACACATCACACTCCAGCTTTCCCCACTTCTCCTATTCACAGAACCCTGACCCTTCCTCTCACTGTTTCCTTCCTGCACTCCACTGGGGTGCTACTTATTTGTGGTTTCCTTAGTACTTGAGATCTTTCCTGTAGAGTAATAAGTTTCAAAACTGTTTTGTACTTAGGGCACGAGGATGAAACTTTGGTCAGGATGAAAATGCCCAGGCCCCTATTCTGTCTACCTAGTAAGGAACTCTGGGTAGAGCTAGCACTCTGTGCTTTAGAATGTGCTCAAGAGATGCCAAAGAAATTGTGCAATTAGATAACTACTGATTTAAATCGAATTCCAAGTCCTCCATGGTCCCCTGGGAGTGCCTTCAAAGGCCACAATGAGTCTTGTGCAAGATAAGCTGGGCCTACGCTGACTCTCTGGAGTCCCTGAACTCGGCATGAAGTCATAGCACTGACCCTGCTTTTTGTACATCACATAGAAACTTACGAAGAAAAGCCTTATTTAGTGTAAGGGAACATACTGAGGGTCTTAGTTTCTTTTCTGTTGCTGTGATAAAATAGCATGATCAAAAGCAACTTCGGGAGGAGTTTATGTCAGCTCATAGCTTGTAATCCATTGTGAAGGGAAGTCAGGAAAGGTACTCACCTGGAGGCAGAAACTGAAACAGAGGCCATGGAAAAATGTTGCTTACTGGCTTGCTTGCTATGGCTTACTCAGCCTACTTTTTATATTACTCGGGACCACCTGTCAGTGAGTGGCACTGCCTCTGGTGGACCGGGCCCTTCACTGTTAACTAGCCATCAGGAGAACGTCCCTGCAGACTTGCCTATAGGCCAATAAAACAGAGGCATTTACTCAGTTGAGGCTCTACTTCCCACTTAACTCTAACTTGTATTAGGTTGACAAGAAGAACAAAGAAAAAAGGAAGGAAGGAGGAAAAATAAGAGAGAGAGAGAGAGAGAGAGAGAGAGAGAGAGAGAGAGAGAGAGAGAGAGAGAACAAAAAGAAAAGTAGGCACCAGGACAATGAGTCCAGCTTGAGTTTGGCATACATATAGATAGGGAGCAGAAGAAGGGGGATTTAAGAGACATTAACTACTGTTAGAAGGCAGAAATTGTCAAGAACTAGAAAACTGCATCTGCATGGAGGGTGAGGGTGTTTCATAGTTATGGCATGAGGAGTCATTCAACAGCAACCGTCAAGTGCAGAAGGCTGAGAAAGTAATAGCCTCACACATGGAGAGGCCACAGTGGAACCTGTGAGATGTGACAGTAACAGTGGCTGCCGGTTCGAGAAACAGGTATGAATAACAGGTAATAGAACGGTTGTTGAAACCATGCTATTCACATTTACAATGTGAATTTGAATAATGGCCTCTCTTCCACCTCCATTTTATTGTCATTGAAATAGGTATATAACCTCACAGAGCTTTTACAAAAACATGAATAGCAAAAGTATATGAAGTCTTTAGCCTGGTCTATTAAGTGAGAGTTCATAGTAGGTAGGTATTTATTATTATTTTGTCATTTGGAATCATTGTAATATCCTGTATGATCGGAAAGCTAGGGACTAGGCTTGGCTATCACTGTTCTCATAGTATTCTACTCATGATGGAATGGGTTCAGAATGTGTCTAGACAGTGAGTTCAGCTTGGCTTAGTGGCCCCGTTCTGTGTTGGGCAGGATACAATACAAAGACTTCATTTGGAAACAACTCCAGCATTTCCTCACTCAGTAAATGTGTTTCCATTCAGAAGACTCCAGAGTTATGGTCTAGTATTGCTGACTCAGAGCTTCTGGTCAGGGATTGCTCATCAGTGGAACCTCTCTGAAGTGACTGTCCACTAAGCTTTGGTTGGGAAGGTCGTCCAGACAGGTAAAATAAATGAAACCATGGCACATCTGTTGTTGCTAATGCATTCTGTTTAGGTGCAGGTAAGTAACTTTTAAATAACCATTTTTTTAGAGTTTCTTATTTCTTAGAGTAATTTATCCGTTTGTGTTAGAAGAAAATGGTAACATGCCAAACTATGTAGTAACATGATTAGAAGATCATATTCATAGTGAAACAGGAAAGTAGGGCTCAGTAAAGGGAATTCTCTCCTTGTTCAATGACCTGGGCCAGATCTGTCAGAATGTGACAGTGTGTTCCCTAGACTTTGCTAGACCCAACCTCCACAGTTTCTCTGGGGGTGAACCATCTGCAAAGGGAGACAAAGAAGGGCAAGGGAGCTCAACCCTGAAGCTCCCCAGTTATTATTAATTCTGGGCTCAGGTTCAACTATAGAACTAAGCTCTGCCAGCTCACACTGTGGAGGACAAGAAATGGGTCTTGGAGAAGCTGATAGTTTGTGAGGTGAATGAGTGAGGCCTGTTTGAATGCCACCCGTAGTGCTGTGGTCTTATGGACATTTCATACTAGGCAAAGTCAAACAATCTCTGTGATATGAATTTAGGTCTCTGAAGGGCTTTTCACTGCGCTGTGAGCAGATCCAGGTTGCAGAGCTGTATGTACAAGAGAAAAAGCTGTGTCAACACTTATAGACATTGTCTTGGTTGTCTCATACGCTTGTAAGAAAATACTGCACATTAAGTGGCTTCAACAGTAGAAAGGTTTTGTTTCAGAACTTTGAAGCCTTAAGTCATGGTGTTTGTCAGGCATTTGGCAGGGTTGGCTTCTTCCTCCTGAGGTCTATGAGAGAAAATGTAGAATCTGTCACTCAGTCCTTGCTTCTGGTAGTTTATCAGTCACCTCTGCTGTCTTCTTTCCCCTTTTGTGCTTTTACCTTCCTAGAGACTTCTCCCTCTGTGAATTTGGGTGTTTACATCCTATATGGCCCTTTAAAAGTATTTCAAAACTAAAAAAAAAGAATTGAACATATTGGAATTGGCCCTGCCATAATAAATTGCATTATTTTTGTGAAGATGCCAATTCTATATAGGACTGTTTTTTTTACTTACTGCTAACTAGGATGCCAGTATGAGGGTGTTTTGTTTGTTTGTTTTTGAGCTCACCTATAGTAAGTGTAATTTAATTTAGTCTCATATATTGTGACCTGGAGACAGATATGGTACACTGTGGACCATATACCAAGAAGCCCGAAGATACTTCCTGGTTTAACTCTAATTCACAATGTAACAAGGATACAGATTTCAGTCTCTGTTCAATTCTGTTAAAAGGTAGTCCAAATTTCTTTCAACTGTAATCTTCAAGGACACTATACCTCCCCACCCACCCCATACACACAAACTTCTTCTGTGCTATCAAGGAAGTCCATAATTGGTTCATGCTATCACAGATTATCATGATAGTCTTCACCTTGTGATGATGCAAGTTGGGACATGGGATCCCCCAACAGAGAATTGTGAGCCCTCAGCACAACAGAGGAGGGAGAATTGATTTGTGCTTTCATTGAATCCTCAGGAAAGGATTCTGCTGGGTTTCACTGGTGTATTGGATTTAATGGGTTCTCAGAAGGGTACCTGCTCTCATGGTCATCCTCCACGTTAGGCGGTTTGGTAAAGGCCTAGGCTTCTGCTTTAAGTTTGCCTAGTATATGTCAACCTGATTGAACCTGGCCATCTGAACTTAGCACCTTATGGGGTTTTTATATTTGTGGATCTCAGTTTTAAAATTAGTCAATCAATTAATTGTTTAATCTCTCTTATCTGTCTCCTTCTCTGCCTCCCTCTTTGTCTCCCACCTCATCCTCCCTTTTCTCCTTCGTGTGTGTGTGTGTGTGTGTGTGTGTGTGTCTAGGTCAGAAGATAACTTGTAGAAGTCGGTTCTCTCCTTCCACCATGTGGTTTTGGGGGATTGAAGTTATGCCATCAGGCTTACTACCAAGCTGCCACTAAAGCTCTCTAACATACCTCTTTATTTAGTCATAACCAGTGAAACTAGCATGATGTAGCCTCAAACTGTATTCATGTCTATGTCTAGCTACTCTCAATGGTCATGTGACTCACACAGAGTATAAACTGGCTTGAACATACAGTAGGTTCAGTGCTTGAGACTTGTTTGTTTGCTCATGGTTGGCTTTATTTTTTTTTTTTTGATTTATACTTTTTTTTTGTGGTGCTGAGGATCAAACCCGGAGTCTATGATTGCTGGCCTTCCACTAACTGATACATCTAATTTTGGTGCTTGAATTTGACCCTCAGCTTACTATCTTGTTTCTCCTTGTTTTTCCATGTAATTCTACATTATGAAGGGTGTCACTATGAGACTTTCATCCATGCATGTTGAGTCGCTCTGATCATATTCATTTTCAATCTATTATGTTTTCTTCTGGACATTCATTTTATTTCTAATTCTGTGTATGTATGCGCACACGAGTCCTTGTGCCTCTGAGAGCATTCTATTCCCCAGAGCTGGAGTTATAGGCATTTGTGAGCTGCCAGATGTAGGTGCTTGAAGCCTAACTCAGGTCTTCTGCAAGACAACTCCTGCTCTTAACTTCTGAGCCATCTCCCTAACACAGTGTATCTGTTTTAAAATACGTCCCATGTTTAAATAAATGTTGAGCCTTAGGCTTCACATGTTGTAAGCTCACTGTCTACATATCTAGGCATTAGACTCTATACCTATAAAATAGTTTGAAAACCTTTACTCTGCCTCCATCTTAGGAGGTGCAGGAGATTGTGTGAACTGTTGAACAATGGTCACAGGACTTTATGGATAGAGAGACCATTTGTTTCCTTTATCATTCATCTGGAGGTGATAATAGTATCTCCTATAGTCCCATAATACATTACATGTTAACCTTATAAAACTATTGATATAGACATTCCTATTTTTATCATTGATGTTTTATCATTGACAATTACATGGGTAACTTAAATACTGTTTTCTCCTATAACTGGCCAAAGTGCCAAGAATAGGTGACAGATGATTTTCTCAAATGGGACAGATATATCATCCACTTTAAGGGTCAGGATACATCATGGAAGAGGGTATTAAAACAATGTAAAAGGGGAAATCTGCAGCAAATATGTCTTCTAGACATGATATAGTAATTGCACACTCATGGGCTCATTGCAGCTGTGTTTGTTACAGAAGACCCAAACAAGTCTGAGTATCTGAATACGTCATTATGGGTGAGCAAGAAATTCATGAGGCTCCAACCTTCCTCAGAAACTACTGACAATGAATGATTATTGGGGGGGGGAGGACAGAGTGAGAAAGAAGAGGAGGATGAGGAAGATGAGGAAGAAGAGGAAGAGGAGGAAGGAGGAGGAGGAGGAAGAGGAAGAGGCTGTGTCATTTTCTTTAATGGTGTAGCTACAGATAAGTTTCCCTTGTTACACTAAGAAACCTCCCATCTATGCTTGGGTAAGACACCTTAATTAAACTCAATAGGCCCCATGCAAAACACAAGAAATTCAAGGGGCCTGTTGAGAAGAAATGGGGAGAGGAATAAGAGATGAATTGGAGGTAACGATGGCTAAAATGTAGTAAGTGAATGTATGAAATTGCCAAACAATAAATGTATGTTCTTAAATATTTTCATTTTAATATACATTTATGAGCTGGAGGTGGTGGCAGAGTCTTATCGTTTCAGTGAGGCTGGGTGAGGAGGACCACAGAGGCTGGGTGAGGACCACAGAGGTTGGGTGAGGACCACAGAGGCTGGGTGAGGACCACAGAGGCTGGGTGAGGA
>NW_021620775.1:3662050-3694103 GCF_004785775.1 Grammomys surdaster
GTGAGGACCACAGAGGCTGGGTGAGGACCACAGAGGCTGGGTGAGGAGGACCTCAGAGGCTGGGTGAGGATCACAGAGGCTGGGTGAGGACCACAGAGGCTGGGTGAGGAGGACCACAGAGGCTGGGTGAGGATCACAGAGGCTGGGTGAAGAGGACCACAGAAGCTGGGTGAGGACCACAGAGGCTGGGTGAGGATCACAGAGGCTGGGTGAGGAGGACCAAAGAAGCTGGGTGAGGACCACAGAGGCTGGGTGAGGACCACAGAGGCTGAGTGAGGAGGACCACAGACACTTTGAAGGCAAACTGAACATCCACATAAAAAGAACTGTTCCATAATATATCTTTCAGACTTTGAAAGAGTTAAAAATACAGAGCAACACCCATAATGTGAGGAGAAGAACTAGCTGCCTTCTAACAGAGTAGAATACGCACTTGAATATGCGCCTTCTGCCGTCCCCATTTGTGTAGTTGATGTGTGTGATACAGCCTCTCAGCTTTGGCCAATACTCCCCCACTGTTCTGTCCCTCCCACCTATTCCATCCCCAAGACACTCTTCAGAGCAATGCCAACTTCTGCAGTTTTTTCTTTCTTTTCTGCTCCCAATGACAAGTGCTCAAGCCCTCTACATCTCGAGGACAAAGCCCGTGATCACACTGGTGGACAGATGGTGACAGAATAAATAAAAGCACGGGAAAGACAGTGCGGCTTCTGAAAGGACCTTGTTGCAAAGGCCTTGCTCTGAACTTCCTTACATTCTTGCTGTGACAGGAACTGCAGATCCCAGTGTGCTGCGCCCTCTGCGTTTACCCCCGTGGCTGACATCCCTCAGTTCTCCCCTTCATTAGACCTTACTGTTTCCTCTGGGAAAAAAGGGACATCTCCATTCAAACCTTGTCAGTGAGCTGGCAGAATGATAGGTTACATCCTTACACCTCTTTGAATGAGCAGTTGTGCGTCACTGAGGATTCTGAGACTGGAGAATATTCTTTTGATGGTGACTTTTATTCATTGTCCTTATACTATGTTTATTACTAGAGCATTAGACATTTTAGGAGTGAAAATTCAGATGTCACAGATTCTACTTTGTTTATCTCTTCTTTATAGAAGAAGAAAATGGATGCCCAGAGATTAGTGATTACGTTAAATGAGAGAAGAAAGGCCTTGTGCCAGGCCCCCAGATTCAAATCATTTGTCCTTTTGACATGTATTTGGACATGAAAGTGTTTACCTATGGATGATTCTGATGAGCTGCATAGATTCTATGAAACACAGAGACTGTGTGTCCATCTACTGTGGGTTATAGTGGCTGTACTTTAGCATCAAATTTTTGTATTTATAGTGTCTTGATTGTCAAAGCCACAGACCAAACGATATATGGCATGTGCGCCTCTCTGATGGGTACTTCTCACTGCCTGTAGTACTGCAATCCAGCATGTGCTTCATTTGGTTCATCCCAGAGAATGCCTTACAGAAAATCTGGCACACAGTAGGAATGTGCATGAAAATGAAGCTGTGCAGGGGAGACAGGGTGAGAAGAGCCAGTAGGTCAAGCGCAGCCCTTTTCTCCTAGCACAATGCTTCCAGAACCTCTCCTTAGTGCGAGAGTGTCAAGTTCCCTTTGTATCTGGCCTGAGAGAGCCTTTCTGTGATCCTGATGAGCTTCTTGAAGCAAGGAAGCTTCACAGCAGAAACATGGAAATTCCAGCAAGTTGGTTAACAGAGAGGACTATATAAGTAGCACACAGGGTAGTCAGCGTCTCTTGTGCTCTTTTTCTTCTGAAGAAGCCTATTCACGTTATCATGTATACAGTTTTGTAAATAACTGTGCCTTCTCGATAATCTCTCCCCTTGGGCTTACAGTAGTAAATATGATGATTAGTCATGGGGAAAAGCTGTATGCATCCTTCCAAGCCAGTTGGCAATGTGTACAGGAATCTGAGGTAAATAGGGATGGATGTATGGGTATCAGCCTATAATAACAGCATTGGTCCATGTTCACCGAGTCAGACATTACAGCCCTGCACTCCCCAAACTACACAGATGGGAAAAACATGCTGGTCTTCGGAAGATTTATTTATTTTTGATAGGAGATCCTAGGAGATCCTTTTTTTAAAACATATTTAAAAAACATTAAAGTTACTTTCAAAGTATTTATCCTGGGATGTATATACTTGAGGGCTTTCTCTTTATAGCACCTCCTCTGACCCTATTTCTGGGCCCTTCTCATGGCTCAGTGGAACACAGAAAAATCTCTGCCTTGTTTTCTGCCATTATCATGACCTTGAAGTTTATTGTTGAAGACCATCGGCTGGAGGAAGGAAGAATCCGCTCCGCCTTGAGTTGATCTCTCTTCCTGGTATTTCTTCATTGAGAATTCAAGGCAATTTGCTTGAGCTTCTTGCTCCTGTGATCAAAAAGACAGACAATTTTAGTGTAGTCTGCTTTATAATGAAAAGTTATTTATTCTTTCAAGATTAATACCACATAATTTTAGCAGTGAGCCTAGATATGCTTGGTTAGCTTCTCATTTACTAGATAATATTGGGTATTTTATGTGGGTTGGTTGTAGTTTGTCAGTATCACTCATCATGCTGCCTAACAAGAAGAGTTTTTCCAGTGCTTTAAGGGCTTCTCACTCATGGTCTTACATAAGCTTTACATACAGTGGACTCTCATGGGAGCTGTTTCTGCCAGCCCTCAGACTGGTCCAGCTGATGAACAGTGAAGGCCATTTCTATTCATCTGTTCTACCGGTCTTGGACTTCTTCCTATACATCTGGTTAACTTTTGACTGACAGAAAACTGATGGTTGAAGATCCTAGCAGATTCATGGAATCTCCATTAAAATTCCTACTATCTTCCTGAATTTAATAGGTGATTTGTGAATGGAATGTGTCCCTAAGTCCCTCTCTTCAAGTTCTCCTGGCTTTCTGATGTTTATTATGTCTCGTGTAACATTAGTTACTTAAAGCTATTTTCAAAAGCACAAGTTACTTGTAGCACTCTTTTGTTGGTCTCTCACTACCTTCTTGTCAACATTTACCATCCTTAGAGCCTACATCATGCTTTACATAGAACTATGCAAAGGCACAAATAATGCTTTCACCATTCCCGTTAGGGTAGGTGGATGAAGACTCCTTCAAGATATGCTACTTAATTACACTTGCTGGTACTTTTAGAGTTTGTGTATCAAAGCACTGCAAAATCAACAAACCTTTGCCCAGACACATGTGTGTGTTATTAGGTTCATATAATTTTCAAAGCTGTTTATTTGACTGTACACAGAGCCCAATGGATACATAGTATTACCTTTTGCTGGTTATCATTTGTACTATTCACAATATCATCAACATGAATAAAATATTGTTGCTGTGAAAGATTATCTGAATATTACTAATTTTCAACCCTATAAGCTAGCATTTATGTGAATTGTATCTATTGATGTTTATCCAAACATAAATTAAACAAGTCCCTAATTCACTAAAAAGTTATAATAAAAGCCATATCTTACTAAAATAGCTAGATTTTTCAAAACAAAAATGGATGTATGAAGAGTATCATTCTTTTCCATTTTTACAAGTTTCTGTTGATGTCTGGCTTAATTGAAGACAGTTGGAGCCTCATCTCTGTTTCTCCAGTCAGTCTGTGACAAAACTATTTTAGTGAGCATACATTAATAAATCAAGCCACACAGATGTAAAATCAGAAGATGGAGGAGTATTTCAATAATTTTTTTCAAATAATATTCTAAATACTGTGTCAAAACTCAATAAATGACTGCTTTTTTAAGGACTGTATGATATATAGTAGGTAGTCAATGTCAAATAAATGAATGTCTCTGTTACATAACTGTGGGTTGCATCATATGAAGCACATAGTTTACTGCTTCTGCATTCACTAGCTTTGTATCCGAAAGTGCTGTCAGTCACCTGCCACCTATTGATCCATCTAAATAGATTTGCTATTGTTTTTGTTTCTAATCTATCAATGCAATGACAAACATTGTGTTGGTATGCTCTAAACAATGCACTGTATCATTGACTCTTAGGAACAATTACAATATTATTGAGATTGACAAAAACTTCCCACGGAGTCTGCTGTGGGATGCTATACACTAGACCTTTAAAACATTTGCAGTGATCACATACCTTAGGTAAATCTCTGTTTCGTTCTTAGGTTTCTCTGGTATAAAGCAAAAGCATTGGGCTGGCAGATCGTCATGGTAAATTTTGGTTCTCACAGTTTATCTTCTTACTCACGATCAACAGCAACCCTATGTCCAAACCACCTGCTCAGTCATAAATATGAGTGACTCTCGTGTTTCATAATAACATTTATTTGTAGCATGCTTTTTGGAGTGTTGTCATCATGCTTGGATTTATGATTCAACTTACATCTGGAGAAGTGACTGGAGAGAATGCTTGTAAACCCTTCTGCAAATATTTGGGATGACAAATGAATACCCACCCACATTTCTAGAGGCTTGAAAATGGTAGAAAAGATGAGAAACATTTTGCCAATTTTTAGAGAAAGTTCATACAGTGAATATAAGTTCTTACAATGAGATAGGCTGCATTCAATGCAATGGAAAATGGACACGGCTATCAGACTTTTAATGAATAATGGAATAAACATATATTTAGTGTGCTACGGGTCCACCTAAACAGTATAGTGCCCCCCGACATACATAATGCCCTGTGTTTGCATCCAGAATTGCAACAAACTGCATGGATTTAAGTAACAAAATTAGTAGCCAATAGTATCTTCAAAGCTTTTTCATATTCATTTCATTGTTAGCAAGTTGAGAGATCATGTTTGTGATTCATGTATTTCTGAAACTCTTCTTCTCTTCCTTTTCAGTAGTAGCCTATATTGGCTTTGTTTAATTGCATAGGAATTAAAGATGACTTTTTACTGATAACTGAAATTTGGTGAATGATCTCAGATCAAAAAACAAAAGCAAGCAAACAAACAAACAAACAAAAAACCCAACCAACCAACCAACCAACCAACCAACTAACCAACCAACCAAACAAACAAACCGGAGTGAACAAAACCCACCATACATTTTAATAATTAATTAATTTTCACCATCACCAATAGTGTCTTCTCTATGAAAGGGCTGCTTTCATGATTAATCACACCGAATGTTTCTAGCTAGCAACTGTGTCCTCATGTCCTTTCCTCAGCAATTGCAGACCTTAGACAAAGCAAGCAGGAACGTTTATTGATTTTAGAGTTACTATCTTCTGGAATGAACTAGTCATTTAAACTCTTATTTCGACTTAACTATGGCTCAGTCTTCATTTCCTTTTCTTTTCTTCAGCTATATTTTTTTTTATACTCAGTCAACACTGAGTCCTTTGTATTGACTCACCCTACTCCAGCAGTGGAATGCAGCATACATTTGGGGAACATTTGTAACTACTTAGAATCAATGCAAAGCTCAAACCTTTATCACAGAAATTAATTGTTTGCCGTACATTTTAGTGTTAATGTAGTGAAAGGTATCAGTGAATGACAAGTGGCATTTTTGGGTGAATTCTTTTGCTTCATTGTACTTCTTTCAAGTATTCACTTAATTATTACTTAACTGCAAAAACAAATTTTAGAAAGGACACCATTTAATTTTGTACTGAAGTGTTTATCTCTGGTAGAAAAAATAATGATAAGGAAACAAACTATACAGGAATGACTTTTGAATATTTTTTGTGCGAGTAAATTAAGGAAGAAATACCAGTCGAGTCTCTGTGTTGAGACCTAAGACTCAAACTCTGTGGTGATGGCAAGGTGGTTTGGAACAAGTGTGGGAATGGCTTCAACCTCTTGACATGCCTGTGGCTGTTTGAGAATGAGGAATGCTCACACACAGTTCTACCTGGTCTGGTTGCTACTACTCATCAAATTCAGAGAGCTAATTTATTGGGTTATAAAACCACTATCTACTCATGAGTATGTCTTTTTTTTTTGTATTTCATGATGGATTTACTTGGTTGTCAGAAAAGGGAAGGGTTTAAGGAGGATATTGCATTTACTTCAAATCCCACTCATTTTTTCTCTTCCAATATAACTCGAGAATGGCATTTTTAGTTTCCATGGCCATAGACTCAGAGTCAGCGTTATTGCTCATTATTGGTAAGAATCTGAGCAGCTCATGAGGCTACTCTGACTGTCAGGGACTTTCTGTGCCACACAAGGCTGCCAGTCAGTTTTACAGGATTATAAAATGCTCGAGAAAATGCAGGATAATTGCAAAGCACAGAGCAGGTGGACGTTGTTGTTACAGGATCTGCTCGTATGGCTAGTGAAAGTGAAATTCTTGGAAACAAACTGCATGGTTTTCATTTCCTTTGCATCTCTTCTGCCAAAAATGAATATTGATTGCAGCTGGAAGGAAACCATTCTGAGAGAGAAAATAACTTTGAATAGAAGTCAGGGCCTGCTTAATATCAGGCAGCTTGAATGTGTCTTTACGTTTAATGATAATTGAGTCCCAAAGCTGCTTCTCTGGCCTGAGAGCCCACTAAATCAGGAAAGCTATAAATTGCTACAAGGCACCCCCTCAGGGAGAGGCCTGGAAGGGATGAGTGGGATTGGATGCTCACGTTTGGCTGAGGGTGCTCATGGGTCTCAGGCTGGATGAGCTGTAAAGGAGGCTAGCTCTGTGGCACAAGGAAGGCCAGAGCATGTTAGCACTCCTTACATTTTAAGGTCCTTCCTCCTGCCTCCCCCACCCCAGCTACTTAAAATGTTAATAACAACCCTGCAGTTAGCAATGACTTTCATATGTGTCACCTACCTTGGCTGTCACTTTTCCTGACCTTTGGGTTTTCAAAGCAGGCCTGAATGAGGCTCCTTCTGAGTCCTGGTGGTGTGTCACAAACAATGACACTGCCTAACAGCCAGAACCCGGCTCTTGCTTTCTTCCCTACTGGACATACTTAACTCAGATCTTGAAAGACAGGGAGTTGCCTCTAGGCAGTCAGCTGGGGGAAGAATGCAGAGGACTTGGGTTTCCTGAGAACCAAAATGTACTAATATATGTGTATAGTATATATATGTTTATAGCATATATGTATGTGTATGTATACCATATGTGTATGTATACTTATGTATATGAATGTGTTTGCATATGCATAGTATATGTGTATATATATATGTTTAAGTATATGATGTATAACTCTCTCTCTCTGTGTATGTATGAATGTATGTATGTATGTATGTATGAATGTATGTATGTATGCATTCAAATATGTAAGTTTGATTTATTTCTCTAGGTGGTCACTAAACTCTGATAATGGGAAAAGGAAGACTAGTGAAGTGTTTCAGTACAGTTGTTACCTGCCTGATGAGCCAAGTTAAATCCCCAGAATACATAGGGTGGAAGTGGAAAGCCAACCTTTGCAAATTGACCTCTGATCTCCTACAGACACTAGCCACCAACCCAAAATAAATAAGCATGAAACAATTTTTAAAAAATAAAGTAAAATGAGCAAAAGAGAGACATTAGTAGAAAAAGACATGATCTTAATCTAGCATGAAAAAGAAACAGGGACAGAGAGAAGCAGCAGTTAAAGCTTGAATTAGTGAAGGTTATATTAGCTAGAGTCCCAGCTTCCAGACTTGAATCTGTAGAAAGTGGGGGCAGAGGCTGGGGCATCAGCAAAACAGTCTGAGTGCAACACGTGCTCCAGTTTGCGGGAATGTAGGCGAGAATATCCCAGACAGTGGAGGCAGACTGCTGTGGAAACAAAAATAGTGGAGACTTACCTCTAACCCTGGGCAACACTCAGTAAAGTCCAGGGGAAAGATTATTGCACAAAGCTAGTTAATAAAGAGACTGTTATAGCCTTTGAAGGTGTCAGAGGCTATTCATTTGGATTTTGCCTTGATTCAAATTCATTAAAATTAACTTAAAAGAAAAGTGAGTGATCGGAGTAAGTCAACAAGGGGGAGATGCTTAGCAGGGGTGTGTTAAAATGACAGACATCAACATTAAAGGGGGGATACAGTGTTTCTTGTGAGAAATTTTATTAAAAGTTAGCTATGACCTTTTGAGGTCAGTTGCTGCTGACCCAGGGAGGATTATCTTGAGACTAGTTTCTTCTTTGTCTGTTTTTTCTTTCATTCTCTTCTTTCTCCTGGGTGGACCCCAGTGAATGCAAAAGTGGTGGTGTCAAACTGATCCTGATGAAGTAGATTGGCCTAAGGGATATTTTTGTTAGGGGCTGGGAAATGCAAGGTGGACAAATTTCGTCAAGGATTATGTTCATGTCCAGGCAGCTGGGAATAGCAGAGCTATGGTTTACGCTGGCTCTGGTCTTGAATGCATTTGACCCAAGGAATTGCCAGATTGGTATTGCTGTCGTGGGCAGAGCAGGGGCTGAGCCCTAATGTTTCAAGGCTTATTTTCTCTGTTGATTACATTTGTCTGGATCTGTGTGATCACATAGTCATAAATGACTTTGGGAAGTCATTGGTATGTTTGCCCAATTGCTACTTCTGTTCTGATGGCTAAGGATGTTCTTCAAGGATAAAAACTATTAATAAAGATAATCCTGCAGTTATTGCCACCTTTCTAGCTACCCGTTCACACTCGTGATTGGGGAGGTATCTTTCTACATTGATGACTTAGCTGTTCTGTCACATCAGCTTTGTTCTATCAGCTGCTAATGTATCATGACTTTGGGTCTTGTTACTTCTCTAGCTGGGCTCTTTAGTGGTTTTAATGCTCCCCAGCTGGGTTCTTTAGAGGTTTAAAATGACAGATCAGTAATTATCTATGCATCTCACTGTTCTTCTCTTATATAACACATCCACTATTTGCTGCATTTAGTTGAGAGCCCAAAGTAAGTGTCCCCATGTTTGCATGCTAGATCTCCTTTAAGAACTAGCCATGGGTTCCTGTACAATCTAAGCATAATTCTGCATTCCTTGAGCTTTGGAGTATGAGTTTCACCTCTGCTATGTCTCTTTGGAGTTTTCCAAAGCCAGACTTCTGCATTTCCTCTTATTCTGTAGTGATTTTCATGTGCGTGTAACAGCTTCATGGAAAGCTTCGCTAACATATATCTGGCCAATCAGCATGTCTTTAACTAAATAAGGAGGTATATTCTACTGCCAATGTCTAGCTCTTTGGCTGTGAAAAAGATACATCCCCCACTTGTTTATCTAAGATAATTTTTAGTTCTTATTTCCCCCGAGATTCTTAGCAAGCCTCTGTAAGAACTTTTTGTCTGCTCCAAAGTCTATCACCGGGCTTGCGTTCCTTATTATTGGCATGTCCACACCATTAGGCACTGCAGTTTCCACATTTCCAACAGGAGGAGCACACTAGGCAAGAGGCAAATGCCACAAGGAAGGAAATATCTGGGCTTGCTCTCTGAGATGTTTCCTTGTCCACACGCCCAGAGAGGCAGCCCAACAGGCTCTGATTTTTGCATCTCCAGGAGGAGGCTGCACAAGGAGAGGCACTGATAACTTCTACCTTCTGTAGCTCTGTATCTCTAGCAGCTGGGGCTGAGGCCATCTCCACTTCTCACCAGACAAGTGTTCATTCTTATGGATGCTGGAGAAAACCTGATGCTAGGTATTTATTGCTTTCCATTGTACTAGAACATCCATAAGTGTTTGTGTGTGTGTGTTTTGTGCGCGCGCACGCGTGTGTGTATCAAAGGGATACGGAGGAAGATAATGAAATCATGAGGGGTCCTAACATGTCATTTCTAGGATGCCCCACAATATGTCACTACGGTTTACTTTTAGTAGTTATAATTTCCCATAGTACTTCCGTGTAGGAAAGAAGGTGTCTGTTATCTCACTTCTAGAATACTGTCAGTGGGAATTCATCATCAGAGTTGAACTCTTCCACCAGGTTTGTGATGGCTTTCCATTCTGATTTACCTTGTCCCATGGTCTGTTTGAGGCTTGTGGAGAGGCAGCTCAGTGTCCTGATTACACTTGTAACTGGCACTCTGTAGGACTTAAGCACTGTCCTTCTTAAGTACATTACAAAGGGCTTAGCACCTGTTTCTAAGATGTGTCAAAATGTGTTTTCTTCAGAGCAAAGGTAGAGCTCATGGGGATTATAACCCTGCTGGACATTTCTGACACTGCTTCAGCTCCAAATCCGGGGACTATTTTCACGGGTAGTCTGTGTTTTGCTCTCTTGTATTTTAACTGGAGTAGTGATTTCATATTGCATCTTCCAATAGAAAAAACAAACTATTTGCTTTGAAAAGTCAGGCTACAATAAAAGTTTGACTTAAAAGGAAAAGAAATTTTAAACAATCTGTCTCCCATGGCTGCTGCAGGAGGAGAGCTGTTGCCTTCAGTGGTGTAACCACTGGAGCATTGCCCATACTCCAGGGAGGAGCTGCACACTTGTTCACATGGGTGGCCCTGGTTAAACACAGTGGATCACAAAACGAAATAAAAAGACATGATCAAGAGAACAAAGAAGAAACTTGTTGGGGGAAGGGAGGTTAGTAGAGGTAGTAGAGAGATAAGGGAGTGTGTGTGTGTGTGTGTAATTGTCAAATAATATATTCATTGAAAAACTTCTTCTCAGGAGGCAGAGGCAGGCAGATCTTTGAGTTCAAGGCCAGCCTCGTCTACAGAGCCAGTTCCAGGGCAGCCAGAGCTACACAGAGGAACCCTGTCTTGAAAATTAACCTCACCGCCACCACCACCACTACCACCACCACCACCACCACCACCACCACCACCACCACTACCACCACCATCACCACCACCCAAACCCCACAAAGCATAAAAACCTCTTCTGAAGCAAACCTCTACTTTCCAAGAGAGGCAAGTCCCTTGTGTTCCAGGGTTGAGCTAATGCACTAGAAAATTTCATTCACTCATGCCCCTGATGGCTTTGCTCTGTTTTCCCTAACAACCTTACTGCAGGCAGGCCATAATAAAACTGCTGCTAGCAGCATTTAAGTACCCCAAGGGAACGTTCTTGAAAACCAGCAGCTGATCTTGGTTGGAAGAAGCCAGCGGTGAGCCACAGAGGCAATGCAGCACTTTGACATGCCAAGTTCTGGCCACCTGACCACTGGCAGCTTTGAGATCACCTTTCAGCCTGCCAAGGCGTGGGCACAAGTCATCACCTCTGTGTGACCATAAACCTATGCACTTAAATGTAATAATCTCTAAACCAGTGGGCCAAGGGATTATTTAGTAGTACCTTGTGAATTTTTCTATGATCTCCATGAACTGCTGGTGTGGCTCCTCTTGTACTTTATTCAAGTTAAACATCACCCTCCCTGAGAGAGCATTAGCTTTGACCACAGAAGTGAAGTGTTGATAGGTGTGCAGTCCTTTCTCCCAAAGGAAGAACAGCACAGTGGGAAAGAAATTCTCTAGGGCCTTCCTGGGGTAACATCATCTCCTTAAAGTGATAAAAACTTTGAATCTTCACATTGCCTCGCCAAATTAAGATTTTAAGATCTTTATTGACATTTTAAGCTTTGTGTCATCAGAAAACATGAAGCCATGCACTTAGAAACTACTCAAACAATGGTGGATTGGAAGGGAGGACTGCCTACAACACAGCTACTCTTTGAGATACATCTAAGACACCTATCAAGTTTATCTTTCTGAAGGAGTCAAAGAAGGAATCCTGCTTCTGTGTCTCCTAACTCTTTGCTCTTTTGAAGGCTGCACTAGGTGTCTTCTCCATTTGATAGTAGCATGTTCATATGCAACAAGAAATGAAGATTTATTGCTCAGAAAGAAGTAGTTGAAAACCAAAATTATCGCTTGGATGAATATAGGAAATGTGATTATATTGAAAAAAGTAAGTCAGTAGATATAATCACAGAGAAGTCTACTATGTTATGTATTATTAGGATACAGACAAGTGCAGGACTTTCTAAGCTATGCTAATTACAATGCTCATTATTGTAATACTTCATTATTCCAAAAAGGGTAGATCCAACCGAACTTAACTATACAGAAACCAGCTGCAAATAAATAGAACCCAAAGCAGATGAAATTATAAGGCTCCCCACACCCACCCCATGGAAAAGTCTTTCAGGTTGCTCAACTCGGTTCTAATAGCTCTGGCAAACTTTGTTAAGTCCATACAAAAGTAGGCATACTTGCTCAGACAATCCTAACTCTTCCAGAAAAGGCAGTAAAACCAAAGGAAGAAAATACATAAAAACTTAAATCACTGAAGCCATCCAGTTAGGAGAAGGACACCTTGCACGTTTCATTAGATCCAAAAGACATCTTTAAAACAAGAGGCTGATTGATTATTTAGCAGCTCACTGTGGCTTTCTAATTTTCAAGAATCATTGGTGTGTCCTATGGCATTTGGTACAGGGAGATAGCAACATTCATTACAGCCATGCTGGAGTGTTAAGGAAATGTTAAATTGTGTTCAGTATAGCATAAAACACACACACACACACACACACACACACACACACACACACACACACACATATGTATGTATATATATATATCTACATACATATATTTATATGATTATCAGGAACTACTTTGTGCAGGAAAGTTAGTGTTTTTATGAACTTAGGAAAAAGCAGTCCCATCTCAATCTATTGGAGAAGAAAGTTATGTAAAATAATATCTGTTTCTTGAATATATGTGAAGGTTCTTTATTTGGCATGCTCTAGAATCCTCTGTGGTCTTGGGCGTGGAACTTAATGTATCAAAGCTTTACAGGGTTTTCTTTTAAAATGATCATGACACTCCCGCTTTAGGAGTCTTCTGTGGATTCAATAATGTCTTTGTCAAGTTTTCACATTGTGACTGCCAAGTAGTACGTATTTCATAAGCATGCCTATTACTCATTTTAAGCATCCTATGCACAAGGAAATACATTAGAAAGTGCACGGTGCCAAGAATCACGAACCACACTTCATGATTTTATGATCTAATACTGCTAGGTGTGTGCTTTCATTGGCTTCTCTAAAAATAATACATGAGCAAAAGAAGATTTTCCATAACCTTGAAGTGGCTGTTATATGGGATAATTCTTGGATTTGGGGGGTAGGTGGGTGGGTGGGCATCCTCTCTGTTGGTGGGTGGATGTGTAGTAGCATTCAGGACTTCTGTACACTCGATGTCAATACTATCTCCTCAAACTCCAATTGTAACAACAAATAATGGATTTCAACATTGTCAAATGACCTTGGGGGTTTTAAAATGTCCCACAAAGAACCACTGTTATAGAAACCAGTAAACATTTGGAGCATATAGATTAAAGTTGTATTAATAAGTTACTGATAAGTGTTTTAAAATTCCCTTTCCCTTCAATGAGGCTTTGATGACACAGTTTATGGCAATCATCTCTGTCTCTGCAATGGAACCCTTGCAGTTTGGTGATGGAGTCTCAGAAAGGAACGTAATGAAACAGTGTATCTCATGCAGCCTTTTGAGAAACGAGTCTTCCCTATTTTTGGTGGCTTTAAATCAAAACAATGTACATTTTTTAAACATGCATCTTTTAAAAATGTTCTATTAAAATATATCACACATATAGATAGTTTTCTAGACCACCTGAGGTTTTCAAACAGTAGACGATGTTGGGTTCACTTCTGTGCCATGTCTCTGTTTTGATTCCATGTCTCTGGGGAGATGGATACACCACTCACCCCATCTCCAAGCGTCTTGTCTTTCCTTGTACCTCCACTGATCTTTTGCTCTAAAATCCTCATGCTTGAGTTCCCTCCCCACGCTCCACTTCATCTCCGCAGCACTATGCAGAGTTCCGAACACCATCACTTTCTTCCTGGCATGAGTCAGACTCTCGATAAAGTTCCATTTCTGATTGCCTCATTAGGGAAAAATTATCTTCTTTTATCCCACAATAGTATGGAATGCTTGTCCGTGCATTACCCAGCTGTCTTTAATTTTAAATTTTGATGAAAGTAAAGATGTTATAGACGTTTTCTTCCACTGATGTTTGCAGAAATTCAATAGTTATGATTAAACTGGTCCACCAGCAACAGAAATAAAAGTGGCAATCTAAATAGAACTAATTGTCTCTTAACATAGAAGTCAAGAAATTGGTGTGGTGATAATGTGATGTCATTAGTTCCTAAGTTTTCCTCTGTCCTGCTCTGATATTTGCATTCAATCTGCAGCATCAATTCCTAATTCAAACAAAATGTTTTCCTGTGTATTGCAGATCCAACCATTGCATGACTGCTAGGTAGAGGAAGGGAGGGAGGGAGGGAGGGAGGGAGAGGCAGAGAGAGAGAGAGAGAGAGAGAGAGAGAGAGAGAGAGAGAGAGAGAGAACGAGAACTGGAGATAAATCAGAAAGCATTCATTAATCTAGCCAGCCCTCATTGGAGACAAATCTATCCCATGTTTGATTGCCTGACTGGACTTCTTGCCTTATTATAAATACTATAATTTTAATACCTATCTAGTTGTTACTCAACCTAAGCTTTATTTTAAAGATAAATTGTTCTAACTTCTGGAAGTTTTTTCCCTGTTATTTTCTTCCCCATTGCTCTCTTCCAATGTCATTTCTAATTTTTTACATTTCTTCTAAATTTTGGGGTAAAGAGGAACCTGTGAATATTACTTCAAATTAAATCAATCCCAACTCATTTACATGGTTATCTACTTGAAGAAGGGCAAAGAATGATAGTTGACTATTTGTCAGTCTTAATTTAATTTTTTGACATTTATTTATATTGTGTGTCTGCGTGCGCATGCATACGTGCCGTGATAAAAACATAGAGGTCAAAGGACAACATGTGAGAGTTGGTTCTTAATACCCCTATGTAGGATTTGGAAATCGAATTTAGGTATTCAGGCTTGGTGACAAGGGACTTTACTCACTAGACCATCTCACTAGCCTTAGATAGGGTCAATTTTGTGTGTTTGTTTGTTTTTTAAGTCAAGGTTTTTCTGTGTAAGCTAGCTGTCCTGAAACTTTCTCTGTAGGCCAAGGCTGGTCTTGAACTCAGAGATATGTTGGCCTCTGTCTCCTGAGTACAGAAAATACAGAATGTGCCACCATCGACTGGGTAATTTTTAATGTGCACTAACATGAGAATTTTTACTTTTAAATAGTTAAAAAATTACTAGGCAGGCCTTGTACTTTGGTGGCCAAGAATCTGTCTGGCATACACAATGTTCTATGTTCAATCACCAGTCTATTGAAACAAACAAGCCAAGAAGCAGATGAAAGCCTATATGTTATTATTGTCCCTGTGTGAACCTGGAGAACTGAGACTTCACGGTAAGTGTGAGACTCATCTCATGAATCTACGGATCTCAACGGCTTGATTTTTCAAAAGTAGAGACCTGATGATCTACATCAAAAGCACAATCAAATATGGTTTTCAAAATAAATCAATTTTCTGATGGTTTTCTTTTATATGACTTGTGATTTTTCAACACATCTTTTGTTGTTCTGTATATTTAGTGTTTATCTATGATATACTTTGTGGTATTTCTTCTCTAGTATTGTCTAGTGGAAGTTCTGTGTGCTTCTTGTATTTGTGTAGATATATCTTTCCTTATTTTGGTGAAGAGTTCTTCTCTTACCTTGTTAAAGAACTGCAGGTAACTAATGACAGCTAGGAAGGAGAATTAGCTTTATCCAGGGTTAAGATTTTATCCAACACAAAGCTGTCAGCTCTGAACTATATAAATACAAACAGGAAAAATGGACTCGGTATGATGTATTTATATATTTGTGTATGCATATCCATCTGTACATGTATGTATGTAACAATAAAAAAGAAAAAGTAGCTATCAATTTGAGAGTTGGGGGCATGGAAGCCATTGAAGGGAAGAAAAAGGTGTAGGATCATATAATCAGGTTTTAATTAACAATATAAAATGTCAAAATCACTTTTGACTCTATCAGTTTTATATTATAGACATTTTATTATTTATTTCTGTTTGCTTTCTGTTTCATATTTGTGCTTTAAAAAAAAATCTAAGGGCCGGGTGGTGGTGATGCATGCACTTGGGGGTAGGGGGGAGAGGCAGGCGGATTTCTGAGTTCGAGGCCAGCCTGGTCTACAGAGTGAGTTCCAGGACAGCCAGGGCTACACAGAGAAACCCTGTCTCAAAACAAACAAACAAACAAACAAACAAAAAAAAACAACAACAACTAAGAAACCTAAGGCAATAAAAACAACCTCAGTTGAAGTATCCTGTATCATATAAGAAAGTTCTGGACTTGGTGTCAGGAGACTTGAGTTGCTATAAAACTAGATACTCCAGTTACCAACAGAGGGAATCTGCACATCATGGCCTCCTTTGCCCAGTCTTATCTTGTCCCTCTGTGAAATGGAGTTACACATGTGCCCTGCACACTTTATAGGACAGAGGTCAGGGTTAAATTTGTATCTTGAGACCTATAAGACACCAAACTGTTTGTGTATTTTGGTGATGGTTTTTTCCCAGGTACAAGAATTGTCTTCACTGGACTGTGTTTCCAAAATCATTATTAAATACAGCAAAGCACATCCAACCATAGGTCAACCAAGAAAATGTCAGCATGAGGATATAAAAGTTATGCCATCGAGCCATCTAAACCTATCTTTCCATCACTGTGCCTTATTGTGACCAGTGAAGAGGTAGCCTATGCTATTAAGGACATTTAGAAAGATTTATTAACATTTCTGTGAACTTTAGGATATTCATAGTTTTGGATCCATTGTAATCATCAGTTTTCTACACTGTAGAAGAAGACTCTGTATTCATTACACCGTTATTTCCCATCCCCCACTCCAGCCCCTGGGACCAGTCAGCTTTGCATGTAGTGGAAGCATTTCAGTGGTGGAAAGCTACAAATGGCCTTAGAACACGGCTTCTTTTCCTGGGCATGTTCTTCTGACCCCTCTACATGTATCAAACTTCCACTTGTCTCTAAATGACATTCCAGGGTCCTCATTCTGTGTACCCTTTCCATGAAATCCTTATTCACGACAAAGAACCCAAAATGCCTCCTTCCAATTTCCCTGAAGAGTGTCTGGCTGGTGGATAAATTAGCCACCAAATCATAATGTGTTTCTTTGCATTGATGGAGAGGAAGGGCTCATACATCACATTATATTGTGCCGGATGTGGATTCTTTATTTCTCTTTGTGGGATTTTCTTCCCCTATTCCTTTTACAAGTTGGTGGTTTCTGTAGTCCACATGCTGATGACTGACTGATGGATTGCCATTGCAGTAGATTTTTCCTGAATGTGAAGCTCTTGAACATACCTTTCCCTCTTTTGTCCTGGATGGGTTATTAAGTTCCAACCATAAAGATCCATTTCAGGGTCATGAAAGGGAACGCTTTCTCTTTTCAGCTTTTTCATGTAAGCAGTCTCCCCTTGGAGATCTCTTCAGCTAACTTAGCTTGTCAGCACCTCTCAGTGAAGCCCACCATCTCTCCCTAATGTCATGTCTGTCCAGTTGTTGGTACTATTTCCCTCTGACCCTGGAATAATTTGTAACTGTGGCTTCATGTGTATACTCTAGAATATACCTTCTGCTAGATTGTTAGCTCCTAAAGGATTGGATTTTTAAAAATCTATTTTGTTTCTGCCACACCCCTAGCATCTAAAACAATCTCTGGCACACAATAGGTGTTCAATAAATATTTATCAAATAAACAATGGGCTTTAGTTACCACCTGTTCTCTGATGGCTCCCTGCCCGGCGTCTTCCTTGCAGACATGACACTCCATTCTGGTGTGGATTGTAGTCTTGACATCTCTATCTGAATGTTCGCATAGAACACCAGAGTCAGCAGTTCTAAAGCTGGCCTTATCGTCATCTCTTTCCAACCTTGCCTCCACTTGCTCTGTTAAAAGACACCGGAGCCTTTCTCATTACCTAAGCAGAAATCCGAGCAGCATCTCACATTCTTTTTCTTCTTTAGTCATGTTTAATAGGTCACAAGGTCACGGTTGACTGTGAATGTGTTTCATAATTTCACTGACAATGATATGGTTCAAGTCTTTCTGTTCTCTCAGCTTTGCTGTTCTGAGCAGTTCCTAATGCTTCCACTTAACCTTCCTATCTATCTGGTTATATGGGACCCATTTCTTGATATCTGGATTGGTGATCCATTTAGCATCAACCTCTTTGCTCAGGATTGCTTTTGCTATATGGGAGTCTCTCATGGCTTCATATAAATTTGGTGATTTTTAAAGTTACTATTTCAGTGAAGAACGTTGTGGAGATTACAATTGGAATTGCATTGAATCTGTAAATAGCTTTTGGTAGAGTGGTCATTTTCTCAGAGTTAAATTAGCAATCCATGAGCTTGGGAGGTCTTTCCACTTACTAATATCTTCCTCAATCTCTTTCTTCATGAAAGGCTTTCAGTGTAGAGGTCTTTCACCTCCATTGGCCATATTTACTCCTAGGTATTCCTTTCCTTTGGTGCTATTGTGAATTTGACTTTATACGTGATCTCTTTCTCAGTATGCATGCCAAAAAGAAAGGCTACTGATTTTCACAAATTGGCTTTGTATCCTGTCACTTTGATGAAATTATCAGTTGTTTCTAGAATTTTTCTGGTGGGATACTTTGGATATTTATCATGTCATCTGTAAATAGTGTCAACTCTTGACTTCTGATAATTCCTTTATGCATTCCTTTAGTTTCTTTCTCTTGCCTTGTTGCTCCAGCTAGAGTGCTTCCAGCACTGTATTGAAAAGAAGTGGAGGTAGTGGCCATCCCTGTCTCAATCCTGATTTTAGGGGGTTGCTCTGAGTTCTTCTCTACTTGGGATAATGGTGGCTGTGGCTTTGTCATATATAGCCTCTATTATGTCACAGTGTGTTTCCTCTAGTTCTGCTCTCTCCAGGACTTTTATCATGAAGACAGGTTGGATTTTGTTGTGTAACTTTTGTTTTTAAGTCAATTTATATTACTCAATACTTTGATTAATTTGCACATGTTGAATCATCCCTGCCTCTCTGGAATAGAGGCAAATTAATCTTGGTAAGTGATCTTTTTAATATATGTCTGTATTCATTTTTCAAGTATTTTATTAAGGAGTTTTACATGTATGTTAATGAGGTATATTGGCCCATAGTTTTGTTTTTTTCTTGTATCTTTCCTTGGTTTTGATATTAGAGTAATGCTGACTTACTAATGTCACCATTTTTTAGCCTTCAGGAAGAGTGCTATTCTATTAGGACCACCTGGCTTTTTGAGGGAGAGAAATGATTCACTCAGGGAACCCTGATCCTAGTAAATTCTTTAAATTTCCTGAGCCTAGGTTTCTCTTTCTGTAAAGCATAACAACAAGCCTTCTCAGGTATACCCCAAAAGGCTTTTGTGAAAGATTATTGAAACAATAGTCTCGAAATATCATTAAATAGTAAGTATCTGCTTAAATGTGATTTGTGAAAGACACATCTATTATTAAATAGTCATGAAAATTCTAGGACAGCTGATATATTGACAAAACAGTCTGATACACTCATAGATGTAAAAATGGCATGATATGAATCAAATTGTGAAGAAAAATAATGCATTCACAGAAGCACAGAGACTATTCATCTCTAAGATGTATCATCTAGAAGAGAAGCTGGTAGGTTTTTCTGTAAGAAATCAGGCAACAAAAAAAGAGATTTAGGGCTCTGGCTGTGTTTTGTGACATTGTTCAAACTCACTGTGAATGAAAGGTATTGAAGGCAGATAACAGACACATAGACATTTATTTTAATAAAACCACTTACTGACACGGAAATTTGATTAATACATAATTTTCAATTAGCAAAAATACTATTGTTACTATACGTGGTAGCATAAACCTTTAATCCTATCATATGGGAATATGGGGCACAAAAAAGTTGAATTTGGGGCAAATCTGGGCTATATAGCAAATTCCAGACATACTCAAGCTATGTGGTGAGCCCCGTCTTGCCCTTACTCCCAAATAATATTTTTTTGATAATTTTTTCCTATTATTTAAACCTATAAAAATCACTTTCAATATAAACCATATAAAAAGAAGCTACAGGCTAGATTTGAATCACTAATTTAGATCAAATTTTTATGAAGCTACTGAAACTTCTGCCAGCCAAAACTTATGTTTACCAACATTTTCTAGCTCTTCTGTACAAGACTGGCCTGACTATGAAGGTGAGTGGTTCACATTGCCGGTGATGGTGAGTGGCCTTATTGTCTTCTCACTTCCTCCTGAATCAAGGGAAATGGCTTTGATGATCTCCTAGGAGCCTGCACTGCCTCTCTTCATTTGCTGAGCCATCATTTCAAAGAGGATTTTTTATTACGTGTAGTTAAAACATAGCATTATAGGCTACATATACATAATAAAGTGGTTAAAATCAATGCCCCAGTCATCTCACAGTTTTCCTTATCATCAGTTAGTTTTGATTTGAGAGTGTTGAAAGCATCTAAATCTATTCATTTAGCAAGCATCTCAGACTCAACAGAATTTTGTTAAGACTCCACATTGAGCATTGGATTTCTAGATTTACTATTCTTTCTATTCACTATTCTATCTACTACCTTTTAACTCTTAACTTACATCCTTCCATATCCTGCTCCTTCTCATTGTACTTGGTAATCACACATATTCTCTGTTTCTGTATAATTAACATTTGAAAACAAATAAACGGTCCCACATAATTCCAAATGCAAGGATCAAATGGTATGGCTCTCTCTGTGTGTGACTCATTGGAGTTTCTTGTTCTTGGTTTCCATTTACATTTGTAGCAAGAGGCAGACTCTTCTTTTATAGGGTGAATGACACTGTTACAGAAAGGTCTAAGTAGCAATTCTATATCCCTTTATCCACCAACAGAGATAGGTTATTTCCATATCTTGGTTATTGTGAATACCGAATGCATAGGAAAATACAGATTTCTTTACAATACAAACATTGCATTCTCTTTGGGCATATGTCCAAAAGCAGGTTGCTACGACAGTTTAACTTTGAATTTCCTTATGAAGTCCTTACTGTTTTCTGCAATGGCTTTGCCAATACATGTTACCACAGACACCGTTCAGGTTTCCCTTTCTTCACATCCTTGACACCACTTATTATTTACTAGCCTTTGTTAATTTTTAATTGAGAGGGGTGATATTATATCGTGGATTTGACTTGCCTTCCTCTGATGTTTAACACTTCTTCACATAGCTCTTGGTTATTTGTGTATTTGCCTTATACAAAGTCTAGTTAAGTTCTTTGTCTGTTTTAAAGTAAATTGTTTTTCCCTTATTGACTTGTATGAGCCCTTTATAAATTTTGTATGTTAGCCCTACATCATATGTATTGTTTACAAATAGTAGTTTAGTGTAAGCTTCTTATTTCTTGCATAAATTTTACTACTCTTCTGCTTTCGTACAGAACATTTAAGTAAGTTGATGATCAAAGACTGGTGTCTGTCTTGATGGGTTAGACTTTCCTTGATACTTAAGTTTCTTAGTATTAAATTAGGTATGTTGAATGAGCATTAATTTTTCAAGACTTCCTAAAAGTAACCATGTTATCCCTGCACTTCCCAGTGGGTCTGAAATTGATGCATTTCAGTGTAATTTTTCTTATTCAAATATTCCAACAAATGTGGGTTGTAACTCATACCATAATAAATCTATAAAACATGGAACCTGATGCCTACTTTGTGGGCATGTGGCTAAACTTAATTATTGAATACTTCTGGAGGACTTTCAAAGCTGTGAATAAAATGCATTATTCAAAGCTAAGAGCTATTGTTTATTATTTCCTCTATTATTTCCCAGTAGGCACCTCCCTATTAGGTTATAATGGTAGTAATTCTGAAAGAAGCTGGCATTTAACCTTATTTGTAGGGCACATGAAACTACAGGTAACATTATAATGAACCCCTCCTCTCCTTCCTCCCACACTCAGGATCATTAGTTATGGAGAGGCTGCTCTCTCTGTTAAAGGCTCACACAATGTATTAGTATTTAACAGTGGTTTTTGTCTAAGTATAAAAAAAATAAGGCAATGTTTCTTCAGCTAATATAAAATGATTTAAAACTGTTGATAACCTTAGTATATTAGATGATGTCTTATGGGATGAAAAACAATATATTTCATGGTTGTAGTTGACCTTTTGTGTTGGTGAACATTGTGGTGTGTGTTAGAGTCATTGGATACTGATCCTAGGCCCTGCTTCCATAACATACACCTTAGTCCAGAAGGGCATAGGAGGTGAAGCCATTTAATTCCTACTTACAAAAATGTGAAAGTCAGCCATATGTTATACTAAAAAGGACGCAGGATTTCGGGCAAGCCACTTCTCTAGAGGTTCAATTCTCTTCTTTCATTGCAAGTTGCTTCCCTCACCAAATCTCAGGCACTTGTAAAAATGATTACATTGTTAATTTTCAGACACTGCTCCTTGGAATCTAAGGTTAATGACAAATACATCAAGATTTCTACCAACAACTATTTTCCAATAATGGAAGCATCATGCTTACAGATCACTATTGCTTCCTCTTACACATTTCAAAATTCTTCTCAAATGTGTATCTATAGAGTTGTGTAGTTGTAAGTTTTTTTTCATCTAGTAACCTAGTAGTGTTATTCAATGATCTTGCATCTCAATTGAAGCTATTTATCTTTCTGTCTCTGTCTCTCTCTGTGTATCTCTCTCTTTATTACTGTCTCTGTCTCTCTGTGTCTCTGTCTCTCTCTGTGTATCTCTCTGTCTTTATTACTGTCTCTGTCTCTCTGTCTCTGTCTCTCTCTCTCTCACACACACATATACACACACCCTTATGAAAAACATTCTCTGAGGATTGTAATTGTAGGCTCTAGGACAAGTATCATTCTTGATGCTTCTGGACTACAGAAGTGTTGTTACATGAAATAAAGAAACCAGTCAATAAATAGCACTTGGAAGGTACATAGTTTGATGCTTCTGCTGGAGTGCTTGGCACATTACCTGCTATAAATTTTCTCAGTATTTTACTCCCTGCTAAGTACTAGCTGTAACCAGTTTTTACTGCCAGTGTCTCTGGAATTGTCTAGTCATGTATGCATGGCTAAACTAAGAAGAACTATTAAATACCTACATGAGAGCCCAGGATCCCGGCAGTGCCTCTAGGCAGAGCAGGACTTACACATTTTGCTGTATGAACACTTTCTAGTTCACAAGATAGGCACTTGAAAAATGACAGTTTCTGTGCTTATTTCTCCTCCTGCGGTGGAAATTTCATAGTTCTGACCACTGAGAAAGAATTTCAGAATAAGTGTTAAAAGTTGGCTTGTACTTTCATTTCAGGTGCTGCACAGAGTAAAATACACCCAGCATACTGTGCAATCTGTTTATATATAACATCCATATATGGAGATAGATAAAGTACTATTCATTAGCATATCTATAAGATCAGTTAGTAAAAAAAACTGAGAAAAATAATTTCTTGGGTAGGGATATAGGATTTAGTTGATAAGCTAATGCTCACGCTTAGATCTACTACTCTGAAAAATGAAAATCCACTGTATATTCTATATGATATGTGAAGATGCATATCTGAAAGGCAGGGTCTCCAGCACGTTGTGGTCATGGTCTATTACTGATAGAACGACAGGACCCAGCATATCTACTGCTTGATTTGATATCGTTGGTACAATAAAGAGGATCTTTGGCCTGGCAGTTGGCCACTACACAAAGGCAACAACTTTAAGAATCACAACATCTTAGAAAAGCAGGGTTGAGATGGAAAGCTTTCCACTAAGGAGTCCTTTGCAGGTCCTGTCACCGACCTGCCTGAGAACGTGGGGAAAGCTGTCTCCTGTGTGCATCTCAGGTCCTGATGTTTAGCATGTTTGCTTAAGGTCTCTTTCATCTCTAAAACTTCTATTATCAAGAACAGAATAACCTTAATAGGTAAGCTTAATCTCTGTTTATTTAGCATTCCAAACGATACTTCTAAATATCATGAATATTTACCTTGCATTAGACCTGGGCTAAAAGGTGTTTAAAAAGCACATAATCAGCTCCACTTATGTGCAGAAGTAAAACAACATAGAATAAGGGTGTCCACTCCCTGGAGGGTACAGATAGCAAGCTGCAGTTACACAGGGCAAGCTTAACAGATAACCAGGTTCCAGAGCCAGAATTCACTGTCCATGTGTGGGTAATAACACCTAAAGATTCAGGGTCCCATGATAAGAACGGTCACAAGCCACAGAGAAAATTATGACAATGTTTCTGTCTTCATAGGAGCACTTATAGTTGTATTTAAGATGAACAGAAATTAGAGCCAAATCACTAAGAGAAATACCAGACAGCCCGAGCCCTGGTGTCCAAGGGAGAGACATCCTCAGAAGAAAGCAGTAGGAACTTGACAAAAGCATTGTCAGCACACAGCTAGACAGCCATTACCTTCTCCAGAGGATCGGGGACAAAAGAGACCCAATGGGAAAGAGCTGTCTATCAACTGCATCTTTAGTCATCCATTGCTTGGATGGGCTGACTGCCGGTGATAATCAGGTGAAAGGTGGTTGCCTAGGTGATTCTGTGTAAATCAGTCTCTGCCTTCCTTTCCTGATCTAGTCAGTAACCCTCTCTTCACTACTACTGTCCTTGCTTTCCTCCCCAGCACCATGGCAAGCCTGTTTTCATTTCCATTACTGCTTTTAGTTGGAATTACGCAAGTGTAGACTTGTAGAATAGGCCTCATTGGTAACATCTTTACAGTTCTGTTTATCGCCTGTGTCCTGTGTACCAAGTCCTGTGAAGTCATCATGATGACTGACCAACATGGCTAAGTCACATTTTGGCAGAGAAAGAGTTAACAGATAAAGTACTTAGTAAATACCATATCTTCTATCTCCACACCTTCTCTCTCTCTCTCTCTCTCTCTCTCTCTCTCTCTCTCTCTCTCTCTCTCTCTCTCTGTCTCTCTGTCACACACACACACACACACACACACAGATACACACACACACACACAAACCACATATACATCATATATGCAAATGTATTTATAGAAGGCTAGTTCCTGATTCATGGGGGACAGAAGAAATAAAAAGTGGCATGTCACATGGTAATATTAATGAACCCATTTGCTAAGGGTTTAGCACATTTCAATATGATGAAATGGAGAAGCTTTATATTGATTTTGAATTACTAGCCATTCTCCCTAGGAGAACATTTTCTGCTTCTTTTTTTTATTTTAACATAGTGCTCACTGGATACTTGCAGCACTTGAACATGTGAAATGTAGATGCTATTCATCCTTGAGGTCCCAGGCTCAGTCCTCAAATATCCCACAATGCACTGTTACGTATCTACTATCACTGGGCTGAATTCATGAACAGAAGTTTGTTTGGTGCTCTGAAGCTCGAGGCCAAATGTATAGTACACTTTGCTGTTGACAATGACAACTAAGACTTGAAGACCAGATCTCTTTTAAGGACTGTGTGAGGACATCAGTTAAAACAGGGTCACTTCTACATCTTACCCAAACTTCTTTACACATGTTTAATAGAGAAGCAATCTATGCAATGCCAAGATATGAGAAAGAATTGTGTTCTGTTTCCGACAATCAAGCTCCTATTACATTAAAAAAAACCTGAAAAAACCCAAATATGCAATGAATTCATTTGCTCAAATTATATGAAACAACCATTGTTCTCTTTTGTTGCTAACTTAGTATGCTCACAGCCTCAGGCAATTATAAAAAGGTTATTGAGGTCTGTTAACGTTAGGTGCTTATACACGTAAGGAATTCAATGCCAAGTAACAAAGGGTTATAAAACTGCATGTCAAAAACCAACAGGGCTTTATTAGGTTGTATTTAAATGCTGTATCAAACATATTAATACATATACAATAAAATTTGAATTTATCTTTGTGAGGATTTTGATGATTTAGTGACTTGATAGTTTTTCTCTCTCTCTCCCTCCCTCTCTCCTGTCCCACTCTCACACTGTGCCTCATGTTGGTGCTCTTTAACACGAGAAGGGTTACTTTAGATGAAGTATCAGAAAAAGCATCTAAAAAATTCAACAAAAGCAACAAAAACAGACTCAGCAGGTTATGTTATATATTTCTGCTCAAATATACATAAACCCTAATAATAATAATAATAAGCCATTAATTTGATAGTGGGAGAATATAGGAAAGATTGGAGGGGAGAAAGGGAAAGGAGGAAAATGTCATAATTCTATTTTGATTAAATTAAAGTGTTTCAGAAAAAGAAAATGAATAGATTTAGAAAACAAGTAATGAGAAAAATCTAAGCCTACATGATGATGAAACATGAGGCCAGGTGGGTTTATTTTATTTTTTTTTAACATCTTATAAAAACAAACCATCTGAGTGCTGTTTTAAACTGTGAGGACACTTTGTAATTGTTTGTGATTGTAGTAATAGATTATGTCATTTGAGCAATACTGGTCAGGGATGAGGAGACAGCTCCATCAGTAAATTACTCAGTCAGGGATGAGGTCAGGGATGAGGAGACAGTTCCATCAGTAAATTACTCAGTGTGCAAATCCAAGAACCACTGTAAAAGCTGCATGTTTGCAGCTGTCGTCTGTTCCACCAACACCCAGGAGACAGAGACAGAAGATCCCTGAGACATGGGACGAGTCAACGTAGCCAATCCATGCACTCCAGGTCTATAGCAGTGGCTCTCAACCTATGGGTCCTGACCTTTTTAGGGATGAGGCAAATGTCCTTCTCACAGGTGTCACCTAAGGAAAGACAGACATTTACATAACATTTACATAATGATTCATAACAGTAGCAAAATGACAGTTATGAAGTAGCAAGGGGAGAGATTGTATTAAAGGGTCATAGCATTAAGAAGGTTTAGAACCACTGCTCTAAAGAGAGAGTGTCTCAGATAGAGTAAAGAGGAGAAGTGGTGAAGGATGACACTCAATGTGGAGCCCATGTTGTCACACACAAGTAGCACACACACTCCTTGATTAACTGTGGGCCTACACTTAAAATCAGTTACTGCTTTAAATCTTCATAGTGCTTTTCTGTATAAATATATCACTGAATCAAAGACATCTCAACTTATTTAAATGTATGTCGTCCTATATTAGTGATTGATTAGGCATCCTCCTCATCAAGTTGACTGTAATAGATACTCAGAAGTAGAAAGCTCTGTGTGGATGTGCAGATGTGCATGTGAATATATATATATATATATATATATATATATATATATATCCATGCAGCACATGAGTATATTAGCAGATTGTTGGTCCCAGCATTCATGAGTCACCAGTTCCAGGATGTTTGCAGATCCCCACATCATTAGATACTCAAATCCCTCGTACAAGATGGCATGGTGTTTGTACACAATAAGCCACTCTTCCTGCTCCGTGTTTTCTATTGTCTTTACATTGCTCTTAACGCTTTCTACAATCAAAACATTATTTAAACAGTTGTGTTGTATTGTTTAGGGAACAGTGATTATAAAAGTTCATGTGTGTTTATTACAGGCCCATTTTTCAAGTGTTAAAATTGTATCTATGTATGAATTTATGTAATAAAAGAAAGATAGGAGGATGTGGAAGAAGAAAAGGGGATAGAAAGAGAAAGAAAGGGAAAATGGGGGAGAATGAGCTATGACAATCATTAGCTGTGGATTCGAGTCAGTTTAAAGAAGCAGGACAAGAAGTGGGGTGATGGACATTTGTATCTGCTCCAGCCCTTTAGACATGAATTTACACTTAAATTCTGAGTATGCATATCTGCACTGAAGGAAAGTCACTGTAGGTTAAGAAACGAGGATGTAAATTATTCTAAGGTAGGTGAAAAGGGATTCGTAATCCATATTGGTCAAACATATGGGTGCAGGAAGTGATGATAGGATGTAAGAGAAGTTACTGACAATGAGCATCACCTGTTGCCCTGGTAACAGCCACCATGTTTAATTCTGTGCTAATTCCTCTAACTTAGAAGCTGTCGAATGAAGCAAAGACTCTTTCCCAAGGTAAGGCAGATGAGTATTCAGAGGGTCCAACCTATGACATGATTTAGATGGGAATTAGAAAAATCTGAATTTGAGCCTCATTTCATGATTTATCCTCCTGTGAAAAATTTGAAATGTATAAATCTTTCTCTAGTGGTAAGTTTTGGTCTCACCAGATTCATATTCACTCATAGCCTAAACACATGACTTATTTGGGATAGGTATTTACCACAGTGGCCTTGTCTCTAAATTCATTGACTGGTGCACTTGTTAGAAAAGAGCACAGAGAAAGCATGATGTGAAGATGAAGGCAGAGATTCGAGTGATATGTCTGCAAGCCAAGGGTACCAGGAATGTGTAGCAGTTTCCAGAAGCCAGAAGCTAGGTTCAGAACAGATTCCCCTTCATAGCCTCTAAGGTCACGGTTCTCAAGCTTCCTAATGCTATAACCCTTCATAACTGTAGCTTTACTACTGTTATGTATCATAATGTAAATATCTGATATGTAACTTCCAAAGGGGTCGTGACCCACAAGATGAGAACCTCTGCTCTAGGCAGTACCAATTCTGCCAACAGTTTGTTTTCTATTTGTGTTTTTTCTATAATTGGGATAGAATACATTTTTGTTGTCTTAAGGTGTTCAATTTAAGGTATTTGTCATGATAGTCCTGGGAAATGAATACATTTTCAAACCCTTTCTTTATTTTAAGAAAGGAATGATGATTCTTAATTGAGTTTTGTCAAGAACTAAAGGAATGAACCATTTCAAAGAGAGTAGCTAGTTAACAAAGTGCTCTGCAAATATTTACAGTTATAAACAAACACTTCCTAGGATTCTGAAATGCATAATAGACTCTGAGAGCAGACTGGGTATTGGTAAAAACATTCTATACCTTATGCCTGCCATGTCATGGGAGAACATACCTCAGAGGAATTAACCGAAGCCTCTAATTTTATTTTAACATCTTGATTCTTGAAACAAAAGAGAAACAAAGTGTGCTAGTATTTACTCACTGGAGATAAAAGAGAGTGCTTTGGCCAACTTCCGGGTGATGTTTTTCCATTATTCAGCATCCGTTCCCCCTCACAGACAAGTCTTAGTAAGAAATTTGTGTATTTAGTGAAGACTCCAAGTGGAGTTTGAAGGCAGGCACTGCTTCTGTATTACTGCTCACCTTTCCCCAGAAAAATCACAACTTCTCCAGGAGAAGGAAGCCCTTGGACTTTGTAGTAAGAGCAACCTGGAGTCCCGGGGGAAATCCATGTGTGAAGCTGTTCAGCTCGGCTCACTTTCAGATGATTTGGTAAATATTGGCTAATTTGTTCCTATTGCTCTCCTGAGGGAACTGTGAGCTGTGCTCTTTTACAATATCAAGGCCAAAATGGATCAGGCTGGTTATAAAACAAGTGAGCACAGGGATTAGATGTCCACTGGGGCTGAACTCCTGAGATGTTCTGATTCTGCTCACTCTTGTGTGTGTGTGTGTGTGTGTGTGTGTGTGTTATAGCCTGCCAGCCACCTGGGATCCACTTGTCCCTGATGCTCAGCACTGGTGTGATAGGAGTGTGCCACTAGGCCTGATGTGTTACGTGGGTGTTGAGGATCTGAAAGTAAGTCCTTATGCTTACATAGAAGCAGTATACCCATCGAACTGTCTTCCCGGCTCTGTATTTGTGGAATTACTTTGTAGACTTACATTCCATGATTTATCTTAACTCCTTCTGCTGTCCTGCCGCATTGATCAGTTTCTCTTCTACTATCTTGCATCAGGAAATATCATGATAGGTAAATGTACCATTTAGTCTGTCCCTTGTCACCAGTGTTGGGTGTCTGGTCATGGCTCAGTGAACGTGCAGTGGATAAAGTTGTGTGTGTAGTTTTTCAGAGTTCACACTTTAAAACTAACATCCTCATGTTAGACATTATAGGAGTCAGGAAAATTGTCCATGGATGGGTGCATAGTGAGGACTCAACCTGGTCATCAATGGTATTAGCACATAGAGTTAGACAGTTGATGTTGGAAGTCAGGGAGCATGCTGGTTGATGTGGAATTATATATACTCTTATAGTTGTGCTACATGTGGTGATATGATACATACTTTGGAGTAGAATGAGCTCAAAAATATAAACAGCTGCATCAGAGTAGCAGATCCCAGTCAGCAGCCTGAGGTCTCTTTACTAAGAAAAGGAGATCAGAAAGTAAATCACAAGCAGAAAATGGATAGAGAGCATTGAATGATAAGAAAGATCGCTAGAAAGCGATCTCTGTCCTGTGACTGGGCCAGGGGAAGTGGCAAAGTTCCAGGTGATGGAGAGATACAAGGTGGGTTACTGTGAGGGCTTAATGCAGGGATATCTCAGAATTCAATATGGCAGCCAGTTCAGTAAGCTGGCTCACAAGATCAAATTTGGTGGGAAAAGCAAGGATTTGGAAATGAGTCTGTGGGCATGAAATAGAACTTTGACTTCTGCTGCAAGACAGAAGGACAGAGAAGTTTGGAACCAATCTAGATCATACACAGATTCTTTAAAAAAACAATTGCGTCAGACATTAGGTCACAAAAGGTTAAGTTCTGGGAGACTGGGGGGGGGAGATGCTGTTGGTTACTGGGCACATGATATTGGCATATTCTGGAAAATTATTTTTTGTCCTTTTTCTATCTTAGAATGTAATGTTGTTTTGTATCAGTATTTCCCAAATGTCAGACATGGCATGCTCATAAAAGTAGCTTGGGAAGCTTCTGAAAATTCATGTTCCTGGGTTCTGCCTATAAGTCCGTGTTCAAAATAGTCAGGGGTGGATCTTGGAAATATGTGCTTCTGTCAAGTATCTAAGTTTGGAATCTACATGGAACTACATTACACTAGAGATCCGGGCTTCTTCAACATCTTGGACTCCTTTCTCTCTCTCCATCCCTTGCTTTTGCGTCCTTCTATGTTTATAAACTGGGATACTGTCAAAAACCTACTGCAAGTTTATGAGCACACCATTCCCAATCAAGACTTGAGAAAGTAGCCGAACGATGTAGAGAACCTACGCTTAATGTCTTCTCGGTCCCTGTAGAAGCGTAAACCGTTAAAAGTATATGTAAAAATCACACACTCTCCTATCCCACACTTGAAGTTTGGCTTTGTTTGATTTCACTAGTGTGTTTTTCAAAGTGCTATGATGCCTTTTTGAAGCTTAATTGGCAATACTTACCCAAGATTACAAAGTCTTTAGAGACAAGGTGATCTCATGGGTATGTATGGTAGTCATTATGATGCTCAGGTTATTACTACTATTTTATAGCACAAAAGGAAGACTACCTGAAGGGGCTGGAGAGATGGCTCAGTGGTTAGTTCATATTGCAATTACAGAGGACACAAATTTGGTTCCCAGTGCCCATGTTGGGTGGCCACGCCCACTTGTAACTCTAGTTGTGGGGGTTCTGATACCCTCTTTGGTTTCTGTAGCCACCTGCATTCATGTGCATACCCACGCATAGGCACATATTAAAAATTAAGTATGTTTATGAAGATGTCACTAAAGTTCCTTTTAGATTAAACAAGTCCACTTGGTATGTGAATTAAGTTATTTTTTGGCAAATAGTATATTCATGGGATTTTCTAGCTACCCTAGCCTATCCTTTTTAGCAAGATCATTACTTAGTGAGAAAATTAATTCTTTTTCTGTTGGAAATAATTCACAAACTCTGCTTAGGTTCTAAATTTTCCTAATTAGCCTTGGAAGTCTGTATCTATATTCTCATAAAGTTAAAATTAAAAGGATCATTAAAACATTTCTGATTTATAGAAACCATGCCCCAGAGATATAAAATAACTCACTTGAGACCATCAAATTAGTGTCAAGAAAATCTCAGTCTCTGATTCTTAGTTCTGCAGTGATTGACTGATAAAGGTAATATTCTTCCCACTCATGGCCTTAAGGGCTTTCCAAAGAAACAGAACCAACTGTGTGCATATCTGTGTTTGTGTGTGTGTGTGTGTGTGTGTGTGTGTGTTGCGTGTGTTAGAGGCAGAAAGAGAGAGAGAAACACAGAGAAAAACAGAGAGAGAAAGACAGAGAGAGACAGACAGAAAGAAACAGCAAAACACGCACACAGAAAAAGAGAGAGAGAGAGAGAGAGAGAGAGAGAGAGAGAGAGAGAGAGAGA
>NW_021620775.1:3694113-3704718 GCF_004785775.1 Grammomys surdaster
AGAGAGAGAGAGAGAGAGAGAGAGAGAGAGAGAGAGAGAGAGAGAGAAACAGAGACAGACAGAAAGACACAGAGAAGGGAATATGGAAGCTGACAAACATGCCCCAATTGGCAGACAGTATAGAACATGTAGGAAACCAAAAAGTGTTAGTCACGTTCAAAGCCCAGTTATAGCTTTAGTTTAAACACTAGCAATCCCGAGAGCCAGGGAAAACTGGAGTTTGCATTTCAGTATAAAGGGGAAGGCCTGGAAGATCCCAAGCATGAGGTCCTCCAATGGGTGAGACTGTTCTTTGTGCTCTGTGCCTTTGACTGATTAGATAAAACCTATAGGCATTATGAAAGGCAGTAAGCCCCCTAATTAAAGATAATCTCAACTATAATTATTTTCAGTTACCGGGAGTAATGTTTATCCAAATGCCTGGGCACCTTCTGGTTCAGTTGAGTTGATACAGAACATTAATTGCCTCAACCCATGCAAGAATGACCAAAAGAAAAAGTCATCAAAACAACAAGCAGGCAAAGAAGTAGAAAAAATTCCGTCAGACTTTTTTTTTTCCTGAGGGAATAGAAAAATAGTGCAGCTATTTTATAGTTTGACAGTCTTTTATTATTCAAAGCATTAAATTATCATACAGCATTGCTATTGAATTCTGGAGTTCAGTTTCAGAGAAATGTAAACTGTGTTAACACAAAATGTGTGTACTATTAGAAGAGCTTTATCTGTACTAGCCACACTGGCAGCAGCCTGTATGCCCTTTGGCAGATGCCGGAAGTGCGTGACTCTAATAAAAGTAAGCCAACCGTTAATGCATGCCATTACTTGTATGAATCTGTAAGAAATTGTGTTGAGTGAGAAATGCCAATCCTAAAAGGATGTGGATCCATGTCTATAATCTTTTAAATGGCAAATTTTCCAAAATGGAGATCCTGTAGTTATTTCTCGGCAGTAGCGATAGGTTGGTGCAGGGGGGAGAAGAGAGAAGACTGTGGCAAGGCACAGTCAGCAGAAGCAACTTTTGTGTTGGAAAAACTGATTGGAGTTTGCCTAAAGTGATTCCACGAAAACCTCTACCTGGGGCAAAATTGAGCAGACTCTGTTTGCACACAGCTCAAGTGAAGGAAAAGTGTGGGTCACGCACACTGCACTAGCTCTTCCACTTTGTGATTTGCTGGTGTCCTCTAGTCCTTTCTGTATTACTACTTATGATTTCATGTGAATTGATCATTATCTAGTAAATATGTCAATTAGGGAAGAGACATTCTCGAAGAAAGCCAGCTTTATGAATGCAGTATTCGTTCTTACATTAGTTTGGGTGAAAGGATGGTTGTATGCTGCCACGCAACGTTGCTGGGGAGAGTGAGGCAGACCTCTACACTGCACTTGTGGACATCCGAATTGCTACTTACATGATTTGCCATATTCAAAATTCTTTTTCACTTGTGTGGTGAGGTGTGTGGACAGGCCAATCCTGGTGTCTTCTTCTATTGCTTATTTGTTTGTTTATTTATTGGGATAGGGTCTCCTAGAACAGTTTGTCTCCATTGCTTAGCCAGCACACCCCAGTGTCCTTTCTCAGCCTCTCAGTGCTAAGATTGCTGATAGTTGCCACTACACGCTGCTTTCCCCATGGGTACTAAGGATGCTAACTCAGATCATCATGCTTGCATAGCACGCACTTTACAAAGTGAGCCTGAGTCTCCCCAGGACACACTCAGACCACTTGACCCCTGAAAGTCACAGGAAAATAATAAGAGGTAAATGAAACATTCATTTCATAGGTAAGTATTTCTAATATATTATTATGATTTTTGCACTAAATGTGCAACATTCTTTATTATAATAATATTTTTAAAGATATTTATTAACGGATGAGGTCATGACATAATGCCAAGTACAAGAGTTAAAGTGATATTATTTATTATATCAGAACTATATTCCAACACATGTACCTGATAGCCTACACATCCTGGATGTCTCAGTTGGGTCAGTTGCTAAATCTCTTTTCGAAGCCATCATTTGTACAATAACTATTTGATAGGAACATTCATCCTTTATAAAACTGAAATAACTATAGCTCTTCTAACCATGTGAAATTTAAAACTGGTGTGAGATAGCAGTTGTGTTCGTGTGGCAGTAATAGTATCCCTATTTGTACTCTTTAATACTTTGAAGAAATTTTCACACTTAACATGGACATACAATAATTTGGTTTTGAAGAAAACTGTTTATGTATGCACACATATGAAGTATTGAAGTTATTCTCACTCTTTATGCCATTAATTATTAATTTCCATCAGTGCATACCTACAACTTCTACAGGTGGTCCATAGACAAAAAATATTGCAAACTTCTACAGACTGATGGTTCTTAGACATCCTTTCAGACAGTGGGAGTCTGAAATGAGTGTTTAACTGCACTCAACTTTGCACCTTATAGTTAAATATGATATAGTTATAGTATGATCTAGCAGAATAAGAATAAAATATTGAAAAACACTGTTGACTTTGGCAGTTGAGGAATACTTTGCTGGGAAATTAATGAGACCATTAAATAAGGAACACATGCAAGTTGTTTCAAGTACACTGGTATGATGTCATTGGTTTTAGAATTGAGAAAGTAAACCAATTGCCTGATACATTAGGAAGCACTTAAACACTTCCTTAATCATTAGGGACCTTCTCACTTGCCTTTAGAGTGGGATCTGCCAGCCTTCAGAACAGCTTGTAGGCCTGTGGCATTGCACTGTGAGAGAAAGATGATATTGGGAAACAAGAAACTACACAATGAGATCAACAGGATCTCTCTCGTCTGTCTAACCCAATGAAATTCATCTAGCTTATACAACAAGCTATAACCAGTTTGTCTATGACATTTCATCCCAAGAGCTTCTAAAATGCAACCCATGACATGTGGTTTCTGAACGTCAGAAACACATTGTGCTTAATCGTCATTTTGCTCATTATTGATTTTCATTCTTACTCATATTTTAATATGTCTTGGATCTTCAAAATTATTTACTTCCATTATACTTAGAAAAACAACTTTTATGAAAGTATTTACAATGCTCTTTGAACATATTCCCCCTCACACCTTGGTAATACCACCCTCCTTCAGCTTTCTCCTTATCTTCATCCCTTTTGTTTCTTAGATGATTTTGCTTTTATGGATTCTATATATATATATATATATATATACACATACACATACACATATACATATTATCCACATAAAGTTTATGACTTATAAATAAAAGAAAACATGTAATATTTGTCTTCCTGATGTTGTCTTAATTTAACTCTCTCCAGCTCCAGCTATATCAAGTTTCCTGAAAACAACATAACTTCATATGTTTTTAATGGCTAGAAATAATCCCCCTGTGTGTATGTGGTATATATATATGGTATGATTTTATCTGCCACTTTGTCGACAGATACCTGGCCTGGTTCCATAGCTTAGCTACTGTTCACAGAGCCACAACTAACATTGATGCAAATGTGTCTCTGTGATGTGTTGACGTGGAACCATTTTGGTAAATAGCCAGATGTAATATAGCTAGATCATATGTAGTTTGACTCTTAGAAGTTTGGGTTTTGTTGTTGTTGTTTGTGTGTTTGAGAAGCTTGCATACTAATTGTCACAATAGCAAGCCTAGCTTACATTCTCAATAACAGTATATAAGGGTTTGTTTTCTCTACGCTCATACCAGCATATGTTATTATTTGCTTTCTTAGTGACTCCCACTCTGACTGGGGAGACATGGAATTTTGGTGTAATTTTGATTTGCATTTTCTAGTGAGTTTGAACTTTTTCAGAGGTTTAAAAATATTTTATGATCTGAAATTTTCTTCTGACACCTGGTAACAAAATGCTCGCAAAATATGACTTTCAAAAGACTGTATATTTCTCCCACATAGGGATTCCATTCTTTTATATTCTCACTTCAATATTGATTCACACTCTAAGATCTTTACTCCTTTATGAAGACCATCAGTGCTTGACTGTGGTGCTTATTACCAACCCAAAGGATATTAAAATTGCCTCAGCTTGCAGTTTTCCATTTTTATTATTAAGATAGTGAAACTACCATTTCAGAGGAAACTCTGACAGCTTGTAGACCTACAGAAATGTGCTTTACCACAGTTAAATAAGGAAAAAAGTCAAATTAAGTAGACATTGATCTGCACTTAAAACAATTTTTGAAACAAGGTCTTACTCTGAATCCCAAGCTGAATGTGAATTCCAGATCCTTCTGACTCAGCCTCTCAAGTGCTGGAATTGTGGCTATACATCTCCCTGCTTGGCCCTAGTCTATCATTTTTAACTTCTTAAAGTTTCAAAGATGATAGTATTTTATAACACAGTTGACTGGGCTGCAGGGGGAAATGAGTATTCATACAATAACAATGTAAGAATGATATCTTCTTTATTGAAGGCAATTAGAAGCTATCAGTCCATTTATAACTGCATACATTCTGATCCAGAACTTCTACATCTAGGAATTTCATCCATATGTACATAGGCATTTATATTGAAAATATGTAAAGTAATTCAGCCCCCTCAGGCTCTAATGCAAATAACTCGCTGCAACCTAGGTAGTTACTAGTCAAGGGGATGGCAGAACCTATAGTAAAAGGATTTTCTTGTGCCTAAAACACAAGATAGTTTACATGCTAAATGTAATATTCATTAAGCAATATTGTTAAGTATGGACTGTGACAGCAATCTGAAACCTGTCTACTTTAGTAGTCATAAACTGTCTCTGAAAGAACTCTTTAAAACATGGTAGTGGCCTGGTGTGGTGGCCAAAGTCCTTAATCCCAGTACCTGGGAGGAACAGGCAGGCCAATCTCTGTGAGTTTGACATCAGTCTACAAGCCAGGATCACACCATGAGACCCCTATCTCAAAAAAAAAAATAGTTAAGATTATTTAAAAAATTAAAACAACTTTCTCTAAAACCTCAAACATGAACCGTGAAAAAGAACTGTTCTATGGAAGGTTGATGTCAGCAAGAACATCATTGAGGAACCTTAAAATGAGCAGTCTCTTGTGGCTTTTAAATGATGGAAATATATTATATAATCAGAAAAGAAATTAACATGATATGTAATAATGACTTTATACAAGCATATAATAGATAAAAATGTGTAAAATAAACTTTGATTTTGTTGGAGTTATTCTTTTCCTAATGTTTCCTCTGGGTAAAAATGATAGTACATAGTTATTTTATAGTAACGATGAGAAATGATTTTTAGAAGATGAAGAATTGGGCGCACTGACACTTAAATGAATGTATTGCATTCATGTGTATGGAATGTAGTGAAAAGCTAAGCATATGAGGCTCGTCTGCGTGTCAGGTCCCTGTGTAACGTCCCTGTGTGTGAGGGCTCCTCTTCTTCTGCCTTTCCTTTTTTTGCAGTTTCTCTGTGGCATTGACTAAAACCAGTATGATTTTTAAAATGTATTCAATGAAATGTGAGTACATAGGTGATCACTGTGTAATAATATTCATATATTAATTTAAATAAAATGCTCTATGCTCTCATAAGTAGAAGCAGAACTAGTGGTCTCTGTGAATGTGTCAGTCTTATTTGAGTAAGGATTTCATTAGTTCTTGATTTAGTTTCATCTAGGGCTTTTTAGAAAAAAAGAATAGAATTGAAATTGTTCTACATTTGTTGAGGGGAAGTGTCTCTGTATGGACTTCTTAAGATGTTGGCTCATTTAAGACATTCCTTGTATCATGTCCCAAGGAGCCAGGGCAAGGAACATGAAGTACGTGGACTGATAATGCCACTTCAATCCACCCCCAAGAGAAATTGTGTTTTCAGATTCTATTAATCTCAGCCAAATACAATGATGGCCTAGTCTTAAAATTGTCCACCCTGGAACAGGTTTTTGAGGGCCATTTTAACTAATTACCCTTTCAAACATGCAGTTTTGACATCTTGTCATGGCTGCTTTTCGGCCTCCAGTGAGTGGGTTTCAATGGATGGTTAGATGCCTCCTTCAGTGAAAAACTGGAAGAGTGGATGGTAGCGAGGAGAGAAGGGGTGGACCTCTTCCTCTCTGGCTTCTCTTCTTTCTGTTGTCTTCCATTCTTGTGTTGAGTCTACACCATAAGGAACTTGATTGTGCTGCCTAAGGGCCAATGTGCTACTTTGGCAAGACACGGAGAAGGGAGTGATGATAATGGACTTTCATATTCAGAAAGAATTCTGCAAGCTCTTCCTACAAGAGACCATTTCATATATATATATATGTGTGTGTGTGTGTGTGTGTGTGTGTGTGCGCATATGTATATATATACATATATATGTATATATGTGTGTGTGTATGTGTGCATGTATGTATATATATATGTATATATGTATGTATGTATATATATATATATGTGTGTGTGTGTGTGTGTGTGTGTGTGTGTATTCCAAGGCATATATAGTCTACACACACACACATATACACACACATAATATGTATATGTATATGTATATGTATATGTATATGTATATGTATATGTATATGTATATGTATATATGTATATATGTTCCAAGGCAAAATAAACACCAGACACTTTTTTACAAATAAAACAGTCTGGAAGGAATCATGATATTAGAGCAATTCCAACGGAATTAAATTGACATTGCAGCTTCACACTCAGATCAGTATCCATAGCATTATTATACTTGATGTTGTTGTTTTAGTAAAGGAATCATATTATAATATTCACAAATATTAGATTAGAATTAAAAAGTTCATTTCACTGATTGGAAACCTGACCCAGAAGTACTATGAAAAAGCATATTTGACTTTTTGCTTTGTGTGTGTTGGAGGGAGGGAGGGAGGGAAGGAGGGAGGAGGGAGGGAGGGAGAGACAGAGACAGAGACAGACAGAAAGATACAGAGAGACAGAAAGGAAAAGGAGGAAGAGGAGGTAGAGGAGGAGGAGGAGCAGGAGGAGGAGGAGGAGAAAGAGGAGGGGAAGGGGGAGGAAGAGGAGGAGAAGGAGAAAGAGGAGGAGGAGGAGGGGGAGGAGCAGGAGGAGGAGGAGAAAGAGGAGGAGAAGGGGGAGAAAGAGGAGGAGAAGGAGAAAGAGGAGGAGCAGGAGGAGGGGGAGGAGGAGGAGGAGGAGGAGGAGGAGGAGGAGGAGGAGGAGACCTCTCTGTATATATCCATATGCACAATCCCTGCATCATGGTTGACTCACCCTTGTCTCAGTCACCACTTGACTTCGTATTTTCCTTATTCTGTAAGGCAAGTGAAATGTAGGCAGGGAATGTGTTTTTTTCTCTGTATCCAACATAGACTCTCTTAGTGAACCTGGTGCATCGTTGATACACATTTAATATTTATTTGATTAGATTTAATTATGAGTTATGTTTTTATTATTCTATTATGAATAGAGAGGAAAGGAAGAGAGGAATTAGCTAGGTATGAAATATAAATTGTCTGTAGTACAAATATGTCAGGGTCCTGTTTTAAGTATCATGATCCAGAAAGATTATGTGGTTAGTGCCTGGGGTTTATGGTCAGAGGTTACTCTTTCTACCTGCCAACCTTTGGGGATGATGAGGGCAGAGGTGTGTGTGTGTGTGTGTGTGTGTGTGTGTGTGTGTGTGTGTTTGTGTATGTGTGTGTGTTTGTGTATGTGTGTGTGTTTGTGTGTGTGTGTGTGTGTGTTTGCTAAGAAGTGGGACAGAGTGATGTGATGTCCCTGTTTATTTATGGGTAACTTTTCATTTCCAAGTTTATCTATGTTTTTCTCATGATCATATTTGATTTATAACACAACATGAAAACTTTTTCTTGTAGTTTACAGTTAAGTAAACTAAATTTTGGAGCATCAGCTAAGTGACTTTTCTGAGTTTCCCTGCTTAGTAAGGGATGGAACCAAGGCTGGCTTTCTCTTGTAACTCTTATTCCCACAAAAAGGGAATGGCACTTCCCAGTGACGTTTGGACCTTGTCCAAGCTCCACCCTGTCCCCCTCTTTTCACTTTTGCCAGAACTCTTCCTTAACAGGAAGTTGCCTCCGGTGGGTGTTTCAAGTGACCCAGTGACTCCTGCCTTCCAGTTCTGTGTTCTCTGCTCAGACTCTTATCCACCAGGGGCTAACTTGTTTTATCCTTTAGGAAGTGGCCCGTGGTGATATTGAGAGGAACAGTCTATTACATGACATGGTCCAGTCTGCCCCTTCAGTTCTCTAAGACTGCTCCAGAGGCTTCCTGTCTCTTGATTGCTGAGTGTTGCTTAGTGCCCTGGGCTGAAGGAGGCCATGTTGCACAAAATGATTATATCAACATGCCAGTTGGCACAGAGAAGCCATGCTGTGCATATTTATTTGTAGTCATGTTGTTTGACAACAATAAGATTTAGTATTTGGCTTGCATGTAGAGAAGAACCAGAATGAAGGATATTTACTCCGGGGTGCATTCATACAATAAAAACTTTCGTGCTCAGTCTGGAGATATGGTTCCTCTTCATACAGGGCAAGTGTTTGGGGTACAGGTATGGATCCATTTTCAATCTTGCTCTAAGGAGCTCACGTACCTAAAATTTTACTATTGATAATGGAGCAAGGTACCAAGGAGTTTTGCCAATCATTCCAGATTTCTTGTTGCATATTCTGTTTTAGAGAATTATAGTTCTTTGAGCTGAAGACAGGTATTTCTATGTTATAAATAAATACATTTTATTGTGTGTTTATGTGTGTGTGTTTGTAGGATTATATTCATTTGAACTCATGTTGCAACTTCTCTAAAACAGAGATACAATTTCCTCACTGTAGAAAGATTTATGCAGTAAATGGTATTCTGCTCCACAAACTGTCTGTCCATTATCTTCAGTTTTTAAAATAACCTTGCAGGAGGGTGCAGCTATTTTCCTTAAATGGTGGGGAAAGTACAAGAAAACATATTTTCATTCTGTCTCATGAGAAGAACCAGCTGATGCCTCTGTCTGCTCCTGGACATAGTTAACACTTTCTTAACACTCACAGTGGCAGAACTTGAATTCCAACCCCAGTCCTAGATTTCAAGGCCCACACTTCCTGTATGTGTGCAACACTACGTAGCTGAGCTAAACATAAACCCTAGTTTTACCAATTGTAAAATTCATCTCAAATCCACACAGTTTGTCTTAACCCGATCTGCTATCTGTGGCACAAAACTGTGGACAGAAATTTCTCTATGAATAAAAGGAAAAAAATTTCTACAAAAATTTTGAGAAAATTCTCTTTAAAAAATTAACTAGCTAAATGCAGACAAGAAATATGAAGGAAAAGTACGCATGGTATTGAGTGTGGAAATGCAAAAAGAAAATTTGGGATTTAGAGTCTCCAATATGCTGGGGTTGGTCTTGTGTGGTGTGTATTCAGATGCTGAGTCTGTGTGCCCTAAGATTAGGTTGCAGTCTGGACATGGGCATTGTATTGACCAATGTGCTGTAAAGAATGTTCCCCAATAATCTCTGATTTATTAATAAAAGGCCTGTGACTGAGCAGGAGAGAGAGGAAGGGGGGACTTGAGATCCAGTAGAAGGTCTCAGGTAGGGACCAAGAGGACAAGGATGTCGTCATTAGGTGATAAGGACCAGAAGCCCATGGCTAAGTGAAGTTCACCCTAAGGGCAGACAACTACAGCAGAAGCTTCCCAGGAGACACTAATTTGACAAGTAATAGGGCATTTCCTATGGGTTTTAACTGCATGGAAGGATTATATAGCTCAGAACCTACCCAGCATAGTGCCATGAGCTTATTAACAAGTCACAGTGTTTCTGTGACATTTTCTTGGAACAAAGCAGGCAAGAATGGGGCAGAAACCCTCCATAAAATTACTTCAGTGCCAATAGATTGCTGAATTAAAGTTCAGAGTTTTAGAGAGACTGCTCCAAGAATTCAAGTCATGTTTGATCTTATAGCAGTTACATAGAATTAGATGGTCCACCCACCCATTCCAGATGTGATTGGGAGGTAGGGAAGCAGTATTTGTCCTGGTGGAGATTTTAGAGCTGAACATCTTTGTCTTCCATGGGATCTGGGATGCACTTGGCTGGTGGAGGAGGCACACAGCTGGTTCAGTTTGCTTCAAAGGAGAACTCAGCACTCACTGTGTTGACATGGAGCACAAAGCTGACTGCACAGCAGCTTAGACATTTGAGCTTAAAGAGGTAGCGGGGGAATATTCAGCAACTATAAATTAAAAGCAAAGAATGAGGCGTATAGTCTAATGTTCTTGGTGGATGTTGCATATGAGAAGGATGTGAGTGTTAGGATTCAAGCCTGTCAAAGCTGAACCACATGGATTCTCCAACCAGCAGCTTGTCAGGAGCAGAGCTTGGGCAGCAAGCTGGAGGCATGCTGGCTAGTGCAGGCAGGGTGATGTTTTTCCTACTGTATCATTTTTATTCAGAGCACACACGAACCAAATGATTCTCAGCAGGGAAAGTTGCAGATTATTTCTTGTATATTGCAGCCATTTGGGGAGATGAAATATGGACCTTGGAAACCTTTCTGCAAGGAGTGCTTTTTTAAAAAAGAAGAAAGTGGGCACTTTTTTAGTTTATAGAAACCAGAAATGTTTTTCAGAGAGGGAGACGGAGGGGGA
>NW_021620775.1:3709718-3778763 GCF_004785775.1 Grammomys surdaster
AGAAGTGTGCTCTTCCGATCTGAGGGAGAGGGAGAGGGAGAGGGAGAGAGAGAAATCGTGCATGCACTGCAAGGCTCAAAGATTTTTTTTCCTTAATTCAAAGCTAGAATATATTTTCATGTATACATCAACCTGGGGGATGGGGTTAAGTAGGCAAATGTAGAATGAGCAGGACGTGATGCCAGTGAGAGTGACCATGTGGACAGCGGGGTTCAGAATAAAGACCCCCCCATGCTCTTTCCACCCACTGAACAAAAATCCACTTCTGAAACGCTCTATAGATTTCTCAGGTGATTATTTTTCTCCCTAGAGTCCATCTCATTAGCTATTCCCAAGAGTTAGGTAGAAACCATTGCCTAGTGGCTGGAGGCCCAATTATCCCAAGTTGCTAAATTCTGTTTTTTTACTTTTGCCGAAAAAATTTCCAGCTGGAGATTGTTTTCTGATTAAGGATCTAGCAAATTAAAGCCGAGCTCTAACCCATATTCCCATGTCTTTTGGAAATGGCAAGACTGTATAGGTTTAGAGTAATTAAGCTCAAATTTCTCATAGTATAAGAAAAATAAACAAGCACTTCCGGTCTGGGCCGGAGCAAAGAGCAGTTCCCAGGCGGCAGCTCTGTACCAACCTCACAAAACCGAGAGGAAGAGGGCCTCCCAGGAGATCTAACCTGGGCAGTATCCCAGGTAAGGAGACAGCAACACTTGCCCCATACAGGGAGTAACCGGGACCCACTGGGACCCAGGAATTCACTCCTGGCCCGGAGCGCATGGGCTCCTTCTGGTCTGGGCCCTAGCGCTCAGCAGATCCCAGGAGTCAGCTATGCATCCAATCTCACAGAACCCAGAGGAAGCGAGGTGCCCAGAAGCTCTAACCCAAGCAGTAGAGCAGTATCTTAGGCAAGGAGGCAGCAACACTTACCCCAAACAGGGAGTAACTGGGACTCACTGGGGCCCAGGAATTCACTCCTGACTAGGAGCACTGATTCCTTCCGGTCTCCACCTGAGCACTGAGCAGATCTTGGGCCTCAGCTCTAACCCCAGCAGCAAAACCCATCCCAAACAGTTCTGACACAGCCAAGATAATAGGAAAGACAGGCTCCAGTCAGAGACAGTGCAGATAGCACCAAGGAAATCCAGATGGCAAAAGGCAAGCACAAGAACATAAGCAACAGCAACCCAAGGTACTTGGCATCATCAGAACCTAGTTCTCCCATGTTAGAAAGTCCTGAACTCCCCATATCACCAGGAAAGCAAGAGCCAGATCCAAAATCACTTCTAATGACAATGATAGAGGACTTTAAGAAGGACATAAATAACTCTCTCAAAGAACTTGAGGAGAACACAGGTAAACAGGTAGAAGCCCTAAAAAGGAAACAGAAAAATCCCTTAAAGAATTACAAGAGAACACAGCCAAGCAGGTGAAGGAATTGAACAAAACCATCCAGGACATAAAAATGGAAGTAGAAACAGTAAAGAAATCACAAAGGGAGACTACCCTGGAGATAGAAAACCTAGGAAAGAAATCAGGAGTCATAGACACAAGCATCACCAACAGAATAGAAGAGATAGAAGAGAGAATCTCAGGTGCAGAAGATACCATAGAAAATATTGACACAACTGTCAAAGAAAACGCAAAATGCAACAAGTTCTTAACACAAAACATCCAGGAAATCCAGGACACAATGAGAAGACCAAACCTAAGGATAATGGGTATAGAAGAGAGTGAAGATTCCCAACTTGAAGGGCCAATAAATATCTTCAACAAAATTATAGAAGAAAACTTCCCTAACCTAAGGAACGAGATGCCCATAATCATACAAGAAGCCTATAGAACACAAATAGACTAGATCAGAAAAGAAATACCTCCTATCACATAACAATCAAAACACCAAATGCACAAAACAAAGAAAGAATATTAAAAGCAGTAAGGGAAAAAGGCCAAAGTAACATATAAAGGCAGACCTATCAGAATTGCACCTGACTTCTCACCAGATACTATAAAAGCCAGAAGATCTTGGACAGATGTCATACAGACCCTAAGAGAACATAAATGCCAGCCCAGGCTACTGTACCCAGCAAAACTCTCAATTACCATAGATGGAGAAACCAAGATATTCCATGACAAAACCAAATTTACACAATATCTTCCCACAAATCCAGCACTTCAAAGGATAATAACAGGAAAGCTCCAATACAAGGAGGATAATTATACCCTAGAAAGACCAAGAAAATAATCCTCTTCCAACAAACCCAAAACAAGATAACCACACAAACAGTGCCTCCACTATTAACAAAAATAACAGGAAGCAACAACACCCTCTCCTTAATATCTCTTAACATCAATGGACTCAATTCCCCAATAAAAAGGCATAGGCTAGCGGACTGGATACGCAAACAGGACCCAGCTTTTAGCTGCATACAGAAAACCCACCTCGAAGACAAAGACAGACACTGCCTTAGAGTAAAAGGTTAGAAAACAATTTTTCAAGCAAATGGCCCTAAGAAACAAGCTGGAGTAGCCATTCTAATATCGAATAAAATTGACTTTCAACTTAAAGCCATCAAAAAGAATAAGAAAGGACATTTCATACTTGTCAAAAGAAAAGTCAACCAACATGAACTCTCAATTCTGAATATCTATGCGCCAAATTCAAGAGCACCCACTTTCATAAAAGAAACCTTACTAAAGCTCAAAGCACACATTGCACCTGACACAATAATAGTGGGAGACTTCAACACCCCACTCTCAGCAATGGACAGATCATGGAAACAGAAACTAAACAGAGATACAGTGAAACTAACAGAAGTTATGAACCAAATGGACTTAATAGATATCTATAGATATCTATAGAACATTTCACCCTAAAGCAAAAGAAAAATAAACAAGCAAAATTAAAAGGCTTGCTGTGGAGAGCAACTGGAGTGGGCTTATTATTCATGCCTCTCTGCCTGCTCATTCCTGGATGGGTTGGAGGGTCATCAACTTGCAACTATGCCATGCCCAAAGTTACCAATGACATCTCCAAGGTAGATAAAGATGTTGACTTTGATGTAAAGGCCTCACAGATGTCAGCAGGAAATGCTTAGGGGAAACTGGACAAGAGCATCTAATAGGGACCCAGAAAAGGCCAGCCATACTTTGGTTTTGTGTGTACCTCCATGCCATGCACCCTAGCTGATATCCCTTTGCTCAGGTCCTGCTGAATTTCTACCTCTCTCTGCTAGGGACATGTTCTTTTTCTGCCTGTCTCTTCTTTGATGTCTATCTAAAATGTCACTTATTATTTCTCTTTTATGTACACTCAGGAAGAACAAGGGAATATATATATATATATATATATATATATATATATATATATCCTTCATCTAGGGTTTGAAGATAGTTCTTGCCCTATTTTAGGTACTATTTTTTTTAAAAAAAAAATCTGCCTATAGACTATCAGAATGCAGACCCATTCTTATCTGCATATCCTCAGACCCTAAACTGTGTTTAACACCTACGAGAGACTTAGTAAATGATTGCTCATTTGAGGCCATGCTTGAAACTGTCCTCAACTAGAGAGGAGGTGAGCTTAGCCTTTGTTCCTGCTGGAGTATGAGTCAATCTTTGACCTGTGAGACAGGGGCTTTTGAAGATGTACAGGGTTATTATTTTTCCCTTTTGTCTGTGATTCTTATCTATAAGACTTAGTTCCAAATGAAAATGGAACCAACATTTGATTCAGTTTCTGTGCCAAAGAGATGAAGAGAATGTTTCTGCCTCCAACTCTAGTGAAGAGAATATTCAAATTTATCTTTTTCATTAACACATTGCCTATTTATTTATATATGCTATCTTATTTTATATTTTTTAGTACCTAACTCCCTCCTCTCCCCATATCTTTCATTCATTTCCCTGTTCTTTTCCCTCTTGTCTGTTCCCCTCTTCTCCTGTCTTCTACTCTCCTTTCTCTTCTCAAAATGGTCATTAATTTTCAGAAATTCATCCATGTATTATCTTCTCTTAGACAAAATAAATCAGTATGCCAAAAGTTGTGTAGAGTTGCTCCGAGGTTAAGCGATACACACTTGAGCGTAGACACCCCTATCATCTTAGAATCTTACTTTCCTTGTAGCACCCTCAGAATAACTAGGACCACTTTAGGATTTTTTCCTGTGAGTTTGCAACGTGAGTTCTCTTTTTAAAATGCATTCTATATAACCTTACATCATAATATCGGAAGAGAGTAGAATACGCAGGACCTTGGCAATTATTCCAGGGATCTGTCTATATTTCTTGTAATAAGAGGTTGTCTGGTTCAATTTGAACTCTGAAGAGAGCAATTCATACTCTTCCACATCAGAGTAAGGCTTTGGTACATACCTGTGATTTTCCTTTGATATCATGAATATCCAAATGGAGTCATAGTTATATCAGTTAACCTCTGAAACTCCTTGTCCTTTCCCATAGTTCTCTGCCTGAAATACCTACCATGAGTACAGAATTCCATGCATTTCTGAGATCACCTTGACTTCGGTGGAGGGTAGATCTAGGGCATTCATAAACTGCTTACTGTGTGAGTTGCAGAAAACAGTTCAGCATCTTCTGCGTTCTTCCTCCTCCACCTCAGCTTTTCATCTTTTTACTCTCCTTGCAAAAGATCTCTGCTAAAATCTTACCATCTAATGGTTGGTAAACTAACACCATCCACATCTCTCAAGAGTTTATTTGAAATGATGAAGCATTGGTAACCCCCAGGCTGTCCCATCAGTGAGACGTCTAACAAGTGCCTCTGGTGAGTTGTATTCAGGGTTGAAAGGATTAATACTGTTAGGATGTGCTTTAAGATGCCTATGAGTGGCATCAAATATTAAGTCCAGTAACATCAGGGTCACAGGAGGTGCTGCTGGTCCGATGGAGAATGACTCTGTGCAAATTAGAGAGTGACTTCGTGGCTCATGTTACTCATGGTTCTCTCTAGGTAGGCAGAAGGCTAGTGCTTCTTTCTGTGGCTCTTTTCATAAAACTACATGCTAAGCGCTCTCCCCGTTCCAGCCTCTTTCTCCTGAGGTTGAGCAGAGAAAGATATCTTTTACCATCAAGGTTCTTCTGATGACTTTTTGAAATCTCCAAATACTTCTTGCCCATTCTCCTTTAAATACAAAACAATAACCTAGAAATCAGTTTATGAATTCACCAGTTTCCAATAACGCATTACACCATTTTACACACACACACACACACACACACACACACACACTCATACACATACACCCCTAAATTCTATATTTCCTTTGAATTTAACTAGACTACATTATATTTATTTGTGTTGAACTCACATATGCACTCAAAAATATCTCTGCTTTCTATTTTATTCTTAAGAGATGAAAAATACACTTTTTAAATCTCGCTTTCACATACTTGTCATTTAGGTATTGGAGGAACATCTTTATGTCCTATCTTATAAACCGTGTGTATCTGCTGGATGGTCTACTTTCTCTCACAGTTTTAAATGTTTAAGTGAAGTTTATAGGATCTATCTTATTGCTCTAAGAAACACTGATGGCATTGAGCACAAAATAAACCAACAACCATGAAGAGGTCATAGGGGAAGGCAGATGGTAACAACAGAAAATATCCCACCCTAAAGAGGGCATCATCAGACTTATCAAGATGAAAAATAATTGTATTATTTAATGAACCATCACATATCAGGTATCAGGTTAGCTATTTCTAGCCATTCTCAAACTCTATCTGTACATGTATGTGTTACTACTTTACAAACAATTCATTTATTGTATTTTATGTTTGATGCTTCGTTTCTTGTATTTTATGTTTGATGCTTCTGTTTTCTTTTCTTTTGTTTGTTTGTTTACTCAAGGAATTCCTCTAGGAATTCTTTAAGCAATAACATTCTGGAAGTTCGTGCCTCAGAGGCTGCATGTGTCCCCAGGTATTGAAGTTCATAAATACTAGAACTAATGACTTGAGCGTGAGCATGGAGCTGGTGTGGGAGACAGTGCTACAGCTGAACTATCACCCGATGATGAGTGTAAATCCGTACAGATGCTAATGTCACAAACTGCAGGACACATAAAGGTTTACTTTTCCTTTGCGGTTATAGGACACAAGGCTTTAGAAATAACAAGAAACTCCTTTAAAGTTACAACATTTTTGGTGTGCCACTTTTTTTATTAACCATATATTATTATACAATATATATATTAGTGTATAATATTTTATTAGATTCAAATATTCAAACACAAACTTATCATGAAAATTTCCTCCACTGGAACAGAAAACAGAGATGACTATAAAATATAGTACATTTTCAATATATTAATTTTCCAACTGTATGTGTTATATTTAAAATGTATGGTTTTTCTAAAGGCTTAACAATGTTATAATTAAAGACAATCACCAAGAAGCTAAACTCAACAATCATCATACTACTTCCAGATAAATCATATTTTGATATGCATTTTTTAAAAGTTTAAAAAATTAGACACAGATATAAATGTATATATATAATATGTATTCTCTCTTTCTCACATCATGTATCTCCACATGGTTAAATATGTTTTACTGCTAATTATTTAAAATTTGTATTTGTTCAATTTTTGAGTATTTCCCATGTTTCACCCTCTCTCATCCCCTCCCCGTGTCATCGGAGTTTTTTCCCTCCTCTTTTCATGTCTACTGAGTTCCTGTACTAGTCAGTTCATGTAATACTGAGTGTAATTAGTGTTGCATGCATGAAAATGGACGGGAATAATGTTCCTTGTATGTAATGAATGGGAGGTTATTTACTAGAACATGGGCAACTTTTCAGTAGCTACATCACTTAAGAAAATGCCATTGTTTTCTCAGAAGCTATTAGCTTGTCAATGTTCTGTCAGCTTAGAGGTAGGGTTTCATGAGCCTCTCCCACACACATGATGACTGGGCAACCCTATGTAGGTGTTAAGCAGGTAACTGTAGGTGTAATGATGTCACGAATACTGTGACCATCGACTCGATTTTGGTTTGGGGGCTTCGTTTCATTTTGTTTTCTCAGAGAGCCTTCATTTCCTTTGGTTTGTGCATTCTTTCTGCTCTATTTCCCCACAGTATTCCCCAGCCTATGTGTGTGTGATATAGATGTCCAGCTTAGGGCTGAACACTCCATAGTCAATTACTAGCACTTTGGCTAGTAATGGGTCTTTGCAATAAATGTCATATGCAGCGATAAAAAGAGTCTCCAATGAAGGCTGAGAACAACACTAATTTATAGATATAGGTGTGAATATTTTGAAGGCAGTTAGTTTAATAATAGGTGGAATCAGCAAAATAGAAATAGTAGGTTCTTCTCTTGGGTCTCTGAACTCTGTAGTCATGGAATCATGATAAGGTTTCTAGTACCACAGGATCCTTCCTGTGGTACAGTCTTCAAATCCAATCAGAATCTCATTGGTTATGCCCATGATAATTATCCCACTATTACACCTGTGGGTACATCTTACCTAAGAAGTTGATAGGTTGGCATTGCAGTTTACAAAGTTCACAGATGGGTAAAAATATGGATGGGTTTTTTTCCAGCAGTCTTTATTCTACTTTTGCACATTCATGTACCACAATTCATTTTACCATCTCCTTATTCGTATATTTTTTTACTTTTCTTTGTAATTATGCTTGTACATAACATTGACCATTTGCATAATTTCCTTATGTTGTAATTCTTTAGATTGGGACTGATGGTTCCAGCTGTTGGTAGGATGTTTGGTTTGTCTTTAAGTTAACTTGTATTTGTCTCATGGTTCTCCAGTGGAATGTCAAGTAGGGAAACGTGGAAGTGAGGAGGCGATGGAGCTGGCTCACCTTCAAACAGGGTCAGCCTCACTGTACCTCCTGGGCCAGGCACAGAGAGGACTTTCTGGAGTGCTTCTGCCTGGGGGCGGGTCGGGGGCTAGCTCTTCAGAGGGCTGCAGCCAAAGAGGTACGAGGCCAGCTTTACACAACCCCTGGACATCTATGTGGTCTCCCAAGTTTGCCCCCACCAGAGACGTCCCCATGTTCTCTAGGAGTGATATGAGCCATGGACCTCAACATGTACCCCTGCCACTGCATAGCTGTGGATCCAGACAAGGCCCTCAGTGGCAGCTCAGGCTGGGACCTCACCATGGCTCCAGGTAGCGGGGTTGGCCACTCACAACAGGCTATTCCTCTCCACTCTTGAGTCTCCAGTGCTATCTCTCTTCTCTAATGCCCAAGCTGCTCCTCTTCTCTATCTCTCCCATCTGTCCACTGTATACTTGCACATTGTAGTGGCTGCTGCGTCAGGCTGGCCACGCAGCTGGCAGGTTCCTGGGTGACAGCCTCCTGTCTATGCTGGATGTCATGGCGGCAATCGGTTGTCTTCGGCCCACCTGTGCCATGCACACTGGTCTGTGGGTGGCATGGCCGGCTGCAGGTTTCTGTCTTCATCCTCCCTTGCTGAATAGTGGTAGGCGGCAGCTATGTGTGCCTGGAAGAAAGGTCTGCAAGGGTCTTTGCCTACTTGCACCGAATAGCGTGGTGAAACACAGGTCTCTGTCCATCTTCCTCTTCCCATGCTGTGCTGCCTGGATTTGATTTGATTTTTATGAGTCCTAGGTATAAGACAGCTTTGGCCACCAAGCCAGGCATTAAGCTAGGATGCGCAAAGGACTGCCATCTGCTTTTCTCCCAACTGATAGAAGAACCACACTACCAGCAATGTGTCTCTTTGACCGTTGCCAGGGGGGCGCTTAGTATTTTTTTAACCATGAAGTGAGGTTGGATTTTATCAAAGTCTTTACAGCAACCATTGAGGTGACCATGTGATTTCTACCCATGATTCTCTTCATGTTGCTGTATTATTTATTTCAACACATTAAACCATTGTTGTATCCTTGGAATTAGAACACGGTCTGACCTTTTCAATGAGTTTTCAAATAAAATGTTAAGTACTTTATAGAAGATCATTCTTTTTGTTTGCAATAGTTTTCCTAAGGCATATATATATATATATATATATATATATATATATATATATATATTATTTTGTTACTATTTGCCTTTTCTTTTTCTTTTTTTTTTTCTTTTTTTTTCTTTTTTTTTTTTTAGTTTTTTGAGACAGGGTTTCTCTGTGTAGCCCTGGCTGTCCTGGAACTCACTCAGTAGACCAGGCTGGCCTCGAACTCAGAAATCCGCTTGTCTCTGCCTCACTATTTGCCTTTTCTGTCTTTTATTTTTAAAGTTGTTTGCTCACCACTGTGGATTGTATCAGCACTTTCTGCATATGCAGTGAGTTTCGGAGTGTTGTGTTTTCAGTTTTATTTGATTCTATTTATTTTATAGGTCCCATTTACTTTTTAAATTATTTATTGTTTGATTGGAGATAAATTGTTTAATCTCCATGCACTTGTATAACCCTCTAGTTTCTCATACTCATTTTTATGTATAGTATCATTCTGCTATGACATGTGAGACCCAATAAGATTTGCACTTAGTAAAACTTCCTTTATGACCTAAACTGCGTTGTTTTAGAAAAAAGTTACTAGTGATGATAAAATTGTAGGTTTTGTAATCGCCAAATAGAATGTTCTGAAGCTTCTGTGCTCAGTACCCTTTGTGTCATGGTGACAAAATATCTGAAATATGTAAGTTAGGGGAACAGATGTTTGTTCTGGCTCATGATTTAAAGGACATTCAAGTCCGTTATGGGGAAGAAATGGAAGCGGCGTGGCTGGTTCAGTCTTTGTCAGCAGCAATGCAAAGTGACTGGTCACACTGTGGCAGCCAGGAAGCCAGGAATAAGGCCAGAAGCCAGGCTGCATTCCAACCTCTAAAGGCTGCTCTCGGTGACCCACCTCAACCAGCCAGGCCTTGTCTCCTAAAGGTTCTACAGCTTTGCAAAGCAGTGCTGACAGCTGGGGACCAAGTAACCTTTCACACAGGAGCCCGTGGGAGATGCTTCACATTGGAAGCTTGACATATGTGTATTAAGCCCACATCTTCTATATTATAATTAGTTTGTAAATATATTTTTCTGTCTGAAAATTTTTCCTCTGGGCAAGAGGTATTATCTCAGTAGCGCCTGACCCCTTTGATTTTCTATAGAATCAGTTCTGAATGGCATAGCTTTTCACAAGCCAGCGCATATCCATTTACAGTCAATATCAACCCGTTCAGCAGCATGTAATCTTTTCTGCCTCACACCTTAGGCTTGTAGCTGTCCTGTTGGATACAAGTATAGATGCTCATATTGGTTTCTGGATTCTACTTGTTTGGGATATCGTTATCCTACTTTCAGTGGGTGTATAGCTTGGCCAGTGAGGTGAGTTTTACAGGAAGCAAGTGGTTGGTATTGTTTTCTTCAATAGCAGTCTGCAGTCTTCAATAGGCCAGTCTGTAGCTTTTACTTGAGGAGCTGAGGCTGCTGACATTGCATGCTGTGCATGCTGTTGCTGTGACGTTTGCTGTGCTTGTGCCTGCCATTTTGTTGATTTCCTTCTGCTTGTTGGGAACGTTCTGTGTTTGTTCCTTTCCCTCGTGTTCGTGTTAGACATTTGATTATTGACTAAATCATGTTTGACTCTTCCCTAATTCTCTTTTACATACCTATGCTCCTCCCAGTGGAACTTCTTCTTTCTTCATGGTCTTTGGAATCTATTTCTCCTCAGTAGAAGATTCCTTTAAGTATTTTCTGCTTGCTCAGGGGTCGTGAATTCCATTTACTTGAGCTTGTTTTGGATTTGGGACTTCGATCTCCTGTGTAGTAAACTAGATTGACAGCCGTTTCCTTTCGGAGTCAGAAATACTTTCAGACCATCAGAGCTTCTGGGTTGAAGTCTGTTGTTCCAGTTGGCATGCCGTGTAAGTGACTTGATACTTCTCGTTTATAATTATGAATATTAGTATTTTGTTACTTCATTATATCTTGTTTCTTTGCATATGTCAATATGCACATACACACATATACACACATACATACATATATACACACACATATGCATGCATACAGACACATATACACTCACCCACACATACACACATACAAATACACACACGTATACTCACATATACAAATATACACACATACACATATATACACACATATATACATACATACACACATATGGGTACAGACACAAACACACACACACACACATACACATACACACATATACTCACACACATATTTGCTCACATATATATACACACATATACTTATACACATACACATATACATACATACACACATATATACCCACACAGACATATACATACACTCACATATACATACAGACAGATATACATATACATACATAGAAACACATGCACACAAATATACAAACACATACACACCTTGTTTTTATATGCTGAGATTTCATCTTTGGGGGATATAATTCTTGTACAATTTTATGTGAGAGTATCCTTAGTGAGCAACAATCTTTTCAATATTTGATGCTCAGTATTGCTTAGAAAGGAGAAAATAAACCACAGTAATAACAGCACAAAACAGAGGCTGAAATTCAGTAAAATAAAAATTAAAGATAGCTAACTCACAAAAGAATGAAAAAGTATAAAAACATAGAATATAAGAGTTAAAAATCAACAAGATTGCAGTCAACAATAATAATAAAACTTAAAATGTGAGAGAGAAAATTAAACAAGACAGGAGGAGGAAGAATAAGAAAAAGCAGAGTGTTAAAAACCAAATCAAGAAACAGGAAAATAAAACCCAATAAAAGGGAAATGCTATTTAAAAAGAAAAGTAGGAGAAGATCTTCCAGATGACATACTTGAACTTGAGAAGATTCTCCCAGGCTCCTCCAGTGCTAGACCCTCCCAGGTGTTGGATAGCAGGCTCTGGCTGAAGCCTGTTGTAATTCCTCTAGGACCCACCAAGGGTGCTCAATGTGGGCTGATTCTTACCATAGTTTTCCTAATAGGATGGTTAGGGATATGCTGTTCATGACTGTGTTCACATAGATTTGGGTCTCTCTCTCTCTCTCTCTCTCTCTCTCTCTCTCTCTCTCTCTCTCTTTCTCTCTCTCTCTCTGCTTTAACACAAGAACCACAGCTAGCCTTCGAAAGGCACGTTAGTATGTAGGCTGAGCAGGTACTCAGTCATTACAGAGGGCCACAGTTCATGCGCAGCTTTGTGTAGCAAATATCTGTGGTAGAACATATCATCCAAAGCCTGAGAAATTGGGGGATCCAAATAGACCTTTGAAATTTTGGGTTGAGGGGTATTATGGGCTTGAAGTTATAGGCCCATCGTTGTCCCTGTACTCTCAGCTGTGACCTCTGTGCTAAACCATGTGACTGGTTTTATTCCTCACCTGCTACCACTGTTCTCTCCATAGCCAGTGATCTCTGTTGCTTACAGTTTTCCCCAGTTTGTGTCAGACTTCCCTACTTCATGGCTGCATGACTTATTTTGATAAGCAGAAAGTCATGGCCTCTGTGACAGGGTACCTTATGATTTTTCTATGCTTTCAGAACCTTAAAGTAGTTCAGTCCCTGGCAACAGGCCCCTCTTGAGATGGCTCTCTATGACACTCAGGGATGGTGAGTGACAGAATGGATTTCTTCTCTAAGTTGATCTTGGTATGTGTGTGTGTGTGTGTGTGTGTGTGTTGGGTGAGGAAAAATTTCAAATCAAATTCCAGTTCTGTATTTATCACTTCTAAGAACTATGGTTTCTCCTGTAGCTAGATCTGCCTGTATGTTACCATCACTGAAGCTGCTTGTACTTTCTGGCTTACCTTGTAGCCTATAGCATCTGTTCCCTGTCCATCTCCCCAGGACACCTGATTTGGAGAGGTTGAGTGCTTGATGCTTCCCTCTGAATTGCCATTCTGCTTCCCTAAGTCTTTTAGCTTTTAATCACCACTTGCTGGCTTCTCCTATCCCTTGTTCTCGTCTCCTTACAATATAGCTTTTCCATTGTTGCCTAATTCTTCTCACTCACAAAGCACTCAGAGGAGACTCCTGTTCCACCATCTGACCTGCCACATTCCCCAGATGCCTTAGTTTTAATCTAGATGTAGAAACACAAATGAGCAAACACTCATACACCACATGCCTTCAAAAAGAAGATTTTAAGGGATACTGTTTTAACTTTGATTTTAGTGAATATTGACCTTTAAGGAGAAAATTCTTATAATGCAACTAGAGAGTAAGAAGCACAAAGAAATGAATGTTTAGAAAACATTAATTAACAATAAGGATATGTAGGGTGACTTGTTGGTTGTGCACTTTCATTTCCATTATCCCTGGGAGAAAGGTGTATGTTTGGAAGAGATGAAAACCATTATTTCCATCAACAAACAATGGGGACTAACAGGAAATGACAAAATGTCGACGCGTTTCCTGACACCGTGAGTTATCTAGTACATAACTCATCCAGTATTTCAAGGTTGATTATCCTTGCCATTGAAAATTGGATAACCGATAGATTGTTCCATCATTGATGACCTTATGATAATTATAAGGTTATAAATTATGGCTTAGAATGTTATTCACAATTGTTGAGAAAAAGTTAGCATTTTATAGGGAGCATAGATATGTAATCTTATTGATTGAAGAATCCATGAGTGGATTAGTATCCACAGGTTATGAATGTAGCTTTTTCATTAGTGTGCTTGTGGTGACTCATCAATTACCATAGAGGATTTCTCAGACCAAGGAAGTTGGTCATATCTGCTTTGTCTTTGAGCATGTTATGATTACCTGCAAATATTGGAAAATTTCTAAAAAAAAAAAAAACATGTTGAATACCTACAATATCAGAGAAAAGGCATTCCATAGAAAGATCTTTTTCCTGATTAATTTGTCATTATGTGTATCCCTAAGCCAAACATGGCCATCTGCTCAGGTTGGAAGTGAAGTGGAACTTGTACGGTTTTCCCTTCAGCCTTCAGAGTTATATTTGTACAACAGCTTATTATCACACTGTTGCAAACTATTAGAGAAGCAAGTAACTGAGCTATGGCTTGGAGGATTCTATTACTTCTTCCATTATATAACAAAGGCCCCCACACTCAAATACCACAGCGTACCCTAAGTATGAGAAAACACTTCATATCAGCTGATATGGCTTGAAACACACACACACATACACACACACACACACAAACCTTCCTCTCTTTTGAGAAGTTTTTTGGGAAAGAAATCATACAAAGAAAATCTTCAAGGAATAATTGACTCGAACAGGCTTTCTACTGGTCAGCATTTTTTCTTTGTTTGCTCTGAAGTCTGAATAAATAAAACAAAGTGTAATTAGTAAGTTCAGAAAAAAAAAGTGCAGCAAACAAGAATGCCTCCATCTTCCCGACACAGCAAACAAGCAAGGAAAGGTCACCATCTTGTGTTTTCAGAATTATTTGTCTATCTCACAGTTTGTGATTCCAAAGTATTTTATCAGCATTAATTAGTTTTTCCCTTAAAAAAATCTGGAAACATTTTACTTAAAACAGTTATGCCAACTTAAGTCTTCAAGTAAATTGTGGGCATTTTGTGGTGTATTTCTTGGAGGATAGGGTTAAAGAAAAACATGTCTATTTATTTGGTTTTCATTTAAAACCTCACAAATAATCAGCTTTAATTTTCCTGTATCCCCTTGTTTTGAAATTAATATAAGGTCTGCTTAGATTATGTATGAAATATAAAATAAGCAAGAGAAGAAACAAATTGTCCTTCTAATATTATATACAGGCATAACCACTGGGGTCTTGTTCTTCATATTCTGTGTATTTGGTGAGCTTTAATTACTCCTCCACAATTTGTTTTTATTATATATTGAACATTTTCTTTGAAATATTTTACCAAATAGATCAAAGATAATATAATGGGCCTCCTTGTTTGGTTTATTTGTGTCTTGGGAGTAGAACACATATGGAAGGAAAGATGGCCCTGATCTAGAGCTTACACAGCTGAAGTTATCTGTGAATTTCTGACCTCCCTACTTCCACCTCTCAAATGCTAGCATTAGAAGAATGCCTCATGACTCCTGGTTTTTATGTGTTTCTGGGGATCAAACCCAGCGTTAGATGATCCCTGAGCAATTACCCTATTTACATCTCCAGTTCTAAGTATTCTTTTTAGTAATTAATTTTACAGTGTGTGTGTGTGTGTGTGTGTGTGTGTGTGTGTGTGTGTGTGTGTGTTTGTGTTCGCATGATCTCAGATGTTCATGGAGAGGCCAGAGAACAGCTTGTAGGTGTCAGTTGTCTTCTGCCATGTGGGTTTGGGGATGGACCTCAGGCATGGTGATGTATGTCTTTACCCACTGAGCAATCTCACCAGGCCTCATTTACTTATTTTTAATAAAGAAAATATCCATCAAACAAGAAGTCATACAAGCCAAACAGCCTTTTATAATTTCAGTTGCATTCACTGCAGACCATGACTTAGTATAATAAAGTAAAGCTGATGACTCTATTGCTCAAATTATTCATTTACTTACAAAAGTTAGACAAAGGAAATTATATGTTGGAGATTGGTGCTAATGCTTTAATTCAACTGGGAATCTGTATGCCCAAACACTACAGGTCCTTGTCCCCAACTGGTTTTTGATTGACCAACAAAGATGCCAACAAATAATGGCTGGGCACAGGGTGGGACCCTTAATGTTATGTGGGCTAGCACACAGTGGGGAGAAAAAGAGGATCACCATGAAGAGTGGGAGATTGATGGATGCAGGACTGTAGGAGAGAAAGCCAACCAGCAATGTGAGAATTGCCCCATTGGGCCTAGGGTAGCAGGGGAAGGTTTAGGAGTGCCCAGCCTTTGATGTAGCCAAGGCATTTTAAAATAACTGATGTGTGTGTGTCCTCCATTAGTGAATCCAGATATCTCCTGGACCATGTGTGAACATGTATGATCCTTTTGGAGCCAAAGTGGTGTAGCCTAAACTCAACACTACAAATATATATGAATTACATAGGTGAGCAATAAAAAAAAATCTGGTAATATATATAAAAAAAGAGCCAAACACAAAAAGCCAGAAAGACCCAGGCTGTTGTACATAGTCTTAAGCAACATAAAACTGTCCTAGAGTCTGTGTTTCAGCTCTCTCAACCCACTGGAATACAGAGATTCCCTAAAGTGTTGAACCTCCAGAAGGGAAATAATAATGAATGGTTTCTAAGTATACTTCAATTACAGACTACTGTGCACACATACAGACATACAGAAAGAGATAGTGTGAATGAGAGACAGAGACAAACAGTGCAAGAGAGATATTATCTAACCTCCCCCACCTCTGACACTTCATCTACTGCACCTTCAGTATCCATCCTTTGTTATAAAATCTAGAACAAACGCCGAACTCACTGGAAAGATTGAAAATATTTTTCTTGTTCTTCGGATTTCTTCAGGAACTGGTTTAGTTTTGAGCTTTCTAAGCAGTTCTACTTATTATACAGCAATGCTGGGCTCCGCTGTTTCCTGATGCAGTCTTTCAATGCTTCAGGGAATGTGTTCGATATAGCTTCTGATCCCTTAAGGCTAATTCAGGGACCTTTCAGACAATAAGTTCTCAATAAGCATCTGTTGAATGAATGTAGGTCTAAAACGTTATAAAGCAAGCAGTATTCAAGGAAGCTAAAAGTGAAAGAGAAGGCAGATCCATGTTGGTTGCTTACCTTCCTTACTGCTGGCTACATATGCTTTAAGAGCTAGAAGTAATTCCAACAAGAAGCCACCAACACTTCCTGAGGATGCCATGCTTTTTGTCCAGGTCTAATGTATTTTAAGTTCTTTCCACAAGCAAAACAGAAAGCAGATTCTCTTTAAATGTTGGAATCCAAAATTATCAGGGCTGACTTTCCATTCTTTATTTGTTGTTAATCTTCCCTGTAACTGGCAGTTGAGTGCTTATAGCTGATGTGAGGCAGGTGATGTTCTAAGCTTTGAGAATATGACAGTTAATGGAACAGGGAGAAATTCTTGTCTTCACATATTTTGGAATGTAACTAGGAAAAATTTGTGTGTGTGTGTGTGTGTGTGTGTGTGTGTGTGTGTGTGTGAAAGAGCACAGGGAGAATGAGGTAGAAAATACATAAAGAACTGAGGTGAGGTGGCAATTCTGTATGGGCATGCTTTCCCCAGCATGCTTTGCTAGGAGATCAGCAAGAACAGAAGCTTGGAGGAAGGATCACATACAGACTATCCAAAGACCAGCCACATGAATCGGGATGAGAGGGTCAAACAAGCAATTCAGAGGAGAGTCTTTGTGGGCCTTTGTGTGCTGTAGTAAGGGCACTGCCTTTCATTTCTATAGAGATGGGCTGTCCCTAAGGATTTTAACAAGCCATCTGGATCACTCTGTCACCATATTGACTAGGTCAAGGTGGGTAACAGGGAAGAGCAAAGCAACTGTTCGGGAACCAACAGCAATGGTACAGACAATGATGCTGGTGACCTGGACACGGATTAACAAGAAGTTGTCATTTATGAATAATGTCACAATGACTTAAAAACAAACAAACCACCATACCTTCCCCAATTGTATATTGCAATAACATTAACCTTCAGATTTTCTTGCAGCCCCATGAGAACTTCTTATGCCCCATTTACAACTGGAAAATGTGATTCTTGCTGAATACACCCCCGTCTTTTTTTCTTAGATATTGGCAGACAAGACTGTGGATGATTAAAGAGAATCCTGTCCCAGAAGAGAATGGCAATAAATGTTTAAGCAATAGGTCCTAATACTGAGATATCATTATTATATAGTACTAAGTAATTATGAAAAAAATTCTGGATGGATAAGGACTGAAAATCTATCATCTCATGCACAAGTGTGGTATTGATTGTCATAGTATATTACAAGCATATATTAATGGCCATGTGTGACATTGTACATGTTTACAACTGGTAACATTCATCTTTATAGATGTCAGCTGTAAAAACAGCAGGTGCATCCTTGCATCTATCTGGCTGATTATAAATTATCCTTATGCATGGCTGTGAATTAAATCATACCTTAGCTGATGTTGTCTGACAAAGGGCCTGCCAAATTTAATAAACTCCATTGAGCCAGGGTAGTAAACAGGCTTTGTTGTACCTAGTTTGCACCTGACATTTTGAGAGGAAATGTAAAGAAATATTGTAAGATGTGGTATTGCTTTACAAGTGCTTTAAATCCAGTTTGAAAGGGAGTACTTTACATTTAAAATGAACCAAGAGTAATCTGACATGGGAAACACAAACAATCTTTTACAGATTCTTGCCCTCCAAATACATTTACCTGCATCTATGTAGTTATGCTGTGTTTGAGACTTCAGATTAATGTATTTAAAGGGGAAGTTAGGTAGATCTGTAGGACATATGAAAATATCATTGATCTCATAGTATTTTGTAGCACCTTGGAAGAGAAATGCAAGGTCGCAAGCAGGCATTAAACTCTAATGTAGGTACCAGTCACACAAAAGAATAGTCTTTCTCTAAATCCATGCCTCTTTTTTTGGCTTGGGTTCTTTCTGGCACACTTAGATCCAGTGTGGTGGCTATTTTTATGTCAACTTGACACAAGATAGAGTCCTTTTAGAAGAGGGAACCTCAATTGAGAAATTGCCCTTACCAGACTGGCCTGTGGGCAAGCCTGTGGTACCTTGATTGATGACTGGTATGAGAGGCCCCAGCTCACTGTGCTTGGTGCCTCCCCTGGGCAGGTGGTCCTGGGTGCTATAAGATGACAGGCTGAGAAGCATTTGAGGATTAAGTCAGAAGCAGCCCTCCTTCTTCTGCATCAGCTCCAGCCTCCCAGTTCCTGCCCTCTTTGAGTTCCTACCCTGTCTCCTCTAAGGTGGGGAGTCAGGCTGCAGGGTATAAAATGAAATAAACCATTTCCTTCCCAAGTTGCTTCAGGCCAGAGTGTTTTGTCATAGCAATAGAAACCTTAACTAAGGTCATCTGGTAACCTTATGCCAAACGTATGAGAGAACAAGAAGTTGTCTTAAAAATCTCTCTCACAGATGTCATCCAGATTCAAGAGTATCTTCAGCAAGATCTTTCTTATGTGGGTCAGAACAGGAGTACTCAAGGCCTTGATAGACAGCTCCCACTTAGCACTGCAAACAGTTGTCTGAATCACAGCTACGACTACTGTTAAGGATCAACAGAGCCAGCCCATGGAATAAAGAGGCTACAAAGTTCTGGTTATTTGATCTACCTGTTCTCTAACTGTTAAAAAGAGTCTAGAGGCAGAAGGGAGTGTCGCAAACTTTACCCAGCAGGAACCCAGCATTTCCAGACACTAACTACAGATTCTGTCCCTCAAGTGAGATGCCCGTTATAGCTCAGCCAAAAGCCATTTTTAGTATCCTCCTCTTCAAAGCTGCCTCACTGAGCTGGTTAAGTGCCGGGATATGAGGAACTGACCATGCTAAAATGGACTTCTTCGTTAAATCTTTCAAAGCCGGTAAATTTAGAACAAACTAAAGAGCCATGTTATGTCTGAACTGCTTATCAAGTCAGCATCAGGGTAAAAAGTTAACACCGTAGCTGAGTTTGGCCAGAGGGCTGAATTATTTAACCGTTAGCTATTCCGAGTTCCACAGTGAAGTAGAAGTAAGAGAATTATCTGCCTCTCAGTGTAAGACCATCTTCTCAGAAGGTAAAAGGGCATTTGCAGCCTTGTTTATTTGCTGGCTGATCTGAGATTTACACAGTGAGCACTGCTTTTGAGAAGTCTGCCATACAAGTAAATTGTACATAGTCGTAAGTGGTAGGCTGTGTACGTGAGTCACAATCCTTTAGTTCTAGCCTAGAAAACATAGCTATGGGAATATGGGGCCATATTCTGAGCTGAGTTTTGGCCTAGATCCACCACCATGTCACTTGGGCAAGTTATAACTTCTTAGTGCCACACTTTCGCCATCTGTACAGTGGGATGGTAACAGCCCTTCATCACAATGTTACTGAGACACAGAGTCAGTCCTGCCCGAAGTAAGGGCAGAGACTAGGGTAACCCCTCTTGTTCTCGTGGTGAGATGGAAAGAAACGACCCACTGGTAAGCATTTTATATCTTTAAAAATAACTATCAGAATCGACAGTTTGAAATTGATGGCGATCTTAAATAAAATTAATGAAGCCTGCCATGGAGTAACAGGAGCCATCAGTGTGCTTTTGAAATAGTGAATCAAAAATGATGAAAACCTCTTTACTCTAACAAAGAACATGGCCTCCTCTGGAAGCTTGCTATGTGTCAGGCATATGTAATGGTGTTGAGCCTCACTTCACCCTGGCACTGCCATGTGCATATTGTAAAAGAGGCAGAAGCTGCAAGGAGTAGTCGCTCTAGTGAGCATCATGGTAAAGACACAAATCAGACATCCCTGAACTCCCCCTCTGACTAATCCCCAACAGTATCCCTTCTTTCTTGCTTCAAGCCTTGGCTTCCATTTTGGCTTTCCTAATACTGCCCTTGGTATCCTAATAGAATCTCCTGGACACAAAGGGATTTGTCAGGAACTATGGCAAGATGTGGTAGCCTGGTATGGGTTTTTCTTCAACAGTAGCTAAGCAGGGGACCTCTTGTCCAGCTGTCAATGTCCTGTGGCTCACTTTGTAGTCTTACAACAATGAGGACATGTTGGAAAGTCTGGAGAAGCTGTTACAAGATGTACAGTAAAATAGTGAACACACATGTGTATGTTCCTCCAACCTGTGGCTCTGCATTCTCTGCTCCAATGCTATAAACATTTATAAGTTTTACAGCACAGTGCTGTCATTATTGCAGAATACACTACAGTGTTTGGAATAAGGCAATGCATGCCCTTGGATTGGAGAGAAGACTGAAGTTTCTGGGGTAAGACTCCCAATCACTGTTTGACAGACTGAACTTGAAGACAAAGTAACATAGGTCTGGATTCAATGTTGCAGGGGGTTGGGGGAGGGGGGTGAGAGTTCTGAAACAGTGTCAGACTTATTGATCTGTTGCTGTGAAATGACACCATGACCAAGGCAACTCTTATAATGAAAATAAAGTGATTGGGTGCTTGCTTACAGTTTCAGGGGGTTAGTCCATTCTCTTCCTGATAGTACACAGGCAGACATGGTGTTTGAGAAGTCTCTGAGAGCTGCATTCTGATCTGTAGGCAGCAAGCAGAGAGCAACAGACACTGTGCCTGCATGAGCTCATCCTGAGTGACATACCTCCTCCAACAAGTGCACTCCAACAAGACCACATTTCCTAATCCTGACAGAAAGCTCAGCAACTAAGGACTGAGTAGGCAAATATATGGGCCTACTGGGGCAATCTCATTTAAACCACCACAAATGAAGTCTTGTTATGGACTCTTGAATGACCTAGTACTTGCCAAACAGGCCAGGATGGCTTCACAATCATGGCAGCACCCTACTTCAGTCTCACAAGAACCTAACAATTAAAGACATCCACCACCACACTCATCTTCTAAAATCAAATAGCTTATGAGCTTGGATAGTTCACCTCATCTCTTAAACCTTGTCTCTTCTAGCATAACAGACAGAAAGGCCACACCAATGTTATAGGGTATCTTAGTTAGGGTTTTTATTACTGTGATACATCACCATAAATTAAAGCAACTTGGGGAGGGGGTAAAGGATTTATTTTATCTTACAGACTGTAGTCCATCATCCAGGGAAGTCTGAGAAGGAACTCAAAGCAGGAATCCAGAGGCAGGAACTGAAACAGAAGCCATGGAGAAGTGTTGATAACTGGCTTTTCCTCATGGCTTGCTTAGCCTGCTTTCTTATATGAGCTAGGACCACCAACCCAGGACTGGCACATCCCACTGTGAGGTGGTCCCTCATATATGAATCAGTAAACATGAAAATGTACCATAGGTTCACCCAGAGGCCAATCTGATGGGGCCATTTTCTCAATTGATATTCTCTTTTCTTGAATTACTCCAGCCTGTGTCAAGTTGACATAATCAAGCCGGCACATAGGGTTCCTGGTAATGAACACCAAAATAATGAGAGCCATGCATCACACTCCTGGCAGCTAGTACCAAGCAAATGGTGATTCTTGGGGTTCACAGATTTAACTGGAAACACAAGATATTCAGAAGCTAAACCGTACCTGTACCATGCAGTGGTATCTCAGATCTAACTCCTCAGGAAGAAGCTCCTAGAATTTTGCATTCAGTTGTACATTCAGTGGTGGTTTATCCACCCAGAGAGCAGTCTACTATCTCCAATCTAATTCAACTTTGATGCCCCAGCTCTGAAAACATCTGAAAACATGTATAGCTTCCAGCACCCAGTGTGAAGGAAAAGACCAATAATTAGTCTCTCTTCTGCTCACAGGAATTTACCTAATAATTTTATCCTAGATAGCCTCATTCTATCCTGCACTATACATCTTTTTTATCCTACCTTAGTGCATGTGTACACACACACAGACACATAGACACACACACACACACATATATACATATACATATATATATATATATATATATATATATATATATATATATATATATAACCTTTTAGAGCAGCTTTACATTTAGAGCAAAACTAAGCACTCTATGTGTCCCACTCTATTTGTATGGCCTTCGCCACCATCAGTGTCCCCACCAGAATGGCATGTTGGTATGTCTGTGAAAGTTAATGAACCTTCCCCACACAGCAGCTCACCGAATGCCATGGTGTACACTAAGGCTTTGGTTTAGTGCGGCACAATCTATGTATTCAGTAGACTTCTGCCATGTGAATTTCACTGTGGTATCTCAGGGTACTGTGACTGTTCTGCTTCAAAGGCCTTCCATGTTTCTCAGTCACCCCTTTCTCATCTCTGGCAACAATTAGTCTCCATAGTTTTGCTTTTCTGGAATGACAAATACCTAAAGGTAGGTTTTGTTGTTGTTGTTTGTTTGTTTGTTTGTTTGTTAATCTGAGAGAAGTTCTCCCTATGTTGTTCAAAATGATATAAACCATGGTAGGCAAACCAGCCTCGTCTTGAACTCTTGCTCCTTCTGCTTGTACCTCAGAAGTTACATGTGTACGATACTTTCTTGGGCAGGTGCCAGTCCTTATCTAGTTTGATACAATATTTTTCAGAAGAACTTCTATTACTTTCTGATTGCTGTGACAAGACAGCATGGCCAAGGCAACATGCAGAAAAAAAAGTTTATTTGGGGCTTAAGAGTTCCAGAGGACTAGCACAGTGTGGTGTAGTGGAGATGCAAGGGGGCAGGTAACTGGAGCAGTAGCGGAGGATGCACATCTCAAGTCACCAGCAAGAGGCTGAAAGAGCTAACCTAAAATGACTCTAGTATTTTGAGACCTCAGAGCCGGCCCCCCACCCCCAGTGACATACTTCCTCCAGCAAAGTCATACCTTCTGATCCTCGGCAAACACAGCCAAACTAAGGACGTAGTATTCAAAAGGCCTGAGACTTACAGGTAACGTCTCAAAGCAACATTCCACCCCTTGGCTCCCATGGTCACATGATCATATTCCAACTTAAAATGCATTTAATCCAACTTCAAAAGTTCCCATAGTCCTTCCCAATCTCATTACTGTTCAAAAGTCCAGTCTTTTCTGAGTCTCAAGCCAATTTCTTAACTGGAACCACCTATAACATCAAAAAATCAAATTATATATTTCCAGCATATATTGTCATAGCATAGACCTTAACCACTTCAAAGAGAAGTTATCAGAGCACAGTGAGGAAATACTGGACCAAAACAAGACTGAAATCCAGCAGGGCACACTCCCAGTCCTGTAGCTCCTTGTCTGATGTCAAAGGAGTTAGAAGGCTTTGTCTTCCAGCTTTGCTGAATGCAAAGCTCTTTTCTCTCTTGGGTGGGTGCCACTCCTTGTTGGACCTCTATTTGTTATATTTCTCCTGGCTCTGGCACCTCTACCATCCATGAAAATCAAGCTGCACTTTCACAGCTACACACAGTGACCCCTCAGGGCCTCCATGCCTGGATTCCTTTGCCATGACCCTGCCCTCTGAGGTTCTCTGGAACTGCAGGGGAAGATCCCACGACCCCATTATATGTGTCTCCTCCATGAGTCTAAAGCCAGCACTGCTGATTCAGCTGGCAGCCTGTTGTGAGCCCCCTTGATCACACTTCCAGAAGGTCTTATCTGTTGTTCCTTTCTAGGCGTAGACAATGACTTGGGCCTCTTTTCAGTTCACACATTAGAAACTCAGTTTCATGGGGATCTTGCCCTGAAGCCACTCCTTCCCTTGCTTCAGTGTGAACCAGGCCTCTCTCGTTAATCTATTCATTTCCTTCATCACAAGCTTTGGCTCCAAAATTAAATTTCTTAGAGTCATTATTCTCTTCATACTGTACGTTTCATAGTTCTTTCTCCCAGAATTCTTCTTTTCCTCTTAGACCTACCTTCATAAGAGTGATAACTAATTGTAACGACCCGTTCTGTCTCACGTTCAGGGGCCACTATGTAACAGTCTGTTCTGCCCCACGACTGGGGGCCACTTTGTCCCCGCCCTAGCTGCTGCTCCAGCCTGTGGGTCAGGGTCTAGCAAGAGAGAGAGTGGGGATGGAGGGGTAAGAGATGAGAAGAATGGAGACAAAACAGAGGGTCTGATCAAGTCCCGTTTATTGAAAGGAAATCTTGGGTCTTTATATCTTTTACCACGTGTCTTGCCCTTGTGGACAAGCAGGGGAACACAGTTGAAGGGACTATGTCATGTGGCTTGTAGCCATGGATACCACTTGTGCCTTCCAGTATGGATACCACGTGTACCTTGTAGGTGGGGGCACTAAACAACAAAACAAGATATGTGAGAAAAACAAGATGTTTATCAGAGTGTGCTCAGCTGTTAGTGGGCTGTTGAAAACAAGTCTCTTGTCAGGGTATATGGCCTGAGATGGCTGTAAAGATGATAGCCGCTTTCTGTTAGGAGTTGGCTCCCAACAACTAATAACTAACTATACGGCAGAGTGAATATTAGGCTCTTTTGAAATCTCCTCCAACAAAGAAATTAGTCCTCTACTTTTTAATTTAGCATCAAGGTCAGGCAAATTCTTAGGACAAAGACAGAAAGCAGACACATCCTTTGATAACATATGACTAGAACAGTGTCTAGCTCATTTGCTAATATTGGTCTCCTCTGAAACCTCTTGAACGGAACCTCCATAATCCACATAAACCCTCAGAGTCCACATTTTTCCTGAACTACTGTCTTCTAAGTTCCTAGTAAAGTAGCATATTCAGCACTGCTTAAAATATTCAACCTCTTTTCTACCACAGGTCCTCCCAGTCTTCCATATTCCTCTAAAAAACCCTGACATACTCAAGTTCTTCATAGAAAGAGCCCACTTCCTGGAACCAACTTCTCTATTCGTTACTTTTCTATCGCTGTGATAACAAACCAAAGCAACTTATAGAAGAAATCACTTATTCTGAGCTTACAGTTTTAGAGGGTTGAACTTCATGAAAGCAGAGTGGAGGCAGCAGGCAGCAGGCAGCAGGCAGCAGGCAGCAGGCAGCAGGCAGCAGGCAGCAGGCAGCAGGCAGCAGGCAAAGGGAACAGCAGCTGAGCATTCACATTTTAAACCACAAGTAGGAGACAGAAAGAGCTAACTAAAGATGTCATGGTCTTTTGAAACCTTCAAACCTAGCCCCAGGGACATAATTCTTCCAGCAGGGACATACCTCCTAGTCCTCCCCAAACAGATACCAACTGGGGATCAAGTATTGTGGGAGACATCTCATTCCAACCACCAGAGTGCTTATTCTTCCTTGTATAATTTCTGATGGTTTGTTTGTTCGTTCCCTTGTTTATTTCTCCCACTGTATAAAAGCAATGCCAATCCTCGGGGCTCAACTATGCCTGGCTGAGAATTTAGTTAATGAATAAATCATAAAAATGACTTTCATCCTTCTGCTGACATTAGAAACTGATGACTAGAGACACATACAAAAGGGGCAAAGAAGATATTAGTTGTTGTTTTTTTCTTATTTGTACATGCCAGGCTCCACAGAGTATGCCTCATGGTTATTTAATCCAACCAGCATAACTGTCTGGAGGTAGGTACCACTTTAACAAGTAACATAGGGAGTGTATAAAAAAATATGGCTAATATGCAGGTAAGAAAGTGAAGCTCTGAGACATGATCCATGGTTACACGCAGCCAAGCCTCAAATTCAAGCCCTTAAGATTCCCACGCTGAGGTTCTTTAACTGGTTTACAATTAGCGGAAATGTTATGGTCGTTCATTCTACTCCTTGGATTTGGAACACAGTTGGGTAATTTACCTGCCATGGTGCTCACTGTGGTCCCTCTAACATCACGAGGCACCTACCTTTGGCTGGCTGCATGCTTAAGGGTATTAACCTGGCTATTCTCAGAACACTGCCAACTCTCTGCTCCCCTCAAGACTCCTCTGATCAGCATCTGGGCTTTGAAAAAATTGTGAAGGGATGAAACAGCAGCCAGAAAGAGCAGGCTGGCTGCAGCCGAGGGTGAATAAGCCTCCCACACGATATAAAGTATTCTCTTTCAATAGTGCATAGAAAATTCAGGGTTCTTTGTTGTTGTTTTTCTTGCTGTTGCCCATGACTCAGTAATAAGGTAGGTATTCAGGCTGTCAGGCCTTCCTACTGTACTAGGTAGATTTCCATAATAAAATTCAGTCAGTAGCACATCTGTAATCCTGCAATAATGATAATGGCATTGCCATGGAAAGATGATGTTAGATTACAAATCACAGGAGTACTACAGCATTTCTACCAGGGACGTTGTGGGTGGTCGATTCAGCACAACTTGAGGCTGCTGCCTTCTCCATTAGGGAACAAAGTGTTGTCTGTCCCAAGCTCAACCCTTATTACCCACTTAACCGTTTAGGAGCATGTATTTATACCAGGGAGGAAAACGTAGCTCCTCCAGGCATCTCAATTCCCTCAGCAAGGGCTGTATCCAAAAGCCAGTTGCCTCTGAGCATCTGAGGATGAATTCTGGCTTTATCAGAGCATTTGTTTTCTGCTTTGTCATATATATAACTGGCAAGTCCAGCCAGCAGGATGTTCCAGGAGGAAATCTTCCTGTGCCTGGAATGCAGAAAGACCAGTTTCTCAGATTTCTCTTCCCACCCCCCCAGTCCCCACTCTCTACAGCTACCCCCTTTCCCATTTGTTCCAAAGTTATATGCAGACTGTAATTATGTGTATTTCCTTTCATGCTGTTTATAATCATACAGCATTTTCTGCATTGAGAATAGGTGCAATTCATTCCCGTTTCCTCTTCTTCTCCTTTGTAACTCAAGCTGCTGCCTTGTTCTTCCTCATTGATTCCTACCGGAGCCACAACAATCGAATGGAAATACAATAGCTTGCACCTGACATCCATTTAAATCACCTGCTAAGGTGCTGATAGGCAGCGAAGACTTCTGAGCCCAGCAGTTAGTGGGGAATTGTATCAAGACTGCAATGTGCTTTTTCTGGAATGGGTTGTGCCTTGCTGTGTCAACAACACTGTAAGATGTTGATGGAGATGAACACACTGAATGTCACCAAACATCTTTCTCTGTGTTCAAATCTTCATAGTGCCAGATCATTCTTTTGTCCTTCTCATGAACATGTATTTTTTTTTGCTTAATCCTTTAAAAGATTAATGTTTTAATATATGTGTATGATTCATTTATAGGGAAGGCAGAATTCATAGAAATGGCCAGCAAGGTCTCATTGCTGGCCAATGATGGTGGATATAGCAACTGTATGGCCCATAGAGATGTGTTGTGAAGAGTCAGTGGGTAACTGCCAGGCTCATCTCAGAGCTGATGATGGGAGGGATTTTCTTTCCTTTGACTAGCTGAAAATGTAGAGAAACGAATATTACAGTCAGTGAGCTGGGCTTTTATTTTTTGTCCTTTTTGAACAAGTGAGTTTTTGTTGGTTTTAATTTAAAGGTGCTTTACAGAGTAGTGGGTTTCGTTGTGGCATTTTATGTGCACGTCTTGGTACTGTCTTCCTCTGCTCTCCTATCTCTGTCCTACCATTTCCCATCATCTACCACCCCCTTCTGCCTTCATGCTACATGCATCCTGTGATGCTTTGGATATGCTTGGCCCAAGGAATGGCACTATTAGAAGGTGTGACATTGTTAGAGTAGGTGTGGCCTTGTTGGAAGAAGTGTGTCACTGTGGGTGTGGGCTTTAAGACCCATATCCTAGCTGCCTTTGGAACAAGATGTTGAACTCTCAGCTCCTCCAGCCCCATATCTGCCTGATTGCTGCTATGCTTCCTATCATGAAGATAATGGGCTGAATCTCTGAACCTGTAAGCCAGCCCCAATTAAATATTGTCCTTTATAAGAGTTATCTTGGTCATGGTGTCTGTTCATAGCAGAAAAACCCAAAACCCTAACTAAGACACACTCCATTACCTTCTCCTATGTTTATTTTCTCCTTGCCTTAAAATCTTTTCTTCTCTAGGGTTGGAGAGATGGCTCAATGGTTAAGAGCTCTGGATGTTTTTGAAGAGGACCCAGGTTCAGTTCCCAGGACCCAGATGGAGGCTCACTACAATCAGGGGATCCAGAATCCTCTTCTGGCTTTTAAAGACTTTAGCAAGCATGCAATGCAGATACATGCTTGCTAGCAAACACTAATACACACAGAATAAATCTCTTTCTAAAAATCTCTTCTTCTTGCTCATGGTCCCCTTTCTAGGTTCATGACCCACATCCTCACTTTACCCCCCCACATACACACCCACACACACACATATAAAGAAAGATCTAGAATCCTCATGAGAGAAAATAGTATTCGTCTTTCTGTGTCTTACTCAACAGTTTCATCCATTTTCCATAAATGCCATGGTTTTATTTTTCTTTCACATTGTATAAAGTTTCGTTGTGTCTCTGTATCACATTCTCCTTGCTCTCTCATCTGTCACTGGTCATCTAGACCATTTTGATTTACTTTGCTGGGTCATGTAGTAGGTGCAGCAATCTGCCAGTAGGGGGAGACTGTTGGTTTAAGTGTGGCTTCATGCCATGCTCTGCCTCTAACTTTAGGGCTCCTGGTCAGGTCTCAACAGCCTTTGTCTTTCTTTGGCTCACTGTTTGTCATAGTCACTGTTTTGTTATTGTGGAGAGACACCATGAAGGAAGAAATGCTTATAAAAGAAAGCCTTTAATTGGGGGTTTGCTTACCGTTTCAGAAGCTTTGTCCATTCTTATCATGGCAGCCTGTGTCCATCAGGGGACAGCACCTCCCTGGCAGCTTTTGTCTACGCCATCCTGGGTGAGCAAGATGAGCAAGAGTTGGTGTACCATTCTCCTGTCTTCCTGAGAAAATCCTACCTAGGTTTATTTCTTTTTCTTTTAATTTATTCTCTTAAAAATCTTTACTCTTTCACCGAATTTCACAAATGTAGCTACTACACAGTCTTAGCTAGAAGCCCCTCACCCTTTGACATTTTAATGAATTTATAAGAACTACTAGTAGTTGATTGATTATTCAGTTGTAGTAAGCATCCCAGATATCCTGTTTGATATATGAAATTTTACAACCTGTTTCTTTTGTTAACCTACTTCCTTATATCTTTTGAACTTGCCATATTGTTACAGTAGAAATAATCTCATGGATCAACACTAAGCAGAAGTCAGTGGTGACTCTCTAGGGTTAGTGCTCACCCTACCAGCCTTTGAAATGCAAAGTCATGGGTCTCACCCAGGTCTGAGTCAGAGGCTAAGAGTAGATTTCTTAGTTAGGGTTTTACTGCTGTGGACAGATACCATGACCAAGGCAACTCTTATAAGGACAGTATTTAATTGGGGCTGGCTTACAGGTTCAGAGTCTATTATCACTAAGATGAGAGCATGTTAGCATCGAGGTCCAGGCAGGCATGGTGCAGGAGGAACTGAGAGTTCTACATCTTCATCCTAAGGTCATTCTAAGACTGACTTCCAGGGAGCTAGGATGAGGGTCTTAAAGCCCATATCCACAGTGACACACCTACTCCAACAAGGTCACACCTCCTTAGAATGCCACTCCCTGGACTGTGCATATTCAAACCACTGCAGTAGGGCTCTGTCATTTGTTTTAATGTACTGTCCTGGCGACTCTGTTGTGAGTAAGACCACTCCTCCACTCAGACTGTAAAGAACTGACAACTCAGTGGCTTATAAGAACATGTGAGTGAGGAAGTAGAGTAAGTAAAGGAAGGGGACAGTGTCAAGCTGCAGGGACCAGCTACTGGTCATTTTCCTCCTGCTAGCCATTTAGGAAGAAGAATTCCTTCAACTGCAATGCTCCAATGTTAAAAACAGGACTGGATTACAAACATGCAGTGAACACATGCTAAAGATTGTCTTATGAATAAGAAATCTGAAAGACAATAAGCCTTGTTCGAGAGAAAATGACAGATGTCGTTAAATAGTGGGTAGAAGAATACTGAAATAAGATTAAGTGAATAACCAATTTGATTAATATCCTAGAGGGAAATGAAAATGTTACCTACAGATCGTTTGTTCCTCTCTACAAAAATAATTTGCAAACAATTAATCATCTATACATTAACCTCTAATTACTGAAATGTTTATCATCATCATTTACTGAATCTTGACCCTAATCAATATCAAGCAATAAAATAACATTGTATACCTGAAATTAAGAATCTATATAATTAAATAAATCGTAAGCAGGTTTATTAAACAATGCTTCATTATAACTAAAAGAACATGCAATAATATTTGTTCCCTTATTCCTAAAGTTTGGTGTGTGTGTGTGTGTGTGTGTGTGTGTGTGTGTTACTGAGGACTGAACATATGGTTGACATATGCTAGGCATATACTCTACTACTGAACTATTTTGAGACAGGGTCTTACTAAGTTGCCTGTGTTGGACTTGAACTCTTTCTGTAGGCTCAGGCAGGCTATGATCTTGTAATCCTTTTGCCTCATCCCCATGACTAGCTGGATATTTAGACCACTGTCACCAGGCCTTTGCAGAACTTTTTTCTCCTTAACAAGCAAGTATGACAGACAGAACCTGCATTTACAAAGGGAAACTGCAATTAGTGTTCATATAGAAACCTTGTTAACTCTAGCCTAAATAAAGCATGCTGGAGGATGATACGCATCCCAGACACCTTGCATCCCAGACACCAACCACTAGTTCATTTTCAAAATCCACAGTCATTCTATTCACTGTTTGATGCAGTTCCAGCTCGCTCTATTCACTTTCTCCATCTTGCCCAAGGAAGCACTCTGCCTTGATAGTAAAGCCTGCTGTTCAACTTCTGAAAGCAGAATTAACATTCTAGTCTCTGGTGCAGGAGCCTTTACCAGGTACTTCTATACTCAGCTCCCCCTGTGTTCTCAGAGAAAATGTCAGCAGATTTGCTAGCTTGCATAACCTCAACTTAAGCCAAGCTACTTCCCCATCAATATTTAAAGGACTTGAGGCAAACCTGAGAATGAAAGCTGCCTAGGAGAAGTGAGACCAAAGCTGTTGAAATCTCCATCACAGTAGTCTCAGGTAGAGCAAGCTGTCTGAGAATTTTTATACCAAGAAGACTTTTCTTTTTGTTTTCTCCTTGTTGTTCCTGAATCTTCTACCCTTTGAGACAGTTACGCTTTAACCCTCAGGAGAAGGTAGATAAACACATAATTACCAGATGAAGACAAGCTCCATGGGTGGGTGGCAGACAGAATAAAAAAAAAAGAGGGAGGAGACAGATTCTAGAAATCTTATAGAGAGAGGTGTAGTAATTGTACACAATCATGAAAGAAAAAAGGTGTGTGTGGCAACTCATCAGACCTGAAGCAGTGTAGGGAAAGTCATGCAGGCACCTTGATTCCCAGCGCAGAGAACTGAACAGGCCTGAAGTGGAGGTGGCTGAGGCTGCAGAGAGAACACAAAGAGCTGCCCAGGCTGTATGAGGTATTTTTACACTGTTATAATAGAGACCCCGTGGGAACAACAGGGAAAGAGAGTCTTGGTTTGGATTCTGCCCTGGAGAGTCTCAGTTCATCATTATGAGTTTCTGCCAAGGAAGTGTGTCTTGAAGACTTCTCCTGCTGCAGTGGCCCAAGAGGCAAAGACAGTAGATCAGAGCCAGTGCTGGACATAACCATCTAAGGCCCACTTGTAGTAACCTTCCCTCACTCTTCAGGCCCACATTCCCAACATCCATAATACTGTGACATGATGGATGAATAATAAAAGCATGAGCCTGCTGGGGACATTCCCAATGACATCCACACATGGGTTCATGCCAGAACTTTATGTTTTACTAACAGTGAAGAAGGAACCAGGGGGCACTTTGTAGAGCAGGGGGTGGTTTCATGTAACTTGCTTATAAGTGGCTCCTGGTGGCTCCTGGGTATATATTGACTCTAGACAACTAGGAAGCAGAAAGACCAGTGACAGCAATAATACTAGGAAAGCTGTTGGTGGCTCAGGCTGCCATGATAAGGACAGAGGGATGAGGACTACAGGCTTCTGGAGGTTTCAGTAGTGATGATCATATGGTGACACCAAAGAAGAGACAGTCACGGTCACTGGGCAGGAAGGAGCAATTGGAGGAGGTGTGCATTGAGCTGACGTACTGAGTCCACAAGAAATGGTCCAAGCCCGTTCACCTTTATTTCAGGCTGAGCTCCTGGCATCACAGGATGGTGCAGACCACTGACTTAGTAAATGGGATTCTGAAACAGAGATTCATTTTATTTCTCAGACATAAACATGGGTCTGGTGGAGATGTGCTACATCCTCCATGGCTTCCAAAGAATAAAGGGCTAACAATACCAGGCTAACAAGTGATCTTAGGATGATGTACTAGAGAACTATTTCTCCCAAACTGACTATTCAGCATGTAGAAAGGCAATTTTTCATAACCCTGAGGGGGAGAAATGGTAGCCAGAAAGAAAGAAATCTAACTAGAAGGATTAGTGGTTAGGATCAAGAAGTTGCTCTACGAAGATGCTTCCCAGGTTCTAGGTAGGAACAAAGCGGCTGGTGTTGTCAGGTATGTAAGGATTGGATTCTAATACCTAAGACCCTGTCATTTGAAATATATCCTCTGGGTATACCACAGGTATCAGGAACAGAACACTTTCTTCCCAGGAGAACTTACTTATCAAGAGTCTTGTAAACAGCTCTAAGAAACATCAGAAAAGCAACTCCAGACAAAAATCTCTATTTGTCAGGGCTAAGTTGAAAGAGGGAGGCAATTGTATTTCTAGTATCTGGAGCTCAGTAAAGAAACTCAAGTGCCCACGGTTATCTTTGACTATGTAACCCTTCTTTTCTGCTTGTTCTTAATGTTTGCATCTTCTGTAAAGGAAGACATATTTCTCTCTATATATGTGTATATGTATATATATGTGCATATATATACACACATGTATGTATATATACACATGCACACACATATATATATACATATAAACACATACACACACACATATATATATATATACGTACATACATATATATAAACATTTACATATACTGACAAAACCACTGAAATTAGATTTAAAACTATTAATATCTCCCAACTTCGTTTGTGGTAGGAGTAGCCAGGACATAGTTTCCTCTCTACTCCCACACAAGCGCCCATCTTCTCTCAAAGTATCTGAGTTTCCATCTGCAAAATGAAGGGTTCAGTGTAGGCAGTCTAATTCTTTGACCATAACCCTAAGATAGACTTTGTACTGCCATGTAAGCATTGCCAGCCATACTGTCCCTGTTTCCATCACTCACTGAGTGTCTGCTGACACAACGCCTGCCTTGTTCAGCACCAAATAATTCTCGACTTATCAGGGCATGATATTTGGAGACTGTGCCACAGGCTGAGGTCACTGTAGGACCTTGCTGGAGATAGAGGGCATAACTGGACATGGACTGAACCTCATTGGGAATCAGATCAAGATGGAAACTATGATCAGTTTACTTTGTAAGTCTTTCACCCCAGCGACTACTCTTTTGTTTAGTCCATGGAGAAGATAGGGGGACAAGCAATTTGAACTCTTCATTCCTCAGCCATCTCTCCAAGCTGCTCTAAAGCATTAAAATTGGGAGCTGAATCTGTCTAGAGACTAAATAAAGCCCACCACAGTGGTGGCAAATATAGTCTCTGTTGTTTTAGCTGCGTGAATATGATCTACCTAGACATCAGAAGGACCTGCTAAGGACTCTCCATTCTTAGTTGTCACTCAAGAGGAGGACAGCCATTGAAGCTACTTCATTCATTAGTACCACAGTATCCATAAAGGAACTGGGTTCTGCAGTTACTGCTTTCCTCTTCCCCAGGAGATGGACCACTCAAACCCACAGCCATTTCTAATTCTAGGAAGGAGAGAATGTATGTAGATAAAGGAGAGAAGTAGCTAGCTGGACAGAAGCTTCCTGAAGAGACAGAATGATGAGTTCACGTTTTGCCAGGGAGGAAGAGAGGTAGGAATGAAGTTGAGGTGAGGATCTCTGAGCAAGAAAGGTCAGGAAAGGGGCGGGGAGAGGAAAGGGGTGGAGAGAGTACAGTCCACACAGGAATAGTGCTCCTTGCGGTCATCATCCAACGCCTGATGATGCCATGTTCAGATGGGTAGGGTGTGACTTCACAGGTCAGTAATTCAAGAGGATGTGACAAGGTATGCATCATTATATGACAGTAAGGAAGCAATGGATGGAGCCTGAGTGTCTCCCCTCTCCCCCTGGCAACAGGAAATGCTTTGTTTTAAAAAATGATGGTAATTTTTGAGAAATGTCAGTAGCACTTGATTTTTTTGGGCTTCCTGTTTTGGAACAACCACTTTCATATTATTTATTTTCTATTTTTTGTATAATCATAAAAATATTTTCCAGCTAAAAAGAAAAACCTTCAGATGTTTGAAAACCTTGAACTATCTGTAGTTCCCACTGATACAGCCACAAAACTTTTTATAATTGAGTAAATTATATTTGAAGAATTTCCTGAGAACTACATTTTTTCCTAAATAAATTAGCTTACTATAAATACCAACAATATACAAGGCAGTTTATGCTTTTTGTTCACTGATTCACAGTTCTTCCTTTATATTCTCATTCTAGGAATCTCTCTGATTCATCATGTACTGATTTGTTGTTTCTTTTTTTTTAAAGAAGTCACTAGAAATCTAGACTCTACTCTTTAATTTATATATGAATTGAAATTTTGTGTTTTGGAACAGTAGCAAGGAAGGAACAATGGCCTTAGAAGTCTCCTTGTCACCAATTATTGGTATACATACATATAATATATGTATATATATTATATGTATATATAAAGTGAGAATATTATTATAAGAATATTAACATAAGAATATTATTTATAATATAAGAATAGGGTCAAGATTTCCATATATATATATATATATATATTTATCTGAAAATCTATATGTATATTTGTATATATATATATTAGTGTGTATATATATATATATATATATTAGATTTTAGTGATCACACACACACACACACACATATATATATATATATATATATATATATACATATATTAGTATATGGATATAATCTATATAAAGTGTATATATCATATTATGGATATTATATTAAATATATATGGAATTATATATGTAGAATATATAGAGAGAATTAGTATATCTATTATATATAATAGATAGATATAGATAAATATTTATATATAATCTATACATAGAGAATTAATTAGCATCTATCTATCTATCTATCTCTCTAACTATATCTATAATCTATAGAATAATAATTATCAGATCCGGTGAGGGCATTGAGGAGTGATGGGAAGAGAACAGTTCCTTCTCTCCTTGATGTGACAGATGCATGTAAGTGGGGGCTGATGCTTCTCACCACTGTTTTCAGGAGACATGATCCATCATAGAGGGGCAACTAGGAATTGGTCAGTCTATAGCTCTTCATAGCACATGTGTGTGTGACATGGGTGTCACAGTGGCTCTTCACATTCTGTTGGCTCAGGAAACAGAAAGAGTAGATGAGAAATGGGGCTGTGACTGCCTAGCTTTACCCAGTGTCCTTTCTCCACTGGCGAGACCCAGTGTCCTTCAGGTTCCATAACCTCTGGGAACAGCATGAGCTAGGACCCAGGTATTCAAACAAGTGAGCGCAGGACATAAAGGGCATTTCATACCTAAGCCATAGCTTAGAGCCATGTAACCAGCAGAAACAATTAGAAAATTATTTCAGCTACCCAACAGTGGGATTTGAATGTTGCCACTGCAAAGAAGTGGCATGCTTGAGGCCCGAGATGTCCTGTATACTCAGTACGTGTTGAATGTATATATTGAACTGCTCACTATGCTCTATAAATATGTGTAGTTACTGTGCATAAATTTTAGAAATACATTTTAAGAAGATTTTTATTTTCCTCTTTTGAATGGTCTTTAAAAAAAAAACCACTAAACTCCAGATTGAGAAGAGATAAGTGTTTTTTTTTTTTTAAGTGTACTTAGGCTATGCAGAAGCTAAGATGTTTGTTTTTCCCTCTTCTGTGCCATGTTTTTTCCTCATTGTCTTACTTACGGTGTCATTGCTGTGAAAAGACACCATGACCAAGGCAACTCTTATAGAGGAAAACATTTACTGGGGGTGGTTTACAGTTTCAGAGGTTTAGTCCATTGTCATCATGGCAGGAAGCATGGCAGCATCCAGTCAGACATGGTGCTGGAGCAGAAGCTGAGAGTTCTACATCTCAATCTACAGGCAGCAGAAGGAGACTGTGAGCCATACTGAGCATAATTTGAGCATCGGAGACCTCAAAGCCTTCCTCTCCACCCCATCACACAGTGACACACTTCCTTCAAGAGACCACACCCACTTCAACAAGGCCACACCTCCTAAGAGTGCCCTTCCTTATGGGCCAAGCATTCAAATACATAGTCTACAGGGGCCCATACTTACTCAAAACGACCACATCCATATAGTATAGTACACACCTGCACAGTCCTTTCCCTAAAGCATCCTGGTTACATCAGCTGCGTGACCTTGAGGAAATGGTTTCTGTCCCTCTGGTGTAACTGTTTCTGTAAAGGGACCACAGGTGACTATGGGAGCCTTCTTTCTGCTGCTGTCATTCAGGGAGATCAGGTGTCACACCTGCATCCTGGCTGAGCTGTGCAATGTGACTCCCACAGTGGGAACACTGTGGGAGTACTATGGGAATACAAGGGCCATTTGAGAAGTCTTGAGCTGAGAAGCCAATTAGCGGAACTGTGGAGTGCTTCCTGCTTAGAGGTGTCTTTCCTCTTGTTAGTTAGCTTTTTCTCTCAAAAAATGTTATGGCTTTCAAGTCTCTGAGGATTTTGCATCTTCTGAAAACTGCACACCCTGCTTATGTAAATGGTTTGCTACAATCCAGTAACAGTCTTTTTAATTTGTAACAATAAAGGTCTAAAACTGCTACAGCTGCTTCATGTGTTTTGAACAAAATAGTTGTATGGCTAAACTTTGAAAAGAAGCTAATAAAATGTGAAGTCCTTAACTAAGATGATATAGAACCCCAGGGGCCTCTGGAACACACACATAAAGTCACACTCACACACGCACACACACATGAACACTCACATACTGTTAGTCTCAGTATTTGGGTATTAAGTTTACTGGAATCATATCTTAAGAAGTATTTAAATCAATTCTGGTGCTATCAAGGTAAAATGATAATACATTTCATTCTTGTAATCTCTAGGGGAAAACACTATGAGTCTGTATAGAGGAAAGAAAACAAAAAACAAAAACAAACAAACAAACAAACAAACAAAAAACCCTCTGTGATTCCAGAAGGTGTCAACATAGTGGAAAGGAATATAAGTGAGAAGACCTGAGTATAGTTGTCTGCATCTCCTGTCTCTGGAACCTTGAGTTGTCTTAGGAACCTTAATATCTTCATGAACAAAGTGAAGGTGAAAATCTTGTATTCTGGGACATGAAATGGATGTAAAAAGTTACCATATGAAAGCTAAAACTAAAAATTCTAAAGCTCAAAAGTTGACATTGTTGTAAAAGATCTGCTATTTTTGTTTGTAGCAGCATCACCAATTTTATTGTTCTCATTGCTATTATATAATACAAGTGCTCTATTGCTTGCTTTCATAGTACTTTAAAACAGTGCTATAAAATTCGATACAGCATAGATGCTCAATAAAAATTTGTAAGAATCACTCACACAATGAGAGAAATACTCTTATTAGATATTACTTTATTATTGCCTTATAAAGATAGTGTTCAAGGTTTTAGTATTAAAAACATTTCCCCTTTTTCACGTTTATCAATCTTTAGTTGATTTTGAGTGTAAAGTGGTACCATTGTTGGGATATAAAAGTACAGTATAAATATCACATTTAGAGGTACCAGTCGACACTGTTGATCTGATTATGTAATGCTGAAACATGTCTGTACTCTTCTGGTTTAAGGCCCTCCTCATTCTCTACCAACTCTGACCTCCACAGTCTGCAAATTGAGTTAATTCCTAGAATAGGTAGGTAACACAGGTGCCATCTTTAGTACCAATGGCATCCATTGACTGGTGTATTGGTGCCACGACAGAAATGATGGGTAACGCTTCTGAACCACATCCTTATTTAGGTTTGCATTGTATTGCACTTCTGATAGTCTCCATGACTATCAGAAAGTAGTGCTATTTCCATCAACAGAAGTGCAAGAAGAAAGGGTGTGAGCAGTGTGTTCCCTTCAAATACCTTGTAAACGCTAAGTCAAGACTTGATGCAGTTCTGAAACTGGCTTAGAACTGTAGCTTTGATATACAGTGATCTGAGGATACCCTGAGGGGTCAGCGACTCTAGAAAGCATAAAATGTGTTCTCTTGCATTTCTGACTCTTTCTGAAATAAGAAGGTGTAAGATTTGTAGAGACATGGGAGGGAGAGGGAGGTGCCTGCACTTAGAAAGCATGCTAACAAGAAATGTCATTGTCAGAGTTCTAACACAAAGACTTTTTATGAAATCACTCAGGAGCAAGCCTTGTATGATTTAAGAGAAGCAGAGATGGGTTCAGTGCAGCCTTTGGCCACACACAACAAGCACATTTTTTTTTCAGAACTCCAAACACCTCTGTGGTCTCACACAGACTTGCACATACACTGACATTACTTACTGATTATCCACAAAGCTTCAGTGTAAGACTTAAGGAAGGATGGAACTCAGAATAGTGACCATCAGTTCTGTAGTGGCATCAATCAAATCATCGGATGGAAGAGAATGGAATCCTCTTTTCTATCTTTCTGCTTCCTGTGTGGTTCAGGTGAAATTATATTGGAACAGGATAGAGACCCTCAGGCTCCTTTTGGTGACAGTAACAACAACACGGTGAGTTGTATTCCTGGATAAATTAATATTAAGAATAAAGATAATGGAGACCTGCTAATCATTTAGTTGGTAATATGCTGAATGAATAAGAATTGATTATCTACTGTGTACTGATCCAAGACCCTTATTTACACATTTCATATAAATTTCATAACAACCATTGAGATTGATGTTATTATTCCAAATATTTGGATGAGAAAGTTGCAATTCAGAAACATGAATTTTTCTAAATTTCTAAAGCTACAAAATGACATGGTTTGTCATGGTCAGAAACATATCACCTATGTCACCATCCAGTTGGTCCAGGTAATCGAGCTTAGGGCTTATTATGTATGATTCATTTGTGTGCCGTTCTTAGAGGATGGCCAATTTTAGGTGATGTTACATGTTATTTATCTGTTTGTTACCTGTATCAGTCTCATTAGACAGTCTTCTACCTCTCCATGCAGTTGACTCTGTCTCTCTTCAATGACCCTGTCATGCCTTTTAACACATGTGTTTGATAAAAGTGTGTGTACAACTTAACAAACCTTTCCTCACTTTCCAATAATAAATTGCTTTGTTTTGATAATGTAGCTCAGTACAATATTGTTTTCACATATTATTTCTGCCAATGCTAGATCTCAATTAAATCTATGTAAATATACTTAACTAAGCATAGTAGTCATGTAGCTTCATTAATGATGCGGAATCTTAGACATGGCTTTATTTCTGTGATTTGATTAATTGCCTTTCTACCATAAGCTGATTGACTATTGGCTTCAAGCTCCCACCACAGTACTTTTTGTTATTGCTGTTTTGCTGCTGCTGCTGCTGTTTGGGGTGATTACAGAGGTTTGGAAGCACTGGACTGGGGAAACAGAAGCCAGATGGGTAGCAAACACGGAGTATGAAGGTCAATAGCAAGTTCAGGGGTCCTCTGTAATCCTCTACAGGTTCAATCCCCTTGGGTCAAACTGGTACAGGAACAAGAATAGCTGCCTGTGTCTGCAAGTCCCAACTGGTCAGGAACCTAGAGTCCCTTGAGGATATTTAAATGGGAGCCAGAATATTGCCACAAGGTGGCGCCAAATCACAGTGCAGTTGGATTTAATTATCTATTCCGAGGCTTGCAAGTGCCCCCACTCAACCCCATAGCTGCAAAAAGGCTAAAACGAGAGAAACTGTTGCCTAGTGTAGATGATCTGGAGATTCGGGTCCAGGTATTTAGGTTTCTATCTTCTACTTTCTAGGCCTTTTTATGAGGTCTAAAGTAACTTAGCAAAATCAGCTCAAGCAGGCAGGAAACACATGACCCAGCATGTAGGAGACGTTCTACAAATATTTATAACTGACCTGAAAAAAGACTGAGCTGACCCACAGTTTGTTCCTTACATATTGACTCAGCTTCTGCTATTGTCACGCTGGCTTTATTGAAAGCAGAGTGACTTCTTCTCACTCATTCAACCCAGCAGAAGAGGCCTAATTCACGGGGAGAATAATCTGTAAATAACTGGAGGGCAGTCTTTTACCAATCCCCTAGGTGCATCAGGGCACATAACTAAGGACTGGTGTGAATTACTGACAAGAATATGCCCTATGCAGAGCTGTCTGGAGACAAGAAAGACATCATTTGTAGAAGAACAGAATTTGGATGACAGTTTTGCAGCCAATGGGGAAGGGCAACAGTAAGTGGCTGCCCAAGAGAGGCTTCTAAAGAGTTGGGCCAGCTAAGCAGAGGTTGCAAAGAAGGAAAGAGTCTTAGAAATGAATAAGGCTTTAGGAACAGACAGTGAGGACAGCCTGGTACAACCCTAATGGGTACAGGGAATGACGATCAGATTTTTTTCCCTACAAATTTTAATGAAATGTCCAGGGATGGATGATTTTACAGTTTGAGTATGAAATGTCCCCTTTAAGTAAGTACGTGTGTTTGAACACTTAGTCCTTAGTTGGGTGCCCCTCCCTCAACATTTTGAACTGTTTTGTGGAACTTTGAGAAGCTGGTACTTTGAGTGGGTCACTGGAAGGTCTTGTGGATTGATTATGGCTGAGCCTTGATTCCAGCCTGAATTCTGTTTCCTGGACTTCCCAATGTTACTCACCAGCTTCATATGTCTGACAACATGGGCAGGAACAGCCCTATAACCGTGCTTCCTCCACTTGGGTAGAAAAGAGCCCCAAAACTACGAGTCAAAAGAAACACCTTTTCCTAAGTGCTTTCTATTAGTGAGACATTGAACCCAGCACCACATGGATACGAGACAAAAAATCTACTACAAAGCTCTACCTCCCACCTCACTTGTATCATTTCTAACTCAGTGGTAAGGAAAGAGGTAGCACAGTGGCTCAGTAAATGTAAGAAATGTGGCTGGCATGTTGGTCTGCAGGCGAAGACAGCTGAATCTCCTATGTAAAACTGTTTCCAGAGAATCTGGGATAGTAGCTAAGGAATGTATAAGGACAGTGGGTCTCACCTTCCCGAGGCTGCAACCGGATAATACAGATCTTCGTGTTGTAGTGACCTCCAATCATAGAATCATTTCATTGCTCCTTTGTAACTGTAATTTTGCTACTGTTATGAATCACAATGTAAATATCTGTGTTTTCCAATGGTATTAGGTGGCCCCTGTGAAAGAGTTATTCAACCTCTCCCCCCAAAAGGGGTCATGACTCACAGGCTGAGAACCAGGTATTAGATAGAGCACCTCAAGCTTTGAACCTACAGTTAGATTCTGCTACTATGACCAGAAAACCTCTGTTTGAGACAAGGTCCCAGTGTGTCTCTAGACTTCTCAGGACCTCTGCTTCCACCCAAATTCTTAATGTACAGTCTGTGTAAACATTCATATAAGTATATATTTACATATACAAAATGGGAACAGAAATGAGAGTGTTTGTGTAGAAAGCAGGATGGTTTCATGTGAGATCGAAGAGAACTGAGAAAAATCATGTTGCTATATTGGCTAGTTTTATGTCAACTTGACACAAGTCATGTCATCTGGGCAGAAGGAACCAAAAGGGAGGATATGCCTCCCTCTGACTGGCCTGTCAGCAAGGCTTGGGGACACTTTGTTAGTTATGATAGACGTGGGAAAGACCCACACACTGTGAGCAGTGACACCCCTTGAATGTATAAGAAAATGAAACCTGGGCAGGTTGAGTAAGCCCTGGAGAGGAAGGCAGGAAGCTACATTTCTTTGTGGCCTCTGCTTTCGGTCACGACTCCTGGTTCCTGCCTTTGCTTCCCTCAGTGATAGACTGTGATCTAGATATGTTAAGGGAAAAAAAAAATAAAAAAAAAATAAAAACACTTTTTCTCCTCAAGTTGCTTTTGACCCAATTTTGTATCAGAGCAACAGGAAGGAAGCTAGAATACACATACAAGTCTGAGAAATCCTTGGGAAGTGCCCAGTGACTTGACGGGCTAACCTACTGTTGTCTTCGCTGTTTCTGATACTTCCTGTGAAAAAGAGCATGGGAAGTGTAATGGGAAATGGGGTGTGGGACAAAGCGAGTCCCAGATGCCACAAATAGTTTTTGATGGAGTTCTGAGCATCTGACTGCTCAAGCCCATGACGCCATGCTTGAGCAGTCTGATCTCCCTCTGCCTTTCTAAAGAGGATTATGAGCTCAGAGGTTTTTTTTTTTTCTTTTGAATTAGCAGAACCCTATTCTACAGAGAAGCTCAGCAGGCTTTGGATGTGGTCAGACCCACGTTCCCCTAGGATTTAAATTACGAGGAAAAGGATAAAAGGATGATTCTGGAGCACAGTTTTTCAATGCCTATAAAACAGGCTACCTTGGAATTCAAGATGAGAACTTCAGAGATAGGAATCCACAAAGGATGCTTGCGTGCCGGAGCGTAGGGAATGACTCCGATGGTGAGGGCTGTGGGCTGCAGCTGTGTAGTGACTGCTAAGATGAGATGAGATCAGGGAATCCAAACGCTACAGGAGCTGTTGGTTTGCTTTATTTTCTTTTCTTGATCCATCTCACAAAGAGTAAAACTTGAAATTTCCAAAAGTATGTCTTTTTCTTTTCTGCTTTTTATGTTATACCCAAGTTTGATTTTTTCCAAACTGTTCTTCCCATTTATGAAAGGCTAAAAAATCCCTGAAGCAAATCAAAGACACTCGCACTCACTGCTAAAATTATCTCCTCAAAATCAACGACTTAGAAAAGGAAAACCATAGTGTAAAGGTCTGTAGAAACAGAGGCTGGAGAGCGTCTTTATTTGGTAAGACAACTGGCTGCTGTTCCAGAGAACCCAACCTCTACCTGGCATTTACCTGGTGGCTAATAACCTTCTATAACTCTAGTTCCAGGGGGGACATGATGCTTTCTCCTGACATCTGTGGGCCCTGCATGCACTTGGTACACAGACATACATTCAGACAAAATACTCGTACACATAAAATAAAAGTAAGCGTATATTTTAAAAATATCTAGAAACATAAATTATTATCAATGACAATATTACAGAATAGTGAGTATTTGCTGCCTGATAGCTTGTGTGCCTTCAACATTCCCATGTTCCACTAGGTCCTATCGAGAACAACAGAAGGATGATGAGAGTAAGGTTCAGCAGAGACCAAGCGCAGGGGAAATTTAAGCATAGATTTATTTGAGGCAGAATATAATCAGTTAACAAATGAAGTATCAAATATGGAAAATGACCATTTGGAAGTGGGAGAAACAAACAAGAGTTCACTTGATAAAGAACTAACTCTAGGTTGTAAATGAGAGACATGTGTGCGAGATGGACCGGCTTCTGGATGACTGGGGAGTGGATCAAATAACATTTAGGTCAGGCTACCCATGCTGAGAGGAAAGGGAGGGAGGAACAGAGGAAGGCATCTGTAAAGTCAGGCATGAAAAGTATTGTACATATTTGTGCTGAGGTGGGGGATGAGGAAGAATGTGGCTAAAGGGCTCTACTGAGAAATCAGGCAGAGTAGAGAGCTCAGCAGTCAAGGGGAGAGTTGATCAGCTTCTTTAGTTTCCTACTGTCTCTCATTGAGTGTCAGACCTCTGTAATCTCCCAAGGATGTAGAAAGGCTTTCTTTCCCTTGTACCATCTGTGGGAGCACTTTCTGCTCCATATTGTCACCAGCCATAACAACTAGGCATCTTTATTATTGTCTAGCTCTAGGCATCTAGGACTGAAAACTAACTGGACCCCATAGCACCCAGTTAAAGGAGGCTTCGTACTGTCAGAGGTTAGCCAGTAGCTGGTGAGACTGTATAACATACTAGGAAAAGTAGACAAGGAATAACAGCAGATGAGGCTTGATAGAGACACAAACCCAGAAAAAGAGAATGCTCCCCACTTACTGGCGAATGACTACAATTTTTATTCACGGTTTGTGCTTTGGAAAGAGACTTTTAAAAATCTACTTCAAAAGAACACACATGGTATTCACTCACTGATTATTGGATATTAGCCTAGAACCTTGAAATGCCCAAGATGCAACTCACAGGCCACATGAAGCCCATAAAGAAGGAAGATCAAGTGAGGGTGATTCGGTCCTTCTTAGAAGGAGCGACAAAATACTCAAGGGAGCAAATATGGAGACAAAGTGAGGGACAGAAACTGAAGGAGGGGCCGTCTCAAGACCACTCCACCTGAGTATCTATCCCATGTGCAATCACCAAAGGTAGATGCTGATGTGGAAGACAGGAAGTGCATGCTGATAAGAGCCTGATATGGATGTCTCCTCAGAGGCCTTCAAGAGTCAGACATATTCAGAGGCAGATGCTCACAACTAGCCATTGAACTGATCATGGGGTTCTCAATAGAGGAGTTAGAGTGAAGACTGAAGGAGCTGAAAGGATTTGAGGCACCATGAGGAGAGCAACAATACCAACCAACCACAGCTCCCAGGGTCTAAACCACCAGCCTGGGAGCACTTAGGGGGGGATCCAGGGCTTCAGCTGAATATGTAAAAGTGGAGGGCCCTGCTGGGCATAGGTGGAAGAAGAGAACCTTGACCTCATGAAGGCTGGATGCCCCAGGGGGTGGGAATTTTGAGGGTGGGGAGGTGGGAGTGGGGGGGGGTAGATAGAGGTTACATCCACAGAGAAGAAGGAGGAGGGGCGAGGGGATTGGGGGTTCCGAGGGGGTGGTGGGGGATGGGGTAAGGGGACAACATAGGAAATGTAAATAAATCATCCAATTAAAAAAAAATGAACATTTCTGTTCTGTAGCCTCTCTCACATTTTCTTGATTTTGTGAAAAGAGATAATCCATATTATTTTGAAAACTCTTCCTAAGTGACGTGGTGTCGTCAGCAATAGGGCCTAACCAACTGGTTCTTGTGGTAGAATAATAAGAGCCTACACTGTCTAGGAGTCTCCATAAAGGGGATTAGACATGCTGGGCATTACCATAATTAGAATGCACTTTATACATCTATGGGATTGCCAAGAGCAAGTACAATAAACACGTGAGAGAAAAGTCTTTTGGGTTATTAGTTTGAAATGTACTGAATGGCCCCCTTTTAATAGGCAGATGATTAGAAGCATAACTGAAATAATAAAATGGCGAACTAAGGAAAGACATCATTAAATGAGCACAGTGAATCCAGTGCTGACCCCTATGGGTAACTGTATGCATATGGCACACTAAAAACCAGGCAGGAACATGTACATGCACATGAAAAAAATAACAGATAGATAAATACAAAATATAAAACACAAATAGGATTTTAAAATTCCAAATTCAATGTTAAGGGTTAAAGGTTTCCAATGTGACCCAGTTGGATGCCTTGGTTGAACAAATTGGAAATGTTCAAGAAGAAAGTGGACCAAAGGGGATAGTTGGCTGTGTGCATTGCTTACTTTTCCATTGCTGTGAGAAAACATTCTGACCTAGAGATGGGCAGAAGATAGACATTACTTGGGTTTACAGTTGGAACATGACAAGAGTCCATCATCACTATCACACTGGGGAACCATGGCAGCAGGCAGGCAAGGCTGCAGAAGCACCAAGCTGAGAGTTCACAAGGTCAACCTCACGTGGAGGTTAAAGAGATTAAACTGGGAATGATATGTAGCATTTGAAACTTCAGAGCCTGGCCCTAGTGACTGGCTTCATCCAGCAATGTCACACTTCCTAAACCCACGCAAACAGTGCTACCAATAGAAGATCAAATATTCAAATGCCCAAAATTATGGGAGATATCTCATAGAAAGCAGCACATGTCACTTACTGCCCCCTATAGGCTCCTGGCCATATCATAATACAAAATGCATTTAGTCCAACTCCAAAAGCCCCCATAATATCTAAGTTTTAACACCATTTAAACTTCCGAAATCTCTTTTGACACTCAAACTAATCTCTGAATTATAATTCTTTATTTGAAAAGAAGAGCAAATTGCAGACTTCCAACATGCAGTGACCCAGAATATATATCATCATTCCTCATAGCAGACTGTGAGTACAACAAGGAAATAGTGAACCAAAGTAAGAACCAACCCCAGGATGTTAAATGTCAAATCCTGTAGCTCCATGACTGGTGTCAAAAGGCTTAAATGGTTCCAGCCCTCCAATTTTGTTTCCTAACAATATACATCTTGCTGCTGGGCTATTTCTACTCCCAGTTTGCAGCTCTCCTTTGCAAACACCCTACCGTTCTGGCATCTTCAACTTCTTGGGCCATCGAACACAATTCAGGTTTCATACAATTGCTTTTCAAGACTTCCAGGCAGTGACTTCTCTGTCACATACCTGACCTCAATGGCTCTCTGATTCCACAACCCACTTACTCATGTACCCATAATAACTCTAAAGCTGGCAGCATATAGACCACGCTGTCAAGTTTGGCTTCAAACCTGCAATGAATCCTTACCCCTTGTATCACATTTGTGGCAATTTGATGTGCTGTTTGTTTCTGGATACAGACAACTCTTTAGGCCTTCCTTCCATAGGCTATGAGGTTAGCTGGTTGGAGTGATGTCCTGAGGGCATTTTCCCCTTTATTCCAGTACAGGGCAGGCCTCTCCTCAATAGCATTATTTCTTTCATTAGGAGCTTTGCTGAAACATTAGACTTCCTGGGTACTCGTTTTCTCTTCAAGCTATCCATTTTGGAATTTTTTTCTTTTGTGTTTCTTTGTAGACCTGCATAACAGTCATTAATAATAACCACAAAGTTGTCAATGTTATACTGTCTTGAAATCATCTCCACCAAAGAAATTAGCCCATTAATTTTCAATTTAGCCTTAGGATGGTTCTTAGGACAAGGACAGAAAGCAGCCAAAGTATCCTAAGGATAGACTCTAGCCTGGATGCTAATATTATTTCTTTCTGGCATTTCCTTACCTGAGCCTCATAGTCTGCATTGTTCCCAGCACTGTCTCCCAAGCTCCTACTAGGATGGTCAGCTGAGCTCTCCTTACCATATTCTGTGATCAAATTTGGATTCAAGAAACTTACTTTTCATAGAAGGCTTCTGGGACAGCCCCTACCTTTACACACCCCAGAAAAGTAGAAGTCTAGACAGGAAGCTATTGAAGAGAATTCTAAAAATTGTGACAAATGCTCAAGTGTAGCTCTCCACAGCTGATGGCTTCTGGCAGAGGTGGGGGTGAGGAAGGACTCAATTTTCTTTAAGGGGCTGGCCACTGGGAGTTTGAACATGTTCCAGTGAGTATATGGGCAATAACAACAACTGGAGTTTCTTCTTCCTCCTCCTCCTCCTCCTCTTCTTCTTCTTCTTCTTCTTCTTCTTCTTCTTCTTCTTCTTCTTCTTCTTCTTCTTCTTCTTCTCCTCTTCCTCCTCCTCCTCCTCCTCCTCCTCCTCCTCCTCCTCCTCCTCTTCTTGGGGTGGGTATATAGGATTAGGGGCAGACCTGAGAGGACTGGGAATTGGGTGTGGTCTGGGTGTATTATATAAAATTCCCAAATAATCAATAAAAATATTATGTTGGAGGAAAAAAGACAGTTGCCCTAGTACTAATGTGGAGATGAGGAGGATGAAATGTGAACAGATTTAAGTTCTGTTTTACAATAAACATAGATACTTAAGAATGCGAGCATGGAATTTGATGCTTTTGGACAAATTGCTGGTAGGATGTAGAAGCTCACTTCCCAGGGGCAGTGATGACACCGAAGCCCCTGATGTTACTATACTAAATATGTAGAAGCTCAAAATCAGTAGGAGACCTAAGTAAGCATTCACTGTGACAAAATAACAACTGTTTACGATACATTTGTGATGTACCACACACAGTGCTATGATTCAGATGTGAACTCAGGTTCACTGGAGCCGTGAGAGAGCTGGACTTAAGATCCCAGTCACTATTGATCTGAGCTCTCTGCTTCCCACCTACTGGTGCAACAAGAATATCAGCAAGCTCCTGCTACCATGAACCAAATTCCTACAGACAAGCCTTCTCTGCCATGATATACACTCTAGCCCCTGAGCTGTGAGAAAACCTAACCTCTCCTCTTTTGAGCTGCTTCTGTCAGGATATTTGTCATGATGAGATGAAGAATAATAAGTATCAGCCACAAAAAATGTCAAGATAAAACCACACATTAACTACACAGGAGTAAATTATGATAGTTTGTCATGTATACAAGCCTAACTTTGGGCCACAGAGTATCAGGGCATTTAACTAAACATTATCCCAGCTGTGTCTGTGAGGCTCTTTCTGAACGAGATTCATATGGGAATCAGTAGACTGAAGAAAGCAGATGTTCTTCCTAGAGAGTGTGGCTTTTTCCAGTCAAAAAGACTAGATATGAGACCCCTCCCAGTAGGCTGCCTTGATTTGGGACATCCATCAGTTTTGACCAGACTTCATTTCAGACTGACACTAAATCACCAACCCTTCTGGAGTCTGGAATTGCCAGTTTTACAACTAGATCTTATATGATCAATCATCCACAATCCCAATCAGATATGGAATAGAACTGCGCACCTGAGCTCTTGGGTTTCTAGCCTCAGGCTACAGATACTGGGACTTTCCAACTTCCATGTTGTCAATGGCTAACTTTTCCCTTCAACCCAATTCTCTTTCTCTAGAGATTCTTGATTAATATAGAAATCTGCATTAACGAATGAAGGTAATCAAGGTTGCTAGACCCTAAAGAAAGGGAGGGGTCATTTAAAATATACTAAAGAAACAACTAGAACATCAGGTCAGACAAAGAGATAAAGGCAGGAAGGGGGATTGGAGCTACAGAATAAAGGATTCCTGATATGTAGCTAGAGTTTAGAGATTATTTAAGAAAAAAATTTCTTGTGTCTGTGGCCCAGGCCAGTAATACCAGCCACTCAGAAAGCTGGGGCAGAACTATCATAAGCATAAAGACTGCCGGTGTCTCACGACCATCTTGAACAAGGTAGGGAGGCCTTGTCTCAACGCAAAAAGTTTTTGTAGAAAGAATCCAAGCTATTTCTCGATGATAAAATATATTTCTAGAATGCAAGCGACTCTAGGTTCAACCCCTAGTACTACACGTAAAGAACTAAAAAGCAAAGAAAAAAAAGAGGTATCAAAAATTTGAAAGGTATTTTTAAATGGAAATAATAAAATCTAATAAAGTATTTCAAGTATCTTGAAGGATAAAAGTATTCATTTTTCTCCCTTAAAAAAATAGAAGGAATGCCTCCTCTTATCCTGTTCCTGCTTCTTGGAAGACACACTACTGTCAGGTACAGTGAATCAGCTATTGAGAAGACCCAGCAACCATGGATAGACTTTTGCATACAATGCTCAATCCAAAACAGTACAAATTCTCAACTCATTTCTACTCATGGCAGAGTAACTAGAATAGTATTTACCCTTCACCCACTAACAACTTAAAACTTACAAAAACTGTCTGGAAATAGTAATTCTTCCCTACATGGATAGGATACCCTGCTTGAACCAGATCTTCTTGAGGAATGAAAACATGGGGTGAGATCAGACACTGACTCCAGTTTTCTTCCTGGGGCACCTTTCCAGGAGCTGGGTGAAAGATAAAGTCTGGAAGAAGATAGCAGTCTCAAGATGATTGACCCATGGCGGTGGGAGCTCTGTTAGCAGTCCTGTTGCAGCACTACATGGAAAACAGCAAGTGCAGGCCAGACGTGGCTCAGCCACAATGCTCAGAATCTAGCACACAAGGTGTAGATCAGAAGTTGGGGCTGCTAAGGTATTTGCAATTTGTGAGTCAAAACACCAAAGAGGATGTGTGAATGAGCAAGGCTCTGATTCCTGTGCCTTTCTTGAGCTTTTTATCCTTCTGTTTGTTTTGTCCAATTCCAGTTTGATAAGGGATTTTTTTTAGTCTTTTATTTTATTACTGTCCTTTAGAAGCCTGTTTGTTTTCTAATGAGAGACAGAGAGGGGAAGGATCCAGATGGGAGAGGAGGTGGAGAGGAACTGGAAGGGGTAGAGGGAGAGAAAACCATATTCCATATTCAGGATCTATTATGTGAGAAAAGAATCTATTTTTCATAAAAGGGGGGAGAGTACTATATGAACAATTTGTTTATCTAGACTACTGGCTTAGGGCACTCTATTAAATTTTCCTTTTCTCTTGAAAAACAAACAAAAACTGCTATACAATTTGAATTTATTGATATTCAATAAATCTTGACATTATAAAAAGTCAAAAAAATCATCCTGGCATAATTTGAAATAATGCTTTAAAACACTTAATTACACAGTCAATCCAGAATTCCATATTGAGTGGAAGCAATACTTAGAAAATTAGGACAAAACAATGAGTTTTATGATGAACTAGCCCAAAAGGTAAAAAACATAATATACACATGTGTAATGTATATCTAATAAACAAGTAACCAAATACCTACAGTAATATTGATAGAAACAGAGAAATAATAACATATAAATAGAAGGAAACTGCAGCACCTCACTTTTGATAATGAATGAATCAGCCCAGTGGAGAACTGGGCCTGCCCCTCACTGGCTGCAGGACCTACACTGGGCCTTGCACATTACCTGAACAGCAGAGTAGAGCTGCCCCTGTTGGTATGGGTAAGGGTGAGCTGGCCCAGAGGGCATGAGAGCTGGAGAGCTGGCCCTGCCCCTTGACGGCTTCAGCAAGGGCATGAGCAATGCTGGAGAGCTCACCCTGGTGAAGTGGCTTGCAGAAAAGCTGTCAGACTGATCAACTCAGCTACCACCCAGGCCTAGACCCAAGGCTTTGAGGTGGCCCACCCCAACATCTACTCCATCTATGAACTGCTGGAGCTGGTGATGGAGTCTGTCCTGCAGAATCAAAGGTGCAGGATCTCCATGACACACAGCAACAACACGATATCCCAGAGTAGCTCCAGTGAGGACCCAGTATTGATGGTGTAGCGGAAGCCAGAGTTCTCGACTCAGACCCATGATTCACCGCAATGAGCATTTGCAAGTAAAGATATGTGGACAAAGGTTACAGCATAAAACACACTATGACACACTACAGTTTCCATGACAAGATTTTCCCCCTTTGATGGGGCAGAGGGCAGGTATGATGGGACAGAGAGATGACTGAGGTTGGGAAGCATGATGTGACGTTCACAAAGAATCAATAAAAAGTTAAGAAAAAGAAGGAAGAAAGGAAGCAAGGAAGGAAGGGAAATAAAGAAGGAAAGAAGGGAGAAAGAAGGAAAGACAGAGGAAATACAGAAAGAGAAAGAGAGAGAGGAAAAAATGGGAGAAAGCAAGCAACCTGAGCAAGCCATGAGGAGCAAGCTAGTAAATACCACCACTCCACTGCCTCTGCATCAGCTTCTGCCTCCAGGCACCTATGCTTATTGATTTCCTGTCCTGACTTTCTTCAGTGACGAACAGCAATGTGGAAGTATAAGTTCAATAAATCCTTTCCTCTCCAACCTCCTTTTCGACAATGGATTGACACTTGGAGTTAAAACAGAAGAAAAACCAAAACAAAAAGAAAGAAAAAAATCACAAGTAGAAAGAAAAACACAAATTTTTAGCAAATAAAATAAAAACAATGTGTCTAAGAAGAAGCAAAACAGAAAAATTAGAAATCACTTTCAGGAAAATGTAAGTGAAAAGGAACACAGCCATAGAAAGGACATTAACAGCAGTCAATAAAAAAGAAGAAAAGCTTAGGCGAGTAAGGGGAGAGGGGCAATTCTTGAAAGGATTAGGCAAGAAAATAAAGTAAGCCCAAAGTTAACAAAAGAAACTAATTAGAAAGGAAATAGAAACTCAATAGGAGAAAAGTCAACTGTAACTTTGAGTTTTTTAAAAAGTTTATCAGGCAAATCTTTAGACAGGCTAAGAAGAAATCATTTAAGTCTAAAATAAATAAAGCTATAATGAGACAGGGACATTGAAACTTGGGCCATAAAACTAAGGACGACAAGAGACTGCTAGAGAAAAATGAAAGATGGAGGGAGGAGAGAGAGGGAGAGAGGGAGAGAGAGAGAGAGAGAGAGAGAGAGAGAGAGAGAGAGAGAGAGAGAGAGAGAGAGAGAGAGAGAGAGAGAGAGAGAGAGAATCCCTAGAAACATTCAATCAACCAAGCCGATCACACTGACTGGTGGATAGTTAGTCTGTCTGTCCTCCAAGGAGTCAGTGCTGCTTCCCCAGGCCCTTCGTCCCTTCAAATTCACAACTCCCACGTTCACCGTGTGCACAATGTCAGGATTTCATTCACACAATCCTGACCTCTCTTCTTGTCTGCAGCAGCTGCTAGTGATTGAATGCAGCATCTGCATTAAATGAGAAAAGGCCGGCGACTTATCACTCCCTAAGGAGGAAAGCTGTCATGGTAATGTCTAGGGATGCCACCTTGACTAGGAGTGGACAAGTGACAGCGTGGACACAGTTATACGCAGAGCAGCCGCGAGGTGCGCACTGTCAGCAAGTGCATATGTAGAGGCTGCTGAAACAGAAAGAACCCATGCAATTGCCCAGTGCTTAACTCTGCCTTAGTCAAGTGATAACAGGAAGCACGCATGCGCGGCAGCAGTCAACGCTTGAACTCTGGAGGCAGGCTACTTGGGAAACAACTCTCTGTGTCCCAGTTTTTTCCACAGATTGGGACATGAATTGAACTCATCTCAGGATGAAGGCATGTGTGTGCTTGTCGTCACTAGTGGGCGATCTCAGTATGATTACATTTTTCAAAGTTTTTGTGCTTGGAATCTAATTCTGAGATTAATTCTGAAAATGAGGCCACGTGTTCCTATTGGACACGTAGATGAGCAGGCTGCTGCTTCGGGGGCGAATGTCAGCAGCCAGGGAGAGAGAAGTGGATGCTTTGTGATAGGCCTCACCAAATGCTAATTGGAATGGAGCCATTGTCTTACCTACTGCAATAAGCTGAAAATACTTGGTCCTTGAGTTCTCCACACTTATAGCTATCCATATAAAACAGAAACCATTGTTCACAGTTCATTATCCCATAAAGTGGTGCTCCCAAGATAGGCTCTGGCAAGTTAAGGCACAACGCATTCGAAATACAGCCCTGAGCTTGATACTCTATGCCGTACTGGATTGCTATGTATTTTTTTAAGTTTTTCTTTTGATGTGCAGAAACCTCAAGCTGAACTGAAACCAAGCCTTAAAGGGAGACTTACTTATAGTGTGAATGTTTCCTAGGAACGTAAGATCCTGAGACAACCGCTCTGGCTCTATCCCAGTCCATGCTACCTACTACGGAACGTGGCCACACCTTTGCTGAGTTATCACCGCCCTCTAAGCTACGTGAGTGTTGAGTAAGGTCAGCCACGCAGAGCCTTCTGAGCCAAGTTTTCCTCATAGCAGATGTTCAGTGAATTGTGATTGTTTACCACCAGCAACACTCACACATACACACTCACATACACACACTCACACATACACACTCACACACACATACACAAACTCACAAACTCACACACCCTCACACATACTCACACAAACTCACACATGCACACACATACTCACACAAACTCACACTACCCTCTCACACACACTCATACACACACTCGCACACACATACTCACACACTCACACCACACTTTCACATGGACAAAAACTCATACACACACTCACACACACTCACATACACCCACTCACACACACACAATCATGGTATATCTTGATGATTTAATGAGAATTCCAAGAACTGAACTGAGTATATCCAGAAAATATTATGGACTCTCCACTTATGTGTCCAAAATGTTGCCAAATTACTACAGTCTAAAAGTATGTATGCAATTAAGGATATAAGATTTAAAAAAAAAAACAACTCTATATTCAAAGGAACCCAATCCTGGGAAGGATTTACAAAAGCAGATACATGCTTATGGAACACCACTCCATCCCCCGGGATGTGCCTGTCACATGCACCAACATGCTGCATGTCACAGGTCACTCACACAAACCTGTGGATATGTACCACAGTGTCCAAACTATAAGCTCAAGGAAACTGCGTAATGGAGTATTTGTGTGTCTTCCCAGCTCACCTCACAAAATAACAGATTTGAGATCCAATCCCAAGAAGTCTATGCCCCAGGTGACAGTCTTAATCCCTGTGTTATGAATACCACATGCAAATCAATTTAATGCAATGTAAAAAACAAAAAGGAGAGAGAAGGTGTTGGAGATAGCCCAACCGCTGTTGTGATGGCAAAAAAGACACAATGGACATCAATGTGTAGTTATGAGAACTGTAGTAAGAGGGAAGGTGGCAAGATTTGATAACTGTGTGTAATAACAGCAACGTGACATTACATGGATGATCTTGTATAGGACTGAGTTTCGCTACTTCAAGTTCGTGCTAGCCCTCATGCTCTCAGGCTAGCCTGTGGTTTCTCCTCTTTAAATTTATCTGCTGAAAAGCCAGTCATGGTGGTGCATGCCTTTAATTCCAACACCAGGGAAACAGAGGCAGTCAAATCTCTGAATTCAATGTCAGCCTGGTCTACAGAGCGAGTTCCAGAACAGCCTGTCTCAAAAAACAAACAAACAAAGATAACTGCTGTGATTCTTCAAAGGGTATTTCCAACCCTAGTCTCCAAAATTTCCTAAAGTAATAACGTAAGAACACAAAGTCACAGCTCCAAAACTGTGTCCCCCATAAACAGCCGCATGGATACCTTGATTTCGAGCAGACTGCGCCAGAACATTAATTACTCGTGAGGCCGAAGGTTTGCCTGACTTAGCATAAGACAAAATGCAAATGTCAGCTCAGGGTTTAATGTGAAAGTTGGGGTTATAGTCCCAGTATGTTTTTCTTTAAAGAAAATTTAAAGTTTATAAAACATTGAGCGATAAAACCCAGAACACTGACTAGTACCCAGCGCGACCACACGGTGGCAGCAAAGCACAGCTAAAAGGCGGCCGGAGGCGAAGCTCTGGCTTCGCAGGAACACACCCACAAATTCCCAGTGTTTTCCGGGAAGTTTATGCACATTAGTCAGCAGGATGACCACACTTCCGCAAAGCATTTCCACATCCAGCAGACACTTCCTCCTCGGCTCTAGGTCAATCTTGTGAGTCCTGTTAGAGCCTTCTGTGGGAAAGGAACCCGTGTTACTCCAGGCACCAGGAGCCCCTGGGAGGCCCAAGACAAGGCAAAACTACACACACACACACACACACACACACACACACACACACAGAGAGAGAGAGAGGGAGGGAGGGGGGGAGGGAGGGGGGGAGGGAGGGAGGGAGGGGAGAGATCACATCAGTTATTACAGAAATATTGACAGAAATAAACAAACAAATAAATAAATGGAATATGCTCAGAAGAACCCTAATTCAACCTCGGGGTGACATTTGCACTGCTGTGCTCCTGTAGCTAACCGGTATCCAAGGCTTTCTTTCAGCCTCACAGGCAATGTTCTGGAACTGTCTGCTCAAAATCAAGGTATCACTATGGCTGTGTTCTCCAGGGGTTTGTGGAAGACACAGCTTTGGAGAAGGGCTTGACACTTTCATAGTGTGTACTGGTCCACTCTTTGCCTCCTCTTCACAGATATCCCTTCCATGTGTCTCTTCAAGAGAGTTCTTAATTTGACTTAGGATCTATCCAAATATGCAGCAATGGTCTTACTGGGGGAGGGACATCTTCAAAGATCCTTTCCCAAGAAATACCACATTCCTGAGAGCCCAGGACTAGTATATGGACATTGGGTATAACGTTTCAAGGTCTGTCATACAACTACGGCAACATTCCCATGACCTTCCTTCCTCCTACCTGTGGGGAGTTCATACATGTGTACGGTACAGCACCCCAACCGGTCCTCTTCTTTAGCTGTCTTGTGTAGTAAGTTTTCATTTGGACTCCAGTCTGATACCTTCCTGCTGTATCCATGTGTGTTTTATCCTCAGGGTTGATCTCAGATATAAACTTAGGCAGTTAGACAAGCCAGCTGTCATAAAATCAAAAGGGCATTGGAGCACAAGGGAACAGCAAACGTGGCTGTTTCAGTGAAGTAAGGTCCCTTTCACCTGAGACTGTCAGCTGTCACATTGTCTGAGCTCTCTTGCTGCTTGCATTAACATTAAACACTTGCCTTGTGTCAGACATTGCCCTGGATTGTAGGGGTGGAATGATGGCCATGAGAGACTCCTCTCAGGGAACCTCATCTCTATCAGACGGTCCGAGCCATGATCTAGTCTTCAAGGTCTAAGGAAAGGTGTAAGGAGTCCCTCCACAGAACTGTGGGTCCCCAGTGCAAGAATAAGTATTATTAGAGCCGGACAGGAGGAAATGGTAGCTGTACAAGAGTCACAGCGTTTAAAGATGCTCCAGAGGGAAACAGAAGAAAAGGGTATCTCAGAGTAAAGAATGCCTCTAAAGGATGGCTATGCAAGGATCAGGGGAGCATTTCGTCCAGAATCAATGGGAAAGCCAGGTATTGAGAAACGGAAGTAAATTTACTACACGTCACGCTTCTCATTCTTACCTTTTAAAATACAGATGTTAATTACCCAAGGTCACGTGACGAGAGCGTGGCAGAATGAAGCTTTGAGCTCAGGTCTGCCTGACTCCAAGCCATAAACACTATGGAGAAATGAAAGCACTGAGAAGTGAGTTGGGGCTTTACTTTAGAAAGCATGCTAAACTCATGCCTGTAATTTAGAAGAAAACTGTGAATAAACAGTGGCTGGAGAGGGACAGGATATAAGACATAAGATTAGAGGTCTTAAGACAATATTTAAGGGAAAAGCAAGGCTCTCTACCTGGGCTGTACAAGTGACCATAGTGCAGAGGCACAGAGTCTAGAGGCTACTGCATATAATTCTATACATAAATGGCTGCAAAAGAAGAAAAAAGAATCGTGACAGAATATGATTTGCAGCCTCCCAGGCACAGAGTAGCCCCAATGTCCCTTCTTTACAGTAGGGGACATCATAGCTGCTGCAGATTTACACATCAGATTTGAGTTGCTCATGAAAATGCAAGTATCTTTGGAGCAATTTAATGGAAGATGTGTGTGTGTGTGGTTAGTAATCTGTGTACAACAGAGTACAGCGAGCAAGCATTTAGTACACATCTGCATCACGGATTTATCAAATAGCCTTCAGTTATAGATAAGTTTTAATCAATGAAGTTTTCAGAAACCAAAGAACAAAGGAAACAGGATAGGAGGCAATGGAGGGAGCTGACACAGTTCACCAGGAAACAGGATAGGAAGCAATGGAGGGAGCTGGCACAGTTCGCCATGTATTGAAAGTTAGGAGCTCTGCAGTCACCTCTGGTCTCCTGGCCTAAGTAAGTACTGACATAAACAGTTTCCCCAAACACACTCAATCATGAACTGGAAAACCATTCCACACTGTAAGCATCTGGAAACAAGGTTGAGAGCCGTGTATTCATGCACCATACTGTCCACAGCACATCTAGTGGGAAGCAACTTAGCATCCTGGAAATCATAGTCTTTATAGCACCGTCTGTATAATGCTGGTAGTTTGACCTTACTATAATCTGAACAGTGCAGATAATCATAACATTGCATATGGGAAAGAAAGATAAATGGCAACCAGTCTAAGCAGCTCCCTTTTCAATAACCAATCCAAACCGAATTCTTGTAATTCAGCCTTGGAACACAAACAAATTAAATTATAGATCTACAGAGAGGGGAGGCGTGGCAGGGAGATCTACTCATTCAGGGCTCCCGAGGTAGCATTATCCTTCGGATGTTTCACGGTGTCTCCACACCTTCCATTTTTACTTCTTCCATTGGGTTAAAATAACAGCATGCGCTTATTAACTGCACACAAGGATCTTCCATTAAACGACTCTGCAGCCACTGGCATTGTTAACATGTTTAACCGGCTTTAGATGTCAAATGTGAAAACCCTTTCTCCCAGAGAGCCAACCACTCCATGAAACAGTTTCTTTCTGTGCTCAAGCAGAGACTGAGGTATTCTGGAAAGTCACTCTTTCTGCAAACATCATGGCCTGTGAAATCTGCTCAAAAAAGAGCTGATCATATGCCTGTTATCCCAAAATAGCACCTTCCTCCATTATGCTGAGATTCAGCGCAAAACTGACTCACGCAGCTCTGGGCCGCCTGCCAGGGCGCTGGAGAGCAGATCGCTTCCTTAACAGTCCCAAGGTGCTCGGTCAGCCCAAAGGGCCTGCTCTGTCAGGGTCTGACTGCCTTACCGAGCAAAGCCAGCGGAACTTCAGTATTATCATATAAGAAAGTGGGAAACATATTGGGGTATCTGGCCTCATTACAAGACTCTATCATGTTCAAGGTCTGTTTGATCTCCCTTGTTTCCCAGGCATCAGCTGATGGAGATCCTAACCCTCGCTGTACGTGCTCTCCCAATGCCAAAGCTGCACCTTCCATACCCAAAGCCAGACCACTCACTTTCTGACCACTGCCGTAGTACCAATCTGGGCATTCAATCTCTCCAGATCTCACAGTGCCCACACCTCCCAAGAAATGATCCCGGGGCCTCAGGAGCCCCTTCCCCTCCCAGGAAAGTTTTGAACACAGTGGACCCAGGATCATTTAAAAAATAGTCATAGTATATGGTTCTAGCAGCTCTTCACAGTCACAAGCTACTCAGTGTGTCTATTAAGTGGCAGAAAGTTTTAGTAGCAAATTATCAAATAGATGGGAAGGGAATCTAGAGTTCCTCATGAACACTCAGTGCTAATGGAGATCCTGGTAGAAAACAGATTCAATCAGAAACACAGCTCCTTATTTCCTTCTTCCTTATTTTGAATTATTAAAAAGCAGTTAGGATGGGCACAGTGGTACACTCCTTTAATCCCAGCACTCGGTAGGCAGACACAGGTAGATGTCTGTGAGTTCCAGGCCAGCCTGATCTACATAGTGAGTTCTGGGACAGCCAGTACTACAAAAAAAGAGAGACCCTGACTCAAAAAAAAAAAGCTAATTAACAAAAATTGAGCTCTTTCTCTTCTTCCATTCTCTCAGACCATACACCACAACTTTCTCTAAATGATTCTTGGTCTGAGTCCCCAGAGTCCTTTTCCTTGAGTCCACCTTACAAACTGTTGTTTCAGAGGAACACGCGCAATGAAATGCCCATAATCAAGTTGCATGTATGTGCCTCTATTGCTGTTTAATGATGAGCATGTAAGTCATTAATGAGGAGACAAAGAGCCGTTAGAACAAATTTTTTTTTAAAGTACAGTAAGTGGGATCTGAAATATAAAGGTAGCAAAACCGCAAAAGTGGAAGACAGGGTCATGCTACTGCTCTTGGGCTAAGGACTAGCATTTCAGGACCAGGTGCTTGATACAGGGCTAGCTAGGATCTGAAGTGACGGATGAAGGCCTGTGCCCCTGAGCCTTCTTCTACATGTGATGCTCAGATCTAAGAAGAACACCTTTGGAAGGTGTTCCTTTTTCATAAGGTAAGAGCTCACGTGTGCGTATGGAACACATATGTGAACTGACCTTAGAACCTTGGGGAGGAGTAATAAGGTCTTGAGTAATTGAAAACGAAAATCAAAAGCCACAGACAACATATCTAAAATCGTTTCTTTTGTTATTTCATAACTGACCGTGAAGTATTCATTTTCTGGGTTGTTGATGTCAGTGACTTTTAGATAAGAACAATCTTGAAATCACTAGAATGGGTAGAACAGGTTGTGGACCTCTGCCTATCAGACAAAAGTCACAATAAAACAAATGGTCAATGTACAGCCTTTGCAGAGGAACATTAGCTTTTCCTGGACCTTCAGCCCACTAAGACAGGCACTAGCTGTGCACATTTGGCGATAGCCATGCTCCAGAGCCCCATAATCCAGCTTCTTATAATCCAGAAAAATCTCCTGTTGGTTATATTTATCTGGGGGATTCTGGCTCATAATTATTAATTTTGTAATATTCATTAGAAAAACTCTAACCAGTTTGGAAGGACAGCAAATAAATGGAACAAGATTTGTGATAAGCAAAGATACACAGGATAATCAGGGCATGAGGCTATTCAGAATTTAAACAATACCTACACTGCCATGTGTCAGCAGTAGCTGATTGTCAGCATGCCAGTCTCTCCCCTCTCACATCTCCTTATGCTACTTCGTCAGATTGGACTTTAGAAGAAAAGTACAAGGACAAAGTAGGCCTCTTCCTTCTTCTCCCAGTCTCTATACCCTGATGTGGCCCTGAAATAAGGGCTGTATCTAGATGTTCCTGATGGAAGATCACAGGGAGGGAGGGGTCTGCTCCTGATGGAGGATCACAGGGAGGGAGGGGTCAGCTCCTGATGGAGGATCACAGGGAGGGAAGGGTTTGTTCCTGTTGGGTGTTGTTGTCTTGGAGCCGTGAAGCTCAGAGCAGCTTCATCATCCTGCCTTGAATGGTAATTACATAGAGTAGTCAGACACATGAGGCTATCTGAAGCAAACAATTCTACCTTCCTATCATACTACACAATATCAAAACCCAAAAGGGGTACAGAAGTTAGCCTGTCCGTGTACACTGCACAAAAACCATCAACAGGTCTGGGAACCTAAATGTCATACCCTTAAGTCCCTAAGACTCAAAAAAAAAAAAAGTATGGGATGTTTCATACAACTCCATCAGGTCTGCCCTACTTCCATAGCATAGTACTTCTAAATCCCTAAACTTGAACTCACAAGTTATTTTGGTAGCCCTCCTCCCACTGGAAAATGGGTCACTTCTTGTCAATAGAAGAAGAAAGTGTAAATTATCAGCATTACCTATTCAAACAGTAATTCTCTTCAGCTTAGCATATATAAAAAAGGAAATGCATTCAAGCTCTTTAGGCTGAAGTTTAAGGCCTGAGAGCTTAACTCTATCTCACTGGTTCTCAACCCTCCTAATCCTGTCACCCTTTAATACAGTTCATTATGTTGTGGTGATCCCCAACAATACAATTATCTCATTGCTGCTTCCTAATTATAATTTTGTTACCTTACTGTTATGAATCATAATGCATATACCTTATCTGCAAAGGAGTCATGACCCACAGCTTGAGAACCACTGCTCTCTAGCCACACGAATTTAATGACCACCTACTATACACTGAGTATACTGTGTGTGCCACTTCAGAAATGTGTTTCCAATCCAACTCAACTTCCAGAGGATTGTAGATGCAGAACAACCTGGCCAGCATCCTGATATCATGGAAAAATCTGAACCAGAGGCACTTAAACATGTTACCACCAACCATCTCTCATAGAAACTGTGAGTGAGTGAATGAATACTTAGTTATTTTAAACAGCTACAGTTTGGAAAATCTGTTATACAACAATGAATAGCTTGTACAACCAGCAGGAGATGAACAGAGAAACTGGCATATCCAGATAATAGAATCAAACTGAGCAATAAAACGATGATCAATTGTAAACAGAAGGAAGACCTACTGTTCTACTGACTGTGGGAATCAAAGTCTCATTCTGTAGCCCAGTGACATGAGCTTGATCCTGGGAACCCACATGAAGGAAAAGGAGAACTGATTCCTACAAATTGTCCTCTGAAGCCACACATATGTGTGCACACAAAATAAAATAAAATAGTTTTGTTGTTTTTGTTGTTGTTGTTCAAGTTCAGATAACCTTTGTTTTAAATCACCAGACAAGCCGGGTCATTGAGGAAATTTGGTGAGCGGGGATTGTCTGTTAACAAACTCTTAGGAGAACAGTGTTTCTTATATTTTTAGTTGTGAGCATAGCCTTTAAAGGCTGAGCCATGACTCCAGCCCAAGCGAACAGTGTTTCTTACTAGGACTTTAATACAGCTAATTAGCTCCTCAAAAACATAAAACAAAACAAAAGAAACACAGAAGAATCAATGTTCCCTTCAAGTTAGGAAAATAAACTACAAACAGAAAACAGTCTTTTGTCTTGTAATTGGTAAGATAGTTTCTTGTTCATTATCTCACTTCTATCCATAGGCAAGGAATAAACATCACCCAGGCTGCTGTTCTACCACTGACTTCAAACCTTGCATATTTCCTAACTCTCAACTACCCAGTGAAAAGACTGGTTAGAAAAGGATAGGAGACAAGTTCTGGGTGATTCAGACCTGAATGATGTTCCATGTCCAGTGCTTCATCTTAAAGTCTCTGATAAAATAGTAATAATAATAATAATAATAATAATAATAATAATAATATAAATATAAATTTTAATAGGATTCAGAAAATCTCAATGAAATCCATCAGATATCTCCTTGAAGAATATTTCATGTCCTGGGAGAAATGCTTATAATTTAGTATGAAATTTGAAAAGCAGATAAAGAACACGTTAGTCTCAAATCTGTTAGACATCAAGGGAGAGGACATTAGTGTATCAGCACACATTTGTCCTTTCTGATTTTGATACCGTAAATGGTTTGAGGTTTATTTATTCCTGACTTTACTTTTCCATTTTGAAATACAAGCATGTATTGTTGTGCTCTGCATAAGAAAAATAATTATTTTTCAACTATGCATGATGGCTCATGCCTATAATCCCAACACTCAGGAGGCTGAGCCACAAGAATTACTACGAGCCTAAGGCTCTTCTGGCCTACTAAGTGAAACTTTGGAGAGAAGGAGTGGGAGAGAGAGAGACAGAGAGACAGAGAGACAGAGAGACAGAGACAGAGAGAGTCTTTTTTAATAGACACAAGGTTCTGACGGTCACTGTGCAGGCAGTGATACTTGAACACCTAAGCATTTGCTCCCTGTATGCTGTGATTTTAGATTCCAGCAGCTAGACCTGCACAGGGGGTTCGGTAACAGCATGGAAGCATGATCTTGCCGGATTTACCTGAATTTGGGTACATTTTGGCACTGTTGGAGATGAAGCTGGACTGGCCCTGGAGAGAAGCTGAGGTGGAGAACATGGAAGAGGAAATTTGGCCATATGGCACAGCAGAAGCTTTAGTGCTGACAGGAACAGAATGGAGGTCAGTAAAGACTGAGCCATGAGGCTTGTGGTACATGAAACTACCTGTCATTACAGCTGCAAATGCTCAAAGCCCATGGATTTCGATCTAATAATAACCATGCTGTTGTCTTGCACCGAACTAGCAGCCTGGATGGGAATAGACAATGTCATCTGGGATGAGCTCATCCTACAGTCTCAAAACTCTTACTTGGTGTGGAAGCTAAGCAGTAAGGGTGTGCTTTAATTAAATGGGGCTGAGACTGTGGTTCAATGGTAGAGCATGTGCCTAGCATGTGAGGCCCCAAGATCTACACATAGCATTAAAAAGAAGTAGCCATGTTCTTATCACAGATGGATAATGTCGGTAGCAATGGAGAAGCAGCAGGATCTCTGGAATCATGGATTATGGGGGGCCATATTTGAAAATGGAAATACTGTACTTACATCACAATGGATAGCCTTATTCTCTATAGCAAGGAAAAATACATCTGATACATTGCCTTAAGAAAAAAAAAATGTTAGCCTTAAGCGACCAATACCAAATAACAATCAAGGACAGTATTACGTCTAAAAAACAGTTACAATGTGCCAGAACCTGTTCTAACATATGGATATGTAAACGAATTGAATCTTCACAAACTCCTCCATAAATAGGAATTGTTATTTCTTTCATCCTTTCCCACTTATATACCACAGCTCAGGAAGGTTAAATGTCTTGCCCAAAGTGACACAGCTAAGAAACAGTAAGCATGAGATTTGAAGTCTAGCCTCTAGGCTCCCGATTGTGCACTATAAACCTTCTACTGTCTTGAGCAACAATACATCTAAGTACACATATTTTCAGTTTGTGGTAATTGCTATGATTCCTTAACACCTCGGCGGTTGACCACTGATGCTAGATTTGCAATCATCAACTTCGTTTTTTTTTAAAAAAAACCAATGACAAACCTGTTACCATCACACAATCAATAATATCCGTGCAACCTGTCCGATCTTCATGACCCTGGAATTCAAATTGCCTTTGGAAATATATCTCTTTCACCCAAATTGTCATCTGGAGAGAAAGAACAAGGCTCTGGGGAGTCAATATGAAACTAAGGAGAACTGGGTCACCATATGTGGAGTGCTGTGGGGATTTGAGTTTAGCTTTCTTATCAGTGCAGAGTGAGTAAGCTCTTATTATTCCCACCTGCAAAGGAACAGCCTTTGTGAACTACATTTTCATCGGATAGACACACACATCCACTTTCTATAAGAATGCTCAGCCCATCTGCTCACATTTAAAAATATAAATGCAAAAGCCTCCCACACTGCCTTGGTTTGTAAAATGTCTATCACCAACTCTTCATTCCAGAAGTCTTCTAAGATGATGATGTATTTCCTTTCTCTCTCTTAATAATCTCCACCGGTTCTCCTGCAGTACCTGCTCCTAGTTACAGGTTTCTAGATACTGATCTTGAGAGTTCTGGGCTTCAGGCAAGGGTGTGGCTCAAAGGTGGACCATTCACCTGGTATCCTTGGGTTCAATGCTAACTGAGAAAAATAGATTGAAGAGTCTCACCATCATCTTTATCTATGGCATGTCCTCATTTTGATTACAAGTTGCTGCTTTTTGGAAAAGGAAATGTCTCGGGCCAATATTGAGTCTGTTCCTGACAAGAGAATTAAACCCTTCACCTATCCTCCTCAGTGGGAAAGACTTGATTACATCAACCTTGATAAGCAATTTGTAAGATGTACAGAAAAGGAGGCAGGCAGGCGCGCACTCACACGCATGCGCGCATGCACACGCACTCCAACACACACACTCATGCCTAGCTTTTGAGGTATTGTCATAGTAACATTAATTTACATTGCCCTAACAGTGGATAAGAGTTCCCTTTAATCCATATGACTTAGTTAGGGTTTATATTGCTGTACAGAGACAACATGACCAAGGCAACTCTTATAAAGGAAAATACCTAACTGACTACAGCTCAGAGGTTTAGTCTATTATCATCATGGCAGGAAGCATGGAGGCATGCAGGTAGACGTGGTACTGGAGTGGGAGCTGAGAGGTCTACATCTGGATTTGAAGGCAGCCAGGAGGAAACTCTCATACTTGGTGTAGCTTGAGCTTAGCAGACTTCAAACTCTCTATGTTGACATATTTCCTTCATCAAGATCACACCTACTCTAACAAGGCCACACCTCCTAATTGTGCCACTCCCCATGGGCTAAGCATGCAAATGCATGAGTCTATGGTGTCAAACCTATTCAAACCACCACACCATATCCATGTCAATACTGGTTAAATTTCAAAATCTTATCTTCAGTAGCCATTCTAGCTGGAGAGATAAGAACTCACTGGTTTTGACTGATTTGAGCATTGTATATTAAACATATGTATCAACTTATTGCATTGCATCCTAAAAGTGCATGCAAAGATTCCAATTATAATTTTAAAAGCATTAAATACAAATGAGAAATAAATAAGTATTCAAGGATTAACCTTGAAAAAAGACACAAAGAAAAAAGTAAACTGCACAGATACCTTCCATGTGCCCATACATGTGGCATGTACTCATCCCTCATGGCATCTTTAAGAGATGTATGAGGTCCTTGCTAGTATAGTAACTTCTCTCTCTTCATAGGAATATCCCTTAATCTGGTTATACTCATGACCTACCTTGTAGATGATGTGCTATGAACCCTGTGGTCTTTAAATAGCCCAAAGATGACTGTCCACTCATTCATTTATTTATAAATCCACTCACTCATTCAGAAATTTAACTTGACATGACTGAAGCCATGGTGGGTACTCTCACAGAGGATAGAGATGACAGCTGTCTTCTGTGACTGGAAGGAACTTACAGACTAGGGATAGAGGAGCGGTGGTGGTGAAGCTCCTGGTTTTCAATTCAGTGTCTTGTGTTCCTTTCCCAAGAGTCTAAAGCATTCAGCACTGTAGCCTTCCTGGGTTATTTTCTTGTTAATTTTTTGTAAGGCACTTCATAGAAGAATTATATAAAGAAGTGTTTAAGATTCCAAACAATGTGTCCTTCTAACAGCATAGGTGTCTACCAAGTTACAGGCATTTGTCTCCTGTCAAGACAGTTGGGTTTTGCTACTACAAATGAAGTCCTTATTTTAAAAATAAAGGGGAGCAAAGACCAGAATAGCCATAAGTTCTAGCACAAGGATGACTGGAGAACAGCTGATGATTGCCTATCAGGAGAATGTGTGATAATATTCAAATGTTGTGTCTTAGGGTGTGGCTCCAAACAAGTTTCTACTTGGAGGCAGGTATTATCCTTTTCAAATATGCTTCTCAATAAATATTTTGAAATGAAACTAATTTGCTCTGGCATTTAATTTGAGGTGGATTTGAGTAACATGTACAGTCTTACATTTTGTATAGATTTTAAACAAAAGAGGTATGTATGACATTTTCATTAAAAGTTTAACTTTTATAATGGGGGAAATATTGAATACAATGTATTCAATAAGAGGGGACAGTGGCTATGAGATTGGTTGACATATACATACATTTTCATGAAACATTATAGAATAGTGTGGGTCAAGAAACATAATGTTTTTTTCGTGAATACAAGAGATAAAAACTATTCAATCCAAAATATAATAAAATATATACCTCAATGTATCTTTACAAATTAACAAAACAGTGTTTATTAGAATGTCAAAAATATAAAGTCAACTTACCTGATGTCCTAAAGTATCTACTCACCCGATGTTAAAATGTTTCAGTTTTGTCAGGCCATCTTTAATTGAGAACCTCTTCCTGCTCCAGCTGAAACAGTCACTGACTCAGCTATTTCACATCAAGCTGTCTGATTCACTCATCCCTCACTTAGATTTAATCACTTGGCCATGGGGAAGCCCCTCTTTCATCCTGCCTGTCATCATGTACCCTGCCCATCCTGACACCTAGGTACTGTAGCTTGTCTTTTGCTACTCTATGGGTTCTTCTTTATTCCACTTTTCTCCACCCCTTTTCTTCCACCCTTTCAACCCCCTAATATAGGTAGAAGAGAATAGATGGATAGAGAAGGAAAAGATCCTTTAATAAAGTCAGGGGTGAGAAAAGTAGGCAACATTATTGTTAAACTGCATCAAGTTCCTTGGCACAAGTTTGATCTTTGCTGTCAGGATATCTAATTTCCTGTTGTTTCTACTTTGTGCATGACTACTACTTAACAAACTATGACCAACAGCAACCACCAACAAACAACAACTCATGTTGCTGGGTTGCTGGTTGGTGCCTATCAGGGCTCTAACATTTATATGTCCTCTGAAAGGTCCCCAGAATTGCAAGCATCACACAATCACAGAAACTATCTGAAACTGGCAAAATCACACCCCTGCTAGAGCATTAAGCAAGTCATTGTCAGCTGCTGTGCATAGTCTGAAGGAGCCCCATATTTCCTACCTGTGATTAAAACAAAAACACATTCCTATAATATTTCTGTGCTTTTCAAAGAAATCAAAAACTTTACAATTGTCACTACATCACACACTTTGTTTCAATTGTAATTTCACTTCTTCAATAGGTAACTAATCAAACTCTTTGAAAGCCTCCAACATGGCTGCCACCCTTTAATCTATGGTGCCCATGTCTAACACACTCTGGTGACACATAGTTTGTATGTAAAGGACAGTTTATGGGAAGAGTAAAATTTTTCTAGGCTGAACATATTTTTCTCAGTACACGTATTTCTTTTGCAAGTCAAAAAAAACATATGAATGTTGTAGGTGCTGCTGCTGCCTTGGAGCAGTTCTTTAAAATGTAAATGAAAACATTTTAGATGACTTCAGAGGTTTTCATCTTTCAGAACCCAAATGGCATGATGGCTTCTTAATCCATCTAAATTGAAAATTTCCCCCACATCTTTCAGAATTTAGATGGCTTGGAGAATTCTTAATCCATCAATGTGATGAGCACATTTACCTCTAAAATATCATTATGTTGAATTAGCTAAAGAAAAATGTGAACAGATTTGAAAATGCCAAAACGATGATGCCGTCTTCTCATAGGGAATTCAAATATCCTACTGGATCAATGTTGTGCTCATTGAGAATATTTCTACAAATCTGTATTTATTCAGGAATTATGAGGAAATAAAACGGTGCTAGTTTAGTGAAATAGAATCCAAAGTCTTGACTATTAGGCAACTGGATATAACAACTATTGAGTTCAACACAATTCACCTTTCCACTAGGCTTTGCAATTTTATTTCAGAATTTCTCAAATTATGACAGATTTATAAATAGCTCTCAGCTTTTAAAAAATAATGTGGCTGTATATTTAGAATCTCTATAAAGCTATTTTTAGATATTTAGCAGACTTTCCATAAACTACTGAAGTAGATTTTTTTTTTATTGGATGATTTATTTACATTTCCTATGTTGTCCCCTTACCCCATCCCCCACCACCCCCTCGGAACCCCCAATCCCCTCGCCCCTCCTCCTTCTTCTCTGTGGATGTAACCTCTATCTAC